>NW_026652278.1:105981836-106009709 GCF_009828535.3 Hylobates moloch | reverse complement strand
TCAAACAAATTTACAAGAAAAAAACAAACAACCCCATCAAAAAGTGGGCAAAGGACATGAACAGACACTTCTCAAAAGAAGACACTTATGCAGCCAAAAAACACATGAAAAAATGCTCATCATCACTGGCCATCAGAGAAACGCAAATCAAAACCACAGTGAGATACCATCTCACACCAGTTAAAATGGCCATCATTAAAAAGTCAGGAAACAACAGGTGCTGGAGAGGATGTGGAGAAATAGGAACACTTTTACACTGTTGGTGGGACTGTAAACTAGTTCAACCATTGTGGAAGTCAGTGTGGTGATTCCTCAGGGATCTAGAACTAGAAATACCATTTGACCCAGCCATCCCATTACTGGGTAGATACCCAAAGGACTATAAATCACGCTGCTATAAAGACACATGCACACATATGTTTATTGTGGCACTATTCACAATAGCAAAGACTTGGAACCAACCCAAATGTCTAACAAGCATAGACTGGATTAAGAGAATGTGGCACATATACACCGTGGAATACTATGCAGCCATAAAAAATGATGAGTTCATGTTCTTTGTAGAGACATGGATGAAACTGGAAACCTTCATTCTCAGTAAACTATCGCAAGGACAAAAAACCAAACACCGCATGTTCTCACTCATAGGTGGGAATTGAACAATGAGAACATATGGACACAGGAAGGGGAACATCACACTCTGGGGACTGTTGTGGGGTTGGGGAGGGGGGAGGGACAGCATTAGGAGATATACCTAATTGTAAATGACGAGTTAATGGGTGCAGCACACCAACATGGCACATGGATACATATGTAACAAACCTGCACGTTGTGCACATGTACCCTTAAACTTAAAGTATTAAAAAAAAAAAAAGAACTAGAGAAGCAAGAGCAAACACATTCAAAAGCTAGCAGAAGGCAAGAAATAACTAAGATCAGAGCAGAACTGAAGGAAATCGAGACGCAAAAAAACCTTCAGAAATCCAGGAGCTGGTTTTTTGAAAAGATCAACAAAATTGATAGACCGCTAGCAAGACTAATAAAGAAGAAAACAGAGAAGAATCAAATAGATGCAATAAAAAATGACAAAGGGGATATCACCACCCATCCCACAAAAATACAAACTACCATCAGAGAATACTATAAACACCTCTATGCAAATAAACTAGAAAATCTAGAAGAAATGGATAAATTCCTTAACACATACACCCTCCCAAGACTAAACCAGGAAGAAGTTGAATCTCTGAAAAGACCAATAATAGGCTCTGAAATTGTGGCAATAATCAATAGCTTACCAACCAAAAAGAGTCCAGGACCAGATGGATTCACAGCCGAATTCTACCAGAGGTACAAGGAGGAGGTGATACCATTCCTTCTGAAACTATTCCAATCAACAGAAAAAGAGGGAATCCTCCCTAACTCATTTTATGAGGCCAGCATCATCCTGATACCAAAGCCTGGCAGAGATACAACCAAAAAAGAGAATTTTAGACCAATATCCTTGATGAACATTGATGCAAAAATCCTCAATAAAATACTGGCAAACCGAATCCAGCAGCACATCAAAAAGCTTATCCACCATAATCAAGTGGGCTTCATCCCTGGGATGCAAGGCTGGTTCAACATACGAAAATCAATAAACGTAATCCAGCATATAAACAGAACCAAAGACAAAAACCACATGATTATCTCAATAGATGCAGAAAAGGCCTTTGACAAAATTTGACAACTCTTCATGCTAAAAACTCTCAATAAATTAGGTATTGATGGGACGTATCTCAAAATAATAAGAGCTATCTATGACAAGCCCACAGCCAATATCATACTGAATGGGCAAAAACTGGAAGCATTCCCTTTGAAAACTGGCACAAAACAAGGATGCCCTCTCTCACCACTCCTATTCAACATAGTGCTGGAAGTTCTGGCCAGGGCAATCAGGCAGGGGAAGGAAATAAAGGGCATTCAATTAGGAAAAGAGGAAGTCAAATTGTCCCTGTTTGCAGATGACATGATTGTATATCTAGAAAACCCCATTGTCTCAGCCCCAAATCTCCTTAAGCTGATAAGAAACTTCAGCAGAGTCTCAGGATACAAAATCAATGTACAAAAATCACAAGCATTCTTGTACACCAATAACAGACAAACAGAGAGCCAAATCATGAGTGAACTCCCATTCACAATTGCTTCAAAGAGAATAAAATACCCAGGAATCCAACTTACAAGGGATGTGAAGGACCTCTTCAAGGAGAACTACAAACCACTGCTCAATGAAATAAAAGAGGATACAAACAAATGGAAGAACATTCCATGCTCATGGGTAGGAAGAATCAATATTGTGAAAATGGCCATACTGCCCAAGGTAATTTATAGATTCAATGCCATCCCCATCAAGTTACCAATGACTTTCTTCACAGAATTGGAAAAAACTACTTTAAAGTTCATATGGAACAAAAAAGAGCCCACATTGCCAAGCCAATCCTAAGCCAAAAGAACAAAGCTGGAGGCATCACGCTACCTGACTTCAAACTATACCACAAGGCTACAGTAACCAAAACAGCATGGTACTGGTACCAAAACAGAGATATAGATCAATGGAACAGAACAGAGCCCTCAGAGATAATGCTGCATATCTACAACTATCTGATCTTTGACAAACCTGACAAAAATAAGAAATGGGGAAAGGATTCCCTATTTAATAAATGGTGCTGGGAAAACTGGCTAGCCATATGTAGAAAGCTGAAACTGGATCCCTTCCTTACACCTTATACAAAAATGAATTCAAGATGGATTAAAGACTTACATGTTAGACCTAAAACCATAAAAACCCTACAAGAAAACCTAGGCAATACCATTCAGGACATAGGCATGGGCAAGGACTTCATGTCTAAAACACCAAAAGCAATGGCAACAAAAGCCAAAATTGATAAATGGGATCTAATTAGACTAAAGAGCTTCTGCACAGCAAAAGAAACTACCATCAGAGTGAACAGGCAACCTACAGAATGGGAGAAAATTTTTGCAACCTACTCATTTGACAAAGGGCTAATATCCAGAATCGACAATGAACTCAAACAAATTTACAAGAAAAAAACAAACAACCCCATCAAAAAGTGGTAAAGGATATGAACAGACACTTCTCAAAAGAAGACATTTATGCAGCCAAAAAACACATGAAAAAATACTCATCATTACTGACCATCAGAGAAATGCAAATCAAAACCACAGTGAGATACCATCTCACACCAGTTAGAATGGCCATCATTAAAAAGTCAGGAAACAACAGGTGCTGGAGAGGATGTGGAGAAATAGGAACACTTTTACACTGTTGGTGGGACTGTAAACTAGTTCAACCATTGTGGAAGTCAGTGTGGCGATTCCTCAGGGATCTAGAACTAGAAATACCATTTGACCCAGCCATCCCATTACTGGGTATATACCCAAAGGACTATAAATCATGCTGCTACAAAGACACATGTACACATATGTTTATTGCAGCACTATTCACAACAGCAAAGACTTGGAACCAACCCAAATGTCCATCAATGATAGACTGGATTAAGAAAATGTGGCACCATGGAATACTATGCAGCCATAAAAAATGATGAGTTCATGTCCTTTGTAGGGACATGGATGAAGCTGGAAACCATCATTCTCAGCAAACTATCTCAAGGACAAAAAACCAAACCCCACATGTTCTCACTCATAGGTGGGAATTGAACAATGAGAACTCATGGACACAGGAAGGGGAACAGCACACACCGGGAATGTTGTGGGGTGGGGGGAGGAGGGAGGGATAGCATTAGGAGATATACCTAATGCTAAACGACGAGTTAATGGGTGCAGCACACCAACATGGCACAGGTATACATATGTAACAATCCTGCACATTGTGCACATGTACCCTAAAACTTAAAGTATAATAAAATTTAAAAAAAAGAAAAAAAATCTTTTTTTGCTTAAGATCTGTGCCTTAAAATTAGTAGTTAGAAAAAGTTTCTTAAGAAATAATGGTATAGATCTGAAGTTAGAAAAGACTATCCTAGGATATTTAAAACCCTGTATCTCCCATTTCCCTTCTCTCACCATACTTTGGCAACTGGTACTCTAATTTTTTTCTCTATTGATTTGCCTATTCTGGACATTTCATATAAATTAATTCACCCAGCATATGTCTTTTTCTGTCTGGTTTCTTTCACTTAGCATAATGTTTTCAAGGTTCACCCATATTGCAGTATGTATCAGTACTTCATTATTTTTTGTGGCTGAGTAATATTCCATTGTTTAGATATATCAACTTTTGTTTATCCACTAATCAATTGATGAATATCTTAATTCTTTCCATTCTTTGGCTACCATAAATATTGCTGCTGTGAAAAATCATGTACAAGTTTTGGTATGTATATATATTTTTTAATGCACTGGGGCACATATATAGGTATGGAATTGCTGGTCATATAGTTAGAAATTCTATTTAACTTTTGAAGAACTGCTAAATTGTTTTTCTCAGTGGCTGGGCCATTCTACATTCTTACCAGCAATGTATGAGGGTTGTAATTTCTCCATATCCTTGAAAATACTTGATATTTTCAGGTTTTCTCATGGCCATTATAGTAGGAGTACACTGGTGACTTATGGTTCTGATATGCATTTCCCTAATGCTTAATGATACTGAACATCTTTTCATGCGCTTTTGGCCATTTGTATATCTTCTTTAGAAAAATATCTATTTCAACTATTTTGCCTATTTTTTATTGAGTGGCTTATATTTTTATAATGAAGTTCTAAGAATTTTTTAAAAATATACTCTGTATCCTAGACCCTTATCAGATATATGGTTTGCGAATAGTTTCTTCTATTTTGTCATCTTTTCATTTTCTTGATAGTGTCCTTTGACACACAAAAGTTTGTATTAATTTTGATAAGGTCCATCTTATCTATTTTTTCTTTTCTTGCATAAGCATTTTGTGTCATATTGAAGCAGGACACTTTTTTTTTTTGACACAAGATCTCTCCCTGTCACCCAAGCTGGAATGCAGTAGTCTGATCATGGCACACTGCAGCCTTGACCTTCCAGTCTCAGCCAATCCTCTCACCTCAGTCTCCTGAGTATTTAGGACCACAGGCACACACCACCATGCCCAGCTAATTCTTTAAAACATGTTTTTGTAAAGACCGGATCTCCCTATGTTTCCCAGGCTGTTCTCAAACTCCTGGGCTCAAGCCATTCTCCCACCTCAGTCTCCCAGAGTGCAGGGATTACCGGTGTGAGCCACCACGCCTGGCCAAGCAGCATAGATTTTTAATCTCCCCCCTAATGCATCCACCAAAAATAAAAATACATATATATATATACACACACACACAATAAAAATACATACATATATGTGTGTGTACATATATATACACACACAAAAAAAACCAGACATTATGACTAGGCTTGCATAACTTAAAACACAGAAAACATCCATGACTGAGAAAAATCAGGCAAACTTTTATCACCTATAAACCAAAATTAAAATCTGGTGGGGCTGAACACTTTCCAGTTTCAAAGTCTTGCAGCATAAACATCTGTGTTGAAGAAAGCAGAGGAAAACAATTAGGCCTATGATGGACCTGAGACCAGAAGAACCCCAAATCTCTAAGAGGCAACCACTGGAATTCACACAGTGGGCCAATTTTGAGAAAAATAGCAGAAATTGCTATGTTGCTGAGGCTAGAGTGAGTGGCTATGCACAGGGGTGATTCCATTACTGATGAGAACAGGAGGTTTGATCATCTCCATTTTTGACCTGGGCCGGTTCACTCCTCCTTAGCAACCTGGTGGTCCCCTGCTCCTGGGAGGTCACTATACTGATACTAAAGTTAGTGTGGACACTTGATTGGCATAGTGCACTACAGCCCAGAAATGGGAACAAGCAATCTTCCCACCTCAAACTCCTGAGTACCTGGGACTACAGGTACATGTCTTCATGCCTGGCTTGGTTCTTAATAACTTGATTATGATGCATGTTCATGTATCACTCTGTTTCTTGTGCTTGGAGTTCATGAGTCTCTGAATTTGTGGATTATATTTCTCAACAAATTTGAAAATTTTTTGGCAATAATTTCCTCAAATATTTTTAAGCTTTCTCCTATTTATACCTTTTATAGGGATTCTAATTACATGTTTATTAGGCCATTTAAATTGCTCACAGCACACTGATGTACTGGCTCAATACTTTTTCAGTTTTTTCTCTGTGCTTTATTTTGTATAGTTTCAATAAGTTCACTTATTGTTTTTTCTGTAGTGTTTAATGTGCTTTTAATCCCATCCCGTATATTTTCACCCCAGACATTGTAGTTTTCATATATAAAACTCTTTCCAAAGTAAAAAGGTTTTTTAAAAAGTTATTGTCAGAGAGGGGCTATGATAGTTTTTTATATCAATTGATAGTCTTTCTTTTTTTGAGACAGGGTCTCACTTTGTCTTTCAGGCTGGAGTGCAGTGGTACAAACATAGCTCACTGCAGTCTTGACCTCCTGAGCTCAAGCAATCCTCCCACCTCAGCCTCCCAAGTAGCTGGAACTCCAGGCACATGCTGCCACACCTAGCTGATTAATTTTTTTTGTAGAGATACAGTCTTACTTTGTTGCCCAGGCTGAAATAGATAATCTTTATCATTGATAAAGATACAGATATCTGTTCTAGTTATATGTTTATGTATGAAGTTATCAGTGAATGCCATAATTAGCGAGACGGTATACCTGAAATCCACATTTCATAGCATAGCTACTAAAAATTGAAGCCAAGTGACAAATCAAGGTAATATTTGACAGTTACAAGCCTTTATCAGAAAAAACACTCCATGGTGTGGCAGTACAGTTTATAAATATTGACACAGTTCAGATATGAAGCCACTGCCCATCAAATTATAAGATTCTTATATCCTGCAACTACATTCAAAAAGTCTTTCTAAACACAGAGGCCTCAGTAAATGCAGTTCACTTCTACTTACAGCATTGAAGCCTTCCCATTTTTCCTTGCTCTATCAGCTGTCCAGCCTGAGATCTTAAAAATCTTTTTCATGATTTTTAATTGAGTCTGAAACAGACCCTGCTTTATCACCTAATGATAAGAGAGAGAGAGAGAGAGAGAGAGAGAGGAAGGAAGGAGAGGGGGAGAAAAAGAAGAAGGAGGAGGGAAGAAATAGAAAGAGGGCAGACAGGCGTTTATTTTTTTTTCAGGTTCAGTAGACATTATTTGATTATCTTAAATGCCACCTTCAAACCATATAATAAAGCAAATGTGAGAGAGATCATGGCGGATGGGAGGCAGAAGTAGATTGCAGCTCCCTCTTGGATGGACAGAACACCATGTGGAGGTTCACGTCATGAACTTTTGCTCCAGAACAACTGCAGAAACAAATCAGGAAAGCCAAGAGAACCCATAGACTCTCTGAAGGAAGCAGATTGCTCCTGCAGGACCCAGAAGACACCCTAAATATTATGCTGGTATCCGCAGTTGAGAGACCCATAGACAGTTCACAACACAGAACTCTGTACAGACAAACCCCAGTACCAGCCTGCAGCCTGCTGCACTGCTGGGTGGCTGGATCCAGAAGAGAGATAACAGTCACTATAGCTCGGCTCTCTGGAAGTCACATCCCTAGGAAAAGGGGGAGAGTACTACATCAAGGGAACATCCCATGGGACAAAAGAATCTGAACAACAGGCCTTGAGCCCTAGACCTTCCCTGTGACAGAGCCTACCCAAATGAGAATAAACCAAAAAACCAACTCTGGTAATATGACAAAAGGTTCTTTAACACTCCCGGAAAATCACACTAGTTCACCAGCAATGGATCCAAACCAAGAAGAAATCCCTGCTATACTTGAAAAAGAATTCAGGAGGTTAGTTATTAAGCTAATCAGGGAGGCACCAGAGGAAGGCAAAGCCTAATTTAAGGAAGTCAAAAAAATGATACAAGAAACGAGGGGAGAAATTTTCAATGAAATAGATAGCATAAATAAAAAACAATCAAAACTTCAGGAAACAATGGACACGCTTATAGAAATGCAAAATGCCCTGGAAAGTCTCAGCAATAGAATCGAACAAACAGTAGGAAAAAGTTTGGAGTTCAAAGACAAGGTTTTCAAATTAACCCAATCCAACAATTACATAGAAAAAATAATAAGAAAATATGAGCAAACCCTACAAGAAGTCTGGGATTATGTTACATGACCAAAACTCAGAATAATCAGCATTCCTGAGAAAGAAGAAACATCTGTAAGTTTGGAAAACGTATTTGGGGGAATAATCGAGGAAAGTTTCCCCCGCCTTGCTAGAGACCTAGACATCCAAATACAAGAAGCTCAAAGAACATCTGGGAAATTCAATGCAAAAAGAACATCACCTAGGTACAACAACAACAACAAAATTACAGACCAATATCCTTTATGAACATAGATGCAAAAATCCTTATGAAAATACTAGCTAACCGAATCCAACAACGTATCATAAAGGTAATCCACCATGATCAAGTGGGTTTCATACCAGGGATGCAGGGATGGCTTAACATATGCAAGTCAATAAATGTGGTACACCATGTAAACAGAATTAAAAACAAAAATCACATGATCATCTCAATAAATGCAGAAAAAGCATTTGACAAAATCTAGCATCCCTTTATGATTAAAATTCTCATCAAAATCAGCATACAGGGGACATACCTCAATGTAATAAATGCCATCTATGAAACACCCACAACCAACATAATACTGAATGAGGAAAAGTTGAAAGCATTCCCTTTGAGAACTGGAACAAGACAAGGATGCCCACTCTTACCACTTCTCTTCAACATAGTATTGGAAGTTCTAGCCAGAGAAATAGGACGAGAGAAAGAAATAAAGGGCATCGAATTGGTAAAAAGGAAGTCAAACTGTGACTGTTTGCCAATGATATGACTGTTTACCTAGAAAACCCTAAATACTCCTTTGGAAAACTCCTAGAACTGATAAAGAATTCAGCAAAATTTTGGGATACAAAATTAATGTACACAAATCAGTAACTCTTCTACACACCAACAGCAACAAAGCTGAGAATCAAATCAAGAACTCAACCCTTTATACAATAGCTGCAAAAAATAAAATAAAATACTTAGGAATATACCTAACCAAGGAGGTGAAATACCTCTACAAGAAAAACTACAAAACTGTGCTGAAAGAAATCATAGACAATACCAACAAAGGAAAACACAGCCCATGCTCATGGATTGGTAAAATCAATATTGTGAAAATGACCATACTGCCAAAAGCAATCTACAAATTCAATGCAATTCCCACCAAAATACCACCATCATTCTTCACAGAATTAGAAAAAACAATCCTAAAATTTATATGGAACCAAAAAAGAGCACACATAGCAAAAACAAAACTCAGCAAAAAGAATAAATCTGGAGGCATCACCTTACCTAATTTCAAACTATACTATAAGGCCATAGTCACCAAAACAGTATGGTACTGGTATAAAAATAGACACATAGACCAATGGAACAGATTAGAAAACCCAGAAATAAACCCAAATACTTACAGCCAACTGATCTCCACAAAGCAAACACAAGCATAAAGTGGGGAAAGGACATCGTATTCAATATATGGTGCTGGGATAATTGGCAAGCCTCATGTAGGAGAACGAAACTGGATCCTCATCTCTCGCCTTATACAAAAATCAACTAAAGATGGATCAAAGACTTAAATCTAAGAACTGAAACTATAAAAATTTTAGAAGATAACATTGGAAAAACCCTTCTAGACATTGGCTTAGGCAAGGATTTCATGACCAAGAACCCAAAAGCAAATGCAATAAAAACAAAGATAAATAGCTGGAATTTAATTAAACTAAAAAGCTTTTGCACGGCAAAAAGAACAGTCAGCAGAGTAAGCAGACAACCCACAGAGTGAGAGAAAGCCTTCACAATTTATACATCTGATGAAGGACTAATATCCAGAATCTACAACCAACTCAACCAAATTAGCAAGAAAAAACAATCCTATCGAAAAGTAGCCTAAGGACATGAAAAGACAATTCTCAAAAGAAGATATACAAATGGCCAACAATCATGAAAAAATGCTCGACAACACTAGTGATCAGGGAAATGCAAATCAAAACCACCTTACTCCTCCAAGAATGGCCATAATCAAAAAATCAAAAAATAATAGATGCTGGCATGGATGTGGTGAACAGGGAACACTTCTACACTGCTGGTGGGGATGTAAACTAGTACAGCCACTATGGAAAACAGTGTGGAGATTCCTTAAAGAAATAAGAGTAGAACTACCATTTGATCCAGCAATCCCACTACCAGGTAACTACTCAGAGGAAAAGAAGTCGTTATATGAAAGAGATACTTGCACACACATGTTTATAGCAGCACAATTTGCAAGTGCAAAAATGTGGAAGCAACCCAAATGCCCATAAATCAATGAGTGGATAAAGAAACTGTGGTATATATATAATGGAATACTACTCAGCCATAAAAATGAATTAATGGCATTTGCAGCAACCTGGATGAGACTGGAGACTATTATTCTAAGTGAAGTAACTCAGGAATGGAAAACCAAACATCGTATGTTCTCACTAAGCTATGAGGATGCAAAGGCCTAAGAATGGCACAATGGACTTTGAGGACTCATGGGGAAAGGGCGGAAAGGAATTAAGGGGTAAAAGACTACAAACTGTGTGCAGTGTATACTACTCAGGTGACGGGTGCACCCAAATCTCACAAATCACCACTAAAGAACTTACTCATGTAACCAAACACCACCTGTTCCTCAATAACCTATGGAAATAAAAATTAAAAACAAACGAAAAAACCCAAATGTAATGAGGGTGGCAATAATCATCACCCTGCCCCTTTCAGGTGAGTAAACATGGCATGCAGCTATTCACTGTATCTGAAAGTCTCACAGAAGAAATATAATGCCCTTGCCTCCTAGAATGATTTGGAAACCATATTGGCAGACAAAGTTGCCTGTCTCTTGAGTCAATTACGTTATGCAATAAAGTATATTGAAAAGTTCTGGTCAGTCAAGCTTCTGTTTATACAGCCGATGTAATTGCTTTATAAGCTAAAAGCTATTTTTTGGCCAAGTTATTTAATCGTTCTTGGTCTCAGTTTCCTCAATGGAAAAAGAGGAGGTTGTGCCAGTTTATAAGAGTCCTCAGCTCCATCGCTCCATACCAAGCTGCCTGAGAATAACAAGACTCACTTTTTATTTTCATTGTTTATCAGAAATTTTGACTTCAACTTTTTTAGTTATAACCCGGTCTATCACATTTATATGCCCACTCTTACTTTCTATCAATTCATTTACAAAAACAAAACTTGCTTAGAAAATTCAGTCATACAGAGCAAAGTTTTCTATCTTGATAGCATTCTGATTTGTTCTTTTTAATTCTTAAATATAATTTTCAAGAAATGTATTTTTTCCTTGGGCTGCCATAACAAACTGCCAGACACTGGATGCCTTAAACAAGAAAAGTGTATCGTCTCACAGTTCTAGAGTGGCTAGAAGTGCAAAAATCAAGGTGCGGGGAGGATTGGCTTCTCCTGAGCTCTGTGAGATCTCTCCTAGTTCCCAGCAGCCTCAGGCACTCGTTGGCTGTAGATGGCCTTCTCCGTGTGTCTTTACATGTCTTTCCTTTATCCATGTCTATTTCTGTGCCCAAATTTCCCTTTTAATAAGGACGCCAGTCAGATTAAGGCCTACCCTGATGACCTCATCTTAATTTGATCACTGCCAAAGACCTTATTTCCAAATAAGATCACATTCACAGTTTCTGGGGGTTGGGATTTTATTCTGGTTTGGAGGGACACATTTCAACCCATAAACAAGAAGGAAGAGAGGCAATGTGATTCCAAATCACTGGTTACAATGTCTGCCTTGCCAAGTTTGACCTTTTAAAAATGATACTGTCACCCGAGGCTTCCAGTCCCACGATCTGCTTTCTTTTCATATTTGCATAATTCTCTCTCTCCTCTCCTTTTTTTTACCCTTTCCCCATCACTCTCTCTTTTTTTCTGTACAATGTGAACATCTAAGAACTTTGATGCAGACTTTTGAGCCTTCTGTTTTTTTGTCTTTCAATTATCTCATTCATCAAATTAGCTTTAGCCACTGTGGATTATAACCTGCAGTTACTTGTTTAGCAGGGACTTCTAGGAATATATAGTCCTTAAACCCAGGGAAGAGGGAAGGGGCTGGGAAGAAGAGAAACATCAGCATCAGTGATGAGATGAATAGTGGCCAAGGAGAGGTGGGATTCTAAATCTGCAAATCCATTAACCCATGTCTGGACAATTGAGAAAATTCCCTGTAAAACTAGTGATAAAATTTGTGCAATTCTTCCTGGTTGAGAAAGGACGCCTCCTCAACCCAGATCCTGGCTGTTATTGTAGAGTAAAATTTGCCCTGGTCTGAAATGTGTATTTATGCCAAGGTGCCACTGGTGCTTCTAAGATAGTCCCTCAACTTACCCCTAGCAATATATACGTAGTTCAAGAGCCAGGTAAGCCCACTAGAAAATTAATTTAAAGCTCCTGGATCTAGGACTAGTCAGCAATTAGCATCTCTGTGGTTGGTTCTTTTTAACAAGAAAAATCTAATTGTGTTTTAATGGTTTCTGGGACTGCAATGTCATGAGTATTATTTCTTCTCTTTCAATCTACGTTTATTACCATGGATTAAATGTGTTTTTCATATTTCCCTCTGTACATTCTTGCTTTATGTGTATGCCTGTTCCAGATTGCATTCTAAGATTGTAAACTGCCATAGTAGTGTTCCCCAAACTGTGGCATGCATAAAAATCATTGAGAAATTTATTTTAAAAAATCCATATATAGGTCCGGGCACGGTGGCTCATGCCTGTAATCCTAGGACTTTGAGAGGCCGAGGTGAGTGGATCACCTGAGGTGAGAGGTTTGAGACCAGCCTGGCCAAAATGGCAAAACCCCATCTCTACTAAAAATACAAAAATTAGCTGGGCATGTTGGCGCATGCCTGTAATCCCAGCTACTCAGGAGGCTGATACAGGAGAATCACTTGAATCCAGGAAGCAAAGGTTGCAGTGAGCTGAGATTGGGCCACTGCACTCCAGCATGGACAACAGAGTGAGACAAAAAAAAAAAAAAAAATTCTTGTATGGGTTTACTACCTAAAGAGATTCTGAATCAAGATCTGGAAGAGGGATCTTAGAACACGTATTTGTAACAAGTACCCTCTGTGGTTCTGATACAGCTGATCCTTGGATCCCATTTTAAGAAACATAAACCAGCTGGGCGCGGTGGCTCACGCCTGTAATCCCAGCACTTTGGGAGGCCGAGGCGGGCGGATCACGAGGGCAGGAGATCGAGACCATCCTGGCTAACACAGCGAAACCCCGTCTCTACTAAAAATAAAAAAATTAGCCGGGCGAGGTGGCGGGCACCTGTAGTCCCAGCTACTTGGGAGGCTGAGGCAGGAGAATGGCGTGAACCCTGGGGGGCGGAGCCTGCAGTGAGCCGAGATCGCGCCACTGCACTCCAGCCTGGGCGACAGCGAGACTCTGTCTCAAAAATAAAAAATAATAATAAAAAAAAAGAAACATAAACCAAGAGGGTGAGAACTGATTTCTTTTAAGATTACTTATATCACTCATGAGTATTGCCCCAGGCCAGTAGATATTTAACCAACCCTAGTTGTTGGCTGCTGATGTTAATTGTCTGCTAAGTACTTCTCATGGCCAACTTGCTGTACAGAAATTGAGTTTCATGTAGTCCATTAGGCATTGAGAAACAGAATAAAAGCCTGATGGATTTTTTTCCTGAATGGTAGAGATGAGCATCAATGCTTAAACAAGCCCAGAAAACACCCTCTTTTCTTTGATGCCCTATAATTCCTTTATTACAACGGGTCTTGTGGATTGCTATTTTTGTACGGATAACAACATATAGATGAAAAAGCATTTGTATGTACAGAGATGTACTCATTTCTCCCTCTCTGTGGCCCATCACCCTGTCCCCTCTCTTCACATTTGCCTGGTGTGAATTGAGGAAGATGCATTTATTTTATCAATCACAAAAATATTGCCCACAAAGAGAAGTACCTCATTAGGGCCGGAAGCACTGTGCCCTAGCTAAATAAATTTTCACCTAGTAGGCAAGGAAAACTGAGAAATACAAGCCCCCACTAGGGCTAAGTTTCCAGCGTAGACACAGCCCTAATTTTGATGCCTCCAGCAGACACTTCCTCTGACTCCCTTTGGGGAAGCATAGCACCCCACGCTCCCCTCATCCCATGACAGCCCTTATCTGGAATTGCATCACTGACAGTTCACTTGTCTGAATCTCATTCTCATTTCTGCTTGAGGAGGAGGAATTATGTCACAATCATCTGTGTATCTACAGCTCTTGGCAAACTGCCTGACCTAAAGTAGGCGATGAATCAATAAACTAACCTCCTGGAAAAGTAGAGCTAGTTCTCCTAAATGCTTCTAGGGAAATTCCTAGTTTCTGTGGTGGTGTTGGTTCTGTAGTGGAATTCACCCAGCAGCCCAGCCAGTTCCCAGTGTCTCCACCTTGCGTTGCATCTGCTTCACTAGATTTGTTCTAGAAGAATTGGTTGGAAAGAGGTTTTTTAAAAAATCATCTTAAACTCCCAAATATAAAATGTCCAAGGTAAAGAGCAGGCTCAGAAACATGAAGGAGTGGTGTGTGTTGCGGGGTTAAAACCATTCTCACATCCGTCAAGATTCTGAATCTAACCTTTCACAACTGAAGTTACATTTGGAAACTACATATAGATTTGCTCAAAAACCTACAAATATTATTAAAAACATTTTCTCTCTTTGTTTTCCCACTGTTTCTCTTCTTATATCTGTATTTTTATTTATTTGACAAAATATGAATCAGGTGAAAGTTGGAAGAGGAAATCTGATGATTTGGCAGTTTATCATTCGCCATCTCCTAAAATGTGCCTAATGCATCTGGACACCAGAAGGAGGCAATAAGACATTTTCTCAACCCCATGAAGAAAAGGGGAGGAAAATTCTATCCCCTTAGAAACTTCATGCTCCATCTTACCCATCCATGGTGCTTGCAGCTGAGCCGTTTTCTACCTTTGATGCATCCTTGGTAGAAAAAGAAAGCACAGCCTTTATAACTGAGAGTCTAACTGTAAATAAAACAGAATCTAAGCTTTGAGGTATAACAGGAAATGGAATGATTTCATTTAAAATCTGATGACTTTAACACCTGGTGGTTTAAAGCACTGATGATATATAAAGAAGGAGGCAAAACTCTGAAGAAGCCAGAAAAAGAGAAACAGTGTTGAATTTGCTCTTTGGTACAGATTCTGTCTTGATATTAATACTAAGAGTGGAGCACCAAGGCTTTCTCCTGCTTCCTGTTTACAAGATGAAGTGGCATCATGATTTAGGGCAGAAATTTTACAATCAGACAAAACTAGATTTGAATGTTGCCTGGACTTGGGAAAGTTATTTCAACTCTGGATACCTCAATTCACTTATCCAGGAAAATGATTAAAATACCTCACAGAATGTATGAATAATGTCTCTTTAGACAGCATATATAGGCTATATAGAGAGAGCAGTTAGCATAGAACCTAGCTCATTATAAATGCTCATCCAGAGTGGTGGCTCACGCCTGTAATCTTAGCACTTTGGGAGGCTGAGGCAGGCAGATTGCTTCAGTCCAGGAGTTTGAGACCAGCATGGGCAATATAATCTTACCCTGTCTCTGCTAAAAATAAAAAATTAGCTGGGCGTGGTGGCACATCTGTAGTCCCAGCTACTCAGGAGGCTGAGGTAGGAGGATCACTTGAGCCCAGAAAGTTGAGGTTGCAGTGAGCCAAAATTGCACCACTGCATTCCAGCCTTGACAACAGAGTCAGACCCTGTCTCGAATAAATAAAATAAAATAAAATACAATTAAATTAAAATAAAAATGTTCCACAAAAGCAAGACATTATTAAATTTTGAACAAAGGCAAAAGAGCACTCGGAATGCAGATTGGCCCCTGGTTGCTGAACTGTCTTATTTTATTCTTACACATCCCTTCTCTTCCCCTTCTCCAGGTTTTTGCATGAGTCTAGGTTATTGTATTTTTTCTTCTTAAGTTCTCCTGTCATTTTTAGTACACTATTTTAACCCTATGAAGTTGCTGATATTTCATCATTTCAGACCTGCAAAAATGGCTGTTTCATAGGATCCAACCAAATATCTTTCCACAGGTTAAAAGTCATTGTCCATTGTTAGGAGCTTTTCTAAATGAATAAACAGGTTGGGAAAATTATTTTCAGCAGGCTCAAATCATATCATTATAATTAGTTCATCCACTGAACTTAAATGGACCCTAGGACACAGTACTTAGCTCATAAAAAATCTGTTTACTATAAGCTTTACATTAAAGCACCTGTGATTAGTTCCATTAAAAGATTCTTCTGTGATTCACAACAAGAATTTAAAACACCAAAAGCAATGGCAACAAAAGCCAAAATTGACAAATGGGATCTAATTAAACTAAAGAGCTTCTGCACAGCAAAAGAAACTACCATAAGAGTGAACAGGCAACCTACAGAATGGGAGAAAATTTTTGCAACCTACTCATCTGACAAAGGGCTAATATCCAGAATCTACAATGAACTCAAACAAATTTACAAGAAAAAAACAAACAACCCCATCAAAAAGTGGGTGAAGGACATGAACAGTCACTTCTCAAAAGAAGACATTTATGCAGCCAAAAAACACATGAAGAAATGCTCATCATCACTGGCCATCAGAGAAATGCAAATCAAAACCACAACGAGATGACATCTCACACCAGTTAGAATGGCCAACATTAAAAAGTCAGGAAACAACAGGTGCTGGAGAGGATGTGGAGAAATAGGAACACTTTTACACTGTTGGTGGGACTGTAAAGTAGTTCAACCATTGTGGAAGTCAGTGTGGCGATTCCTCAGGGATCTAGAACTAGAAATACCATTTGACCCAGCCATCCCATTACTGGGTATATACCCAAAGGACTATAAATCATGCTGCTATAAGGACACATGCACACATATGTTTATTGCGGCACTATTCACAATAGCAAAGACTTGGAACCAACCCAAATGTCCAACAACGATAGACTGGATTAAGAAAATGTGGCACATATACACCATGGAATACTATGCAGCCATAAAAAATGATGAGTTCGTGTCCTTTGTAGGGACATGGATGAAACTGGAAAACATCGTTCTCAGTAAACTGTCACAAGGACATAAAACCAAACACCACATGTTCTCACTCATAGGTGGGAATTGAACAATGAGAACACATGGACACAGGAAGGGGAACATCACACTCCGGGGACTGTTGTGGGTTGGGGGCAGGGGGGAGGGACAGCATTAGGAGATATACCTAATGCTAAATGACGAGTTGATGGGTGCAGCAAACCAACACGGCACATGGATACATATGTAACCTGCACATTGTGCACATGTACCCTAAAACCTAAAGTATAATAAAATAAAATAAAGAAATTATATGTTATGTAACTGAGGATTTTAAAGATAATTTTTATACATATAACCCAAAACTGCTTTCTTTTTTACCATCTATGAAATCAAGAAACCATAGAAAGTGTGGTTACAGAAAATAAAAACTTCCTAGGCAACAACCTTACACAATACAAAAATAATCAAATGCTGGCAGAAATGGTCCCTTGGAAATAGTGGCTCATTTGTTTAGAGTTCTACTGCTATTAGCTTCTGGTGATCAGGGAGTGAGAAATGGAAAGTATGCCACAGAGAATCATTAAGAACAACACACTAGATAGAGATAACCCATTTAGCTGACAAGCCACACAATGCAATTTGAATTAAAAGCAAACACATGAAAACAAAGAAAAAATGTAAAACCAGTGGAGAGCATGAAGACCCTGAAAATCCTGACAGATTCCTAAAGTCTCCACAAACAAAGATTTCAGTGTTGGCCAGGCACAGTGGCTCACGCCTGTAATCCCAGCACTTTGGGAGGCCAAGGTGGGTGGATCACGAGGTCAGGGGTTCAAGACCAGCCTGGCCAACATGGTGAAACCCTGTCTCTACTAAAAATACAAACATTAGCTGGGCGTGGTGGCAGGTGCCTGTAATCTCAGCTACTCAGGAGGCTGAGGAAGGAGAATTGCTTGAACCAGGGAGGCAGAGGTTGCAGTAAGCTGAGATTGCGCCGCTGCACTCCAGCCTGGGCAACAGAGCGAGACTCCATCTCAAAAAAAAAGATTTCAGTGTTATTGTCCTAAACCAAGAAAAAATGCCAAATGTGATTTTAAAAGCTAGGAAAATGAAAAGAAGACAAATTCTGAGGTGAAACTCGGCAATGTTAAAATGAGAGGTTTAAAATGCTTGAAGGGTCCTCGCCTCTGTGGCTTTAAACAACTAGATGCTTCTGCAGAGGCAGCACCTCCATGGTCAGTCCTGATCCGAGTGCAGAGCCCAATCTGGAACCTTCCAGGCATTGCCAGAACTCCTGGAGCTCATTCCTTTGGCTTTCCTTGTGCTGTCACTTACTCAAAATAATAGGACCAGACTTTGACCTCTGAAGACTAAATTAATCATTATGTCCACTTTGAAAAGTTTTCTAAATACTTTCTGATTGCAGAAACTGTACTGATATTCAAAGAATCTGAGAGTGTGATGTGCCCATTATAGGCCCAGAGCAGAGTGGGGTCCCCTCTCTGAATGCATAGGATAGGCTTGGGGGATGCTCAGCTACTCTCTCTGGGCTTTTGGCAGTGTCATCATTGAGCAAAACCTGCTAAAGGGTTACAGCATCCTTGCTTTCTTACCCTTTCCCTCACCTATAGCTTCTCATATTTGAGAGAAGGATAATGATTGCATAAGCACCGAAGGATTTCCCAGTGGGGTTATTGAGATATGAAAGGGATGACCAGAATTTTTGCTTTCACATACACACAAAATTGTGGAGGTATATTCTTGATTAATAATAGCAGAGTCAGAGATGTGGATCATTTCAGGCTTACAAAATGAAATGCTTTAAAATTATTAGATGTATTTAACTGATAAAAGCTAGAAAATCAAGTCAGATTTGTTTGCCATCGAAGGAAGACTTTTACCTGAATTTATTTGATCAGTGCCCCATACCTTCTTGAATTTTTCTCTGTATGAGTAACCTTTTCTATTACTTATCATAAAAATAATTGCTCCAAAAAGAAACATAGTTAAATCAGCTATTTGATAAAATATATTTTATCTTCTCAGAATTCAAATTTTTACAATAAAACAGTCAGATCTGTTTGTACAAACATGGCCATTTAAGGCCAAATGAGTTCTTCACAATGTTTTATTCTCCCAAACCAGTTAGTTAATTGTATAGGTTTTAGTCAGAATGGCCAGTCACTATACAGCTGTATCCCTTTGCAACACCAGGATCAAAAGGAATCCACCTGGATGCAAATCCCCACACTCAGGCCTCTCTTTGCTCAGCCGCTCTCCTCGCCATTGACCAGGTGGCTGCAAGGCTGTCTCCCTGGCCCCCTTCAGGTCTTTGCTAACAGTCACCTTGGTGAGGCCTTCCCTGCCCACTTCTGTTCAAAACTACAAGCCCACCCCTCTGCTCTAGTTCCTATTGTACTTCCCTGATTTGTTCATCTCAATAGGACCTTTATCCTCTTCGTTGTTATATATTTTATTCATTTTTTTATGAAGATTTCTCCTTCCTGTAAGGTGAGGCATCTCTGCCTCTTCTTTGTTGCTCTATTTTCAGGACCTAAAAGAGTGCCAGGCACACTGTGGGTCGTAAATAAAGACTTACTAAATAAAGGAGACACTTGTGTGATTGAAAGTTTGCTTTGCAGCCATCTCTGTAGTCACTCACTATGAATGGAATTAATTTATATATCTAGGAAAATACATCATAAAACGTCTCTGCAGGGCAAATCAGATGTGCCAAAACAAATAGCGACAGTAAGTGTGACACATTATTTTGGGAGCATTACGAAACCAAACACACAAAAGGGCAATCCCTGAAGAGGAAAAACACCACAAAAAAAATCTGAGCAGAGAGACGCATTCTCAAAAGTGCTTTGCAATGCTTAGAACAGGATAACAATAAATAGTGCACTTGCCTGTAACGATTATGAACGGGTGAGTTGGCTGCCTCTTACCGTGGATTTTCAGCTTCTTCACAGGTGACTGCAGAGGTTGCCAAATATTATGAACTGAAACCAAAGGAAAGATTCCCCTGAGCTGCTGACAGAGCTACCCGCCAAGAGTTTCATGTTTCTGAGTTGGAGGTGCAGTTGAACAGTGAAAGAGGCTTCCTGTAGCTAATGAGCCCTTTTCCAGGTGCTCTGCATTGCTGAGGAAATACAGAAGTCAATGCCCTGTCAGTGATTGCTCAAAGGAACTCTCTGGAGTTTAATTGGGCTTTCTGATATTATCATTAGGCACACCTATTGGTGTGTCCCCAGGTGAACTGAGATGCCTGCTCGGTAGCTATTGCTCCCTCCTTTGGCACTCACTAGAGGAGTGTTTACCATTTGTTGAGTTATAGAACAGAAAGGGCAGAAGAGGATTTAGTACAACATGTGATGTCAGCCCACAGTTGCTATTTAACCTCACAGGAGGTGTCCTTCATAAACTAATTCAACAGTGATGGCACAAGCAGCATCTATCCTGCCTCCGGATGGAGGAACAAGGGTGATGGTATGGCTTCTTCCCTCTGCTTCCATCTTCATTTGCTGCTAGCTTTCTTCTCCCCTTATAGTGGGCTGGGGGTATATGGGTGGTCTAAATTCCATGACATTTTATTTCCCAGTCATTTGGTGAAGACCGTCCAGGGAAAATTGCTTTAATGGCTGAGTCATCAACATAGCATAGAATTCTTGACTCCTGGGTAGATACTTCATTCTATTCTAATCCTATGGAGGCAAGAGAACTTCACAGATTAATTCACTTTCTCAAAAGAAAAATATGTGCACCCTATTTTCTTTAGAAATGAGCATTTAGAGTCTGCTACTGGAGTAGGGAGGATGAAGAGTGCAAAGGTTCAACTCCTGGTCTCTGCCTCTGAGCACTACCTCGCCGCCGAGGAGGTAGGCACATTTGGTGAGTCAGGAAGCCCCTTCATGTCCCAATTTTCTTGACTATGAAACAGGGATAATAAAAGTATCTACCACCCAGGGTTGTGGAGAGAATTTAATGAAACCATGTACCTAAAGCATTTAAGATCATACCTGACACATAATCTTTCAATAAATCTTCACTGTTATAATTATTTCTGGTTACACTTTATACACAGAAAAACGCATTAAACTCTTCTTAACATGAATATGTGATAAATTTAGAGCACTGCATAATCTTCCAGACACCTCTCAAGCATCAGTGCTTATGAGACCAGGAGGAGATAAAGGATGATTATCCACAGTCTTAACTACATTTCAGCTGCAACCGGTCAACTCTGTTTTCATCAGGCTTAAGAAGTAATTACCAAGCTGATGTTTATTTCATCATCTCTATCTTCTTCTCGGCACCACCTGGTTCAGGTGCTGATCAACAGTGCAACTTGTCTGCTGATGATCAGCAGTGCAACTTGTCTGGGAAAAGAGAAGAAACCAGGGAAAAGGAGAAGTCAGTAGCCTGGATGATCCCCAGCAAAGCAAAGGCTTCGAGTTAGTGAGTGGGATCAAGCCGCACCTTCCCATCTCAGGACATTGGTGATTTACCCTTGAGTTCAGGGTCTGCTTGGAACCTGGAGGAGCTGGCTCTCAAAGATCTACTGGCCAGTGATATGCAGGTCCACGTCGTACCTTTCTACTCTTACAAACCTAGGCTGAGCCACAGAAAGTTAAAATGATGTTAGTAAATTTGAAAACTCCTGGGAGTTCATTGCATCAGCAGCACTGGGCTTCAGCTTAGGTGGAGGTGATGAGGAGCTACAGGACACAGCTGAAGGCACATTAGGAAGAAGATCATCTTCCTCTTTGTCTGCACCCCTCCCAAGCAACAGATCTCCACACTCTGGGCTGTTGATTTGGGCTGAGACTGTTGGTTGTCTGCCAAAATCCATATTCCTTTACTTCCAGAATAAAACAACAGCAACTGGCAAAGGAGGCGATCATGTGACTAAGTTCTCTCGGTGAACAATCAGCCCAGATGGTTATGCTTCTCCTGAATCTGAGCTCTCAAGACAGCAGCTGGGCCTCCACACTCTCCTTCCCCTCCACTGCTGGCTGCATATAACCAGAGGCCTCACCAGAGGGGCTCTGAATGACCACATAAAGGAAATCCGTCCAATAACCCAAATATCCACACTGGACTGTTAGGTGCATGAGAAATAAAATTCTATTGTGTTTGAATCTGGGATGACAGTTTAGCCTATCCTAACACGCTGCCTGCAATTTCACTTTTGAAAATATACTCCTTTGAATTAAGGCTTTTTTTCTTTGTTCATCCCCAATAAAAGACATATCTACCTGGGATACATAAAATATTATGCTTTCTTAGTAATTTGTTCTTAGATGCTTCAGAGATTTACTGAGAACTGATTATAGCATGAGTCAGGAAGGAGAGGACATTTGAAAAGGGAGGAATACATAAACAGAGAAGAGACCAGGACCCTGAAAGACTGGGCGAGAGTGACCTTTGTGTGTTTCACAACTTTGCATGAATGATGACAGACTTAATAAAGCCAAATTCCATCTTCCTCATGTTTACAAGGATGGATGGGCTGGCTTCTCTCTTCTCCTAACTGAGGAAACAGCTTCCATGGGTGACTGCTGTTCTCTGGGGCACGTTTCAGGGAACTCCACTGTATGGTCTGGGCACCCACCATGTGCTGGTGAATGTACACGATGTCCTTTCTCCTCCAGAGGTTAACAGACCTCCGATGCTTACAGCTGGGCTTCCCACAGAGTGAGGTGGAGCTCATATCTGGTAATCAAGCTCTGGGTCACTATGGCCATTGGATCCTACTGGACAAAGTGATGGTGGTGGATACTTTTCAGATTTGTACCTGCTTCCAAATAAGTTTTGATCTTTTGGACTAATTTGGGATTTGCTGCTCACTCTAAACTATTTCATTTTAGGTTAGTGGAAGTATTTCATTTTAGTAGAACAGCATTTATTGAGCACTCACTATGCGCTGGGCATTAGGAATTTTCTGGGGCATAGATAGAATTATTTTTCCTTTAAAATGAACTTTACCTCCACATACACATCTGGAGTTGCCCATATTCTGGGAGATTTGAGTTCAGAAGACTGAGCCGACCTCCTTTACTGCAGGAGCTGGGGCTGGAGGAGGACATGAGCTATGTCAGAGAGGTAGAATAGAGATGCCTTCTTCCTCATCTTCTCTCCTATCCTTCTTCCCCAACAACGAGAGACCACTGAACTCTCCTCAGCTCTTAGATTTTCATTCGCATTGGCTCCTAATACAAAACCCTGGATCAACAACAAATCTTTGTTCTCTGCATAAAATCTTGGACCATTATTGAGGAATCTGGGCCAGAAACAAATAAGACCTCTATTCATCAGTTTCCATTTGTTGCAGGACTCAGGTTGTTTCTGGGATAGCTCAGTTACGAGATCTTCCTTTGATAGGGAAGGGGATGATGGCATATCATCTGTTTACTCTATTCATTCCTAAGCCAAACAGGAAGACTAACAAACATTGTTGCGCTGTCCTGAAACTGAATTCTTATTTTAAAAATCTTCGTGATGCACTCTCTTCATTTTGACGGTCATTAATTCCACTCATTTAATCTAAAAGAAGGAAATAAATCCTTAGTAAAGCACTATTGAAATAACCACCATAGGCACTGAGAAAGGCGATCCACCAATTTCCTCATTTTGTCTAGAGACCTTCATTTTTAGCAACAGGAAGAAAGATTTCAAATGTGTTTGGTAGTAAGAATGGTATTTATATTTTTATTCCTCAAACTGCCAAAGAGAGGAGCTCTTGCCATGGGTGGAAAAGTCAGTACAAAGAAGTGGGGAAGGAGTAGGGATCCCAGTTTTTGTTTCAAATCAATGCCTAATCCAATTTTTATTTACTAAAATGAAGCTGATACTTACTCCTCAATCTTTTTTCCCATTTGGTTCAGAACTCATAGCACAGGCGACATGATCCATTATCACTGTCAAACCCCATAGTAACCAGAATAGATAATTAAGAAGACTACTCACATTGGTAATCTGTCACAGGAATAGAAAAAAATATAAAAAAGAAAGAATGTTAACATCATTATACATATACTCAGGTTCAGATATGGTTTATAAAAATTGTTTTCAAAATGTTTTTTGAAAGTGAAAGTTCCAATATACATTTTAATTATTTGTTCAGTTTTTGTTGTTGTTGTTGTTGATCAAATTCAGGTTCACCAGTGGGTGAATTTCATAAACAGTGACAAGGTGGAAGACTGTGATACATCAAATCAAAATTGTGATAATATTCAGAACCCCTAGTCTTGTAATAGGAAAGAGATTTTGTTGATGTGTGATTCACATATTTTGTTGATATGTCTGTGATTCAGGGGTTATTTTGTAGTTATCTGGAAGAAAAGAAAAACATTTATGCATTAATCAGATTTTTTTTTTTTTTTCAGATAGAATCTTGCTCTGTTGCCCAGGCTGGAGTGCAGTGGCATGATCTCGGCTCACTGAAACCTCCACCTCTCGGATACAAGTGATCTCTTGCCTCAGCCTCCCGAGTACTGGGATTACAGGTGCCCACCACTACGCCCAGCTAAGTTTTGTATTTTTAGTAGAGACGGGGTTTCACCATGTTGGCCAGGCTGGTCTCGAACTCCTGACCTCAGATGACCAGCCCCCTTCTGCCTCCCAAAGAGCAGGGATTACAGGCGTGAGCCACCATGCCCAGCCAATCAGATTTTCTAAGTAAGTATTTAAGAACCAAAACAATTTCTAATGCAATATAATGCCCCAAATTGAACTTCAACCAAATGTAAATCAGCACATTTGTAAGGTCTCCTTTTTAATATATGCTAATTTAAAATATATACATATTTCACTGATTTTAATGTACAAATTAGTATTTTTACAAGATAAAGAACAAAACTATAAAGTTTCACAAACAGAAATGGATCTAATGGGTCATTTAGGGAGAAAGTGGTCTCTCTCTATGAAGTTTTACTAGACTAAAGCATAAGGTATTGTATTAGTCTGTTTTCATGCTGCTGATAAAGCCATATCTGAGACTGGGAAGAAAAAGAGGTTTAATTGGACTTATAGCTCTACATGGCTGACGAGGCCTAGGAATCATGGCCGGAGGTGAAAGGCACTTCTAACATAGCAGTGCCAAGAGAAAATGACAGAGATGCAAACGTAGAAATCCGTGATAAACCCATCAGATCTCGTGAGACTTAGTCACTACTATGAGAACAGTGGTAGATAAACTGCCCCCTTGATTCAAATTATCTCCCACTGGGTCCTTCCTATAACACATGGGAATTATGGGAGTACAATTCAAGATGAGATTTGGGTGGGGACGCAGAGCCAAACCATATCATTCTGCCCCTGGCCCCTCCAAATCTCATATCCTCACATTTCAAAACCAATCCCCCAAAGTTCCCCAAGGTTTTAACTCATTTCAGCATTAACCCAAAAGTTCACAGTTCAAAGTCTCATCTTAGACAAGGCAAGTCCCTTCTACCTATGAATCTGTAAAATCAAAAGCAACCTAGTTACTTCCTAGATACAATGGGGGTACAGGTATTGGGTAAATACAGCCGTCCCAAATGGGAGAAAATGGGCAAAACAAACGAGTTCCAGGACCCAGGCAAATCCAAAATCCAGCGGGGCAGTCAAGTTCTAAAGCTCCAAAATGATCTCCTTTGACTCCATGTCTCACATCCAGGTCACACTGATGCAAGAGGTAGGTTTTCATAGTCTTGGGCAGTTCTGCCCCTGTGGCTTTGCAGGGTATAGCCCCACTCCTGGCTGCTTTCACAGGCTGGCCTTGAGTGTCTGTGGCTTTTCCAGGTGCACAGTGCAAGCTGTCAGTGGATCTACCATCCTGGGGTCTGGAAGATGGTGGCCCTCTTCTCACAGCTCCACTAGGCAGTGCCCCAGTAGGGAGCCAGTGTGGGGGCTCTGACCTCACATTTCCCTTCCACACTGCCCTAGTAAAGGTTCTCCATGAGGGCACCTCCCCTGCAGTGAACTTTTGCCTGGATATCCAGGCAGTTCCATACATCTTCTGAAATCTAGGTGGAGGTTCCCAAACCTCAATTCTTGACTTCTGTGCACCTGCAGGCTCAACACCATGTGGAAGCTGCTAAGGTTTTGGGCTTGCACCCTCTGAAACCATTGGCCGAGCTGTACCTTGGCCCCTTTTAACAACGGCTAGAGCAGCTGGGACGCAAAGCACCAAGTCCCTAGGCTGCATACAGCATGGCGACCCTGGACCTGGCCCACAAAAGCATTTTTTCCTCCTAGGCTTCATGGTCTGTGATGGGAGAGGCTGCTCTGAAGACCTATGACATGCCCTGGAGACATGTTCTCCATCGTCTTGGGGATTAACATTTGGCTCCTTGTTACTTATGCAAATTTCTACAGCCAGCTTCAATTTCTCCTCAAAAAATTGGTTTTTCTTTTCTAAGGCATCACCAGGCTGCAAATTTTCTGAACTTTTATGCTCTGTTTCTCCTTTAAAACAGAATGCTTTTAGCAGCACCCAAGTCACCTCTTGAACGCTTTGCTGCTTAGAAATTTCTTCTGCCACATACCCTAAATCATCTCTCTCAAGTTCAAAGTTCCACAAATCTCTAGGGCAGGGGCAAAATGCCACCAATATCTTTGCTGAAACATAACAAGAGTCACCTTTGCTCCAGTTCCCATCAAGTTCCTCATGTCCCTCTGAGACCACCTCGGCCTGGACCTTATTGTTGATATGACTATCAGCATTTTTGTCAAAGCCATTCAACAAGTCTCTAGGAGGTCCCAAGTTTTCCCACATTTTCCTGTCTTCTTCTTAGCCCTCCAACCTCCAACTGTTCCAACCTCTGCCTGATACCCAGTTCCAAAGTCACTTCCACATTTTTGGGTATCTTTTCAGCAATGCCCCACTCTACTGGTACCAATTTACTGTATTAGTCTGTTTTCACACTATGATAAAGACATACCTGAGACTGGGAAGAAAAAGAGGTTTAATTGGACTTATAGTTCCACATGGCTGGGGAGGCCTCAGAATCATGGCGGGAGGCGAAAGGCACTTCTTACATGGTGGCAGCAAGAGAAAACGAGAGATGTAAATGCAGAAACCCCTGATAAAACCATCAGATCCGGTGAGACTTATTCACTACCATGATAATAGTATGGGGGAAACTGCCCCCATGATTCAAATTATCTCCCACTGGGTCCCTCCCACGACACGTGGGAATTATGGGAGTACAATCTAAGATGAGATTTGGGGTGGGGACACAGCCAAACCATATTAGATGTATTATACAAATTTATTTTACTTATATTTTGAAATATTTACTATTCTGTTACTTGTACAGGTAATATATTTTCAAGGGAGAAAACTTGGAAAATACAGAAATACACAAAGAAAAAGTCTAAGAACTAATTGTGCTCAAAGATGACTACTGTTCATCTAGCCTTTCGTTTGTGTGTGTGTGCGTGTAGGTGTATGTGTGTGTTTATATGTACATTGTATGTGTATACATTGGTGTGTGTATGTATACGTGTGTGTTTGTGTGTATATGCAGGCACGTATATGTATATGTGTATTTGTGTGTATGTGTACGTGTATGTGTGGGGTGTGTGTGTGTGTATACGTGTGTATAGGTAGGGGCATATGTGTATATATATATAT
>NW_026652278.1:105940576-105981826 GCF_009828535.3 Hylobates moloch | reverse complement strand
TATATATATATATGTGTAGGTATGTGTATGCATAGGTGTGTGTGTATATGTACGTGTATATGTGTATATGTTTGTGTGTTATGTGTATGTGTGTGTATTCATGGGGGTGTATGTATGTGTAGGTGTGTGTGTGTATGTGTAGGTGTAGATGTGTACATGTATGTGTATATATGTGTATGTGTAGATGTGTGTATGTGTATATATATGTGTGTGTATGTGTATATATGTGCAGGTGTGTGTATATGTATACATACGTGTAGGTATATGTGTATATATGTGTAGGTGTGTGTATGTACATATGTGTAGGGTGTATGTGTATATATGTGTAGGTGTGTGTACGTGCGTTATGTGTATGTGGTGGTGGAGGTGTGTATCAGATGCTAAATGATACTTTTCCTGTTGACTGAGAGTCTGAAGTTTTTGTGGAGCCCTGAAGGTTAAGAATTCTAGGTGCTTAACCATTTCCCCTTGCAGGACAGGCTAAGAGTTTGTGAAACCAGTTTGACAACCCTAACTCATCAGTCACATTGGAATAATCTAGCAAAAAGGGGAAGGTAAGGGTAGAGCTGGGCCTGGTGGTGTGGAGTACCTTGCAGAGATTGCTGATGTCCTGTGAATTTCTCCTTCATGCCCCCAGCTAAGCCTGCGGAGCTTCGAGGAGGCCACATGCAAAGATAGGCGTGTGTCCCCTGGGATTTGGGAAATTGAGATAGCCTGACTCAGGCCAGAGGAGTCCCGAGTGGCCTGTGGTGGCAGAGCAAAGAAAAGAGGCAGGTCTACTTTGGTATGGCCTGAGCTTCCAGATACTTATAGGTTAAGAACGCAGAAGAGACAAGTGGACAAAGCAGCTCAGGGTGACTGGTTCTGAGCCGGCCTGCAAAGGACTCGATATGAAGACACGGCGAGGAGAGGCTGCCCCCAACACAGAGTATTGGTGAGCCAGCAGCCAGCCCAAGGGCTCCAGAGAGCCAGAGGGAGAAGGAGAATAGGATGGGTGAGGGGTGCTGGTCAAATCTCTCTCTCTTCTACACAGACACACACAAACACACACGCTCTCACATGGCAGTGAAGGCTACACTGCGCCTCCGAATCCCTCTCACTTAATTATTATTATTATTTTTTTTTAGGCGGAGTCTTGCTCTGTTGCCAGGCTGGAGTATAGTGGCGCAATCTCGGCTCACTGCAACCTCTGCCTCCTGGGTTCAAGCGATTCTCCTGCCTCAGCCTCCCCAGTAGCTGGGACTACAGGCCGTGCCACCACACCCAGCTAATTTTTGTATTTTTAGTAGAGACGGGGTTTCACCATGTTGGCCAGGATGGTCTCGATCTCCTGATCTCGTGATCCCACCACCTCAGCCTCCCAAAGTGCTGGGATTACAGGCATGAACGACTGCGCCCAGCCCACTTCATTTTTTGAAAACGTTTCTCCTTTGCAAAATAACATCCACCTCACATATGGTAACACTCACTTAAAACTTTCAACTGTGTGTAAAGCCCAGGTATAAACACATTTCTGAATACCAGTTACAGCTTATATTAATAAACCCTGTCCTTGTTAAATAGCATTCTGTTTTCCAATAATCTTATTTTCAAGAAGTTTCATCTTAATAACATCACCAGGCTTTTAACTTTCTTCTCAGGGTTGGTGAGGGCCTTCTTCTTAGACCACACTGCAGCTTCTGTGTCTCCCATCTGAACCCCTTAAATCCATTTCACCGAGGGCTTTGCTGAGCACATTTCTGCTGTGGTTGTACGTGGTCAAACACATAACATCCAAACTCCACAGCTTGGCATTCAAGAATTTCCATAATTTAAGTTTTTAAAAAATCTTTCAGATTTACCCAAAACTATCATTCGCCAAAACTAACTTCCTCCAGCAGCAAAACTTCCCTGAATGTGCCTTACGTGCTCCCTCCTCCCTGGTTTTGCTCACGCAGTTTCTCATTTCTCCAGGCTCTCCCCACTATCCTGGAATGTTAGTTGAAAATCCTGGCATGAATGGAGAGAGAAACGGAATGTATTTCAGGGAAATACCGAATTCTACTGAAGGTTATTTCAGTTTAGGCTAGAAAAAGTTTAAGCATATTTTTTAGGCAAAGAGGAAGAAATTTATGTTTTAGAGAGATAAAAGGATTAAGAGGAGGTGGGATAAGATGCTATTAAAAACATAAGTCAAGGAGACATTTCTGGCCGGGCACGGTGGCTCACGCTTGTAATCCCAGCACTTTGGGAGGCCGAGGCGGGCGGATCACGAGGTCAGGAGATCGAGACCACGGTGAAACCCCGTCTCTACTAAAAATACAAAAAAAATTAGCCGGGCGTGGTGGCGGGCGCCTGTAGTCCCAGCTACTCGGAGAGGCTGAGGCAGGAGAATGGCGTGAACCCGGGAGGCGGAGCTTGCAGTGAGCCGAGATCGCGCCACTGCACTCCAGCCTGGGTGACAGAGTGAGACTCCATCTAAAAAAAAAAAAAAAAAAAAAAAAGGAGACATTTCTAAATGTAGAAAATTATGAGGGTTAAAGTATTTTGAGCATTGATGCCATATATCTTGGTGAATAGAAGGGCATCCATTTTAGTAAGACATTTTACAAAAAAAGCACCAAAGGTTGGAGGCAGATCCAAAGACTGGTTTGCAACCAGACAAAAGCCAGCAGAGCTGATTCTAGAGGGGTCAATGATTAACCCTCAGGCATAATATTAGCCCGAACCCCGAGTACCTGCGAAAAGAAGCAAAGTTTTAGCATCAGCAAGAAGGTTTTCAATTCAGTGACTCTCTGGTGTATACAAGGTGTTTCTGCGTAAAAGTTATGTGACTTTGACTTTAATTATTTCTTCGAAAATTGATAAGTAGGCTGGGGATGGTGGTTCACAGATTGCTTGAGCCGAGGAGTTCGAGGCCAACCGAAACCCCATCTCTACAAAAAAAAAAAAGCCAGGAACGGTGGTGCATACCTGTAGTTTCAGCTACTCAGGAGGCTGAGTGAGGTAGGGGGATCGCTTAAGCCCAGGATGTCGAGGCTGCAGTGATTATGCTGCTGCACTTCAGCCTGGGCAACAAAGCGAGACCCCGTCTCAAAAAGAAAAATCAATAAATAGCTACTTCTCTACTTTCACATGAGTTGTTAATGCCTCCAGTAGATATCAGGACTCAACCACACAGTATTGGTTTTGGCAATCCTACCCCTCTGCAATTAAGATCTAATTCTGGCTCTCAGAATTACCTGGCTGTATCTGAAGATGGTTAATACAGTTTTCAGCATCCAACAGTACCTGGGAAGAATGACTTAAAAGATAACAAAAGAATTGTCATTGCAAACAGTTAAATGAACCCAGTCAGAGAATTATTTGAAGTTATCCAAAACCATTAAGGTCATTGGCAAGAAAAAGAAATAATCTATGTAAAATGCAGATTGGTTAGAAGTCCTCATAGCAAAGATTTGGAAAGTGTGCATTCACACCTTCATGTACCCTTTCAGTAAATAATTATTAGCTACTATATTCCAAGTACTATGCTATACCTTAGAGTACAAAGATGAAAACAGAGAAAGGATCTGACATTAAAGAGCTGAATTCTGGTTGGGAAAACAGCAAAGTGAATATACTACAGTGAGATTGTTGCTGACGTAGAGAGACGCAAGAAAGAGCACCTTAGACAACCTTGTAGAGACAAGAAAATCTGTGGGGAGACCATACTTGGGGTGTTTCTTGGAAGAGCTTCTCACGGGATGGGGAAGAAACATTTCAGGGAGCAGGTGTGAGAACTGCAGTGGAGCAGGAGGCAGCTGCGGAGGGAACATTGCCTGAGGCTACACCCACCGCTGGTGGAGTTTGAGAGGTGGGTGTTGGGAAAGGGGGATGATGGAGATTAGCCCAGAGATCAACAGTGGTTGTAAATTATTATTTGCTTTTACGGTGAGAAAATATTACTTAAGTAACAAGGTATAGCGTCCAATTATGTGATTCTGTACCCCAAAACGCTCCCAAGAAAGTCATTTTCTACAAAGGAAAAACTGAATTGCCAGCCAGATGCAATTATTACCATTTTCTTAAGACATTTTATTGCCTTTCATTGCACTAATAGTTCCTAGTGTAATGGAGCAGTTACAAATGTGACCCTACCATTCTGGACCTATCTTTCTAACCGTGAGACCTCGGACAAGGTACTCCACCTCTGTGTACATCACCAACCTCATCTGCAAAGTGGACACCAGAACCGCACTTACCTCAACAGGAGTGTTTTGTAAATGACAATGCCAGCAAAGTGCTTAGAGCACTATTTGGCTCATAAGAGGCTCTCAAGAACTGTTAGCTATGTTTGAAAGAAGGAATAACATCTAAACACATTTGAACTTAGTTTTTGTTTGTTTGATGGTTGAACTTTAATACAGTTTAACTTAATGGTCACTATGAGAATACAACTATGTGTTAAAATCGCGGCCTGTTAGAGCTAGCAAAGGTTTTAGAGTTAGCCAGTCCACAAGTCTCTCCACATTTTACAGGTGAAACTGTGATCTAGAAAAGTTCAGCAATGTTTCCAGTTACAAAGCTCCGGGTCTCGGAAAGTTCCAGTCTAGTGTGGAAGCCACTCCTAAGGCAAATGACTGATTGTCTGCTGCCCTCTAGTGGCTAGTTTGGGAAATTATCTTCTATACGGTAAGAAATGACAATACCACAGGAGCTGTTTATTTGCAGAAGGCTCACCAGGCATGTTACAAAGTCTGTATGTATTGTCTGTATAATGCAGTGAAAGTCAAAACTACTAGATGTTTTTATTATTTATATTTACAAGTAGCTGCATGTTTTTCATACAAATCATGTAAGGTATTGCTCTTTTTGAGTATTTACAGCTTTCCTATGTTTAACTCACCTCTCCAATTGTTTAAAACCAAAGTGTTTATATATTAACATTTCACTGCCAGTATCTATTTCTGCTTGTATTTGATTATTTATAACTAGATCATCTACCCCTCCTTTAAATAGCATATGATGAAAGAGAAGATAAAGAAGAAAGACAAAGAAAGAAGAAATGAAGGAAGGAGGGAAAGAGGAAGAAAGGAAAGGGGGGGAAGGAAGGAGGGAGGGAAGGAAGGAAGGAAGGAAGGAGGAGAGGGAGGGAGGGAAAGAGGGAGGGAGGGAGGGAAGGAGGGAGGGAGGAAGGGGCAAGAAAGAAACTACATAGTACTTGATGCGTCTCCCTTTTTATAGAGACCTGGAGAACAACTATGAATAAATCCACATGTTTACACATAAATTACATTTTACACAAATGTGAGTACGTGCTCTGCCACCTCCTCTGGACCTTACTTACTCATATAAGACATGTCTTTTTTTTTTTTTTTAGACGTTCTGTTGCCCAGGCTGAAGTGCAGTGGTACGATCTCCGTTCACTGCAACCTCTGTCTCCCCGGTTCAAGCAATTCTCAAGCCTCAGCCTCCCAAGTAGCTGGGATTACAGGCATGCGCCATCACGCCCAGCTAATTTTTATATTTTTAGTAGAGACAGGGTTCCACCATGTTGGCAAGGCTGGTCTCAAACTCCTGAGCTCAAGTGATCTGCCCTCCTCGGCCTCCCAAAGTGCGGCAATTACAGGTGTGAGTCACTGCGCTGGGGCCAAGACATAACTTGAAGATAACAGCTATACATGTTCCTTTATGCATCCTGTTATAGATATAAAATTTGAATATTTTTACTATGATTTTTTAAAAGGTACAATATCTTCCTTTTGCATGGAGATGATCAATAAATTCCTTATAGTAGAATTGTTGAATCAAAGGAGTTTCTAAATATGTAATTCTGAAAGGTATTGTCTTTGTGCATAATTTTTCATTCCCACTGGCCTATGAGTGCCCCGTTTTCCCACTCTTGGGCGAGCACTTGGTCTTATAAAAGTTGTAATTATTTCGAAATTGATAGGTTAAAAAGTTGCATCTTAATGTTTTGATTTATGATTTCTTTCATTATCGATGAGACTGGGATATTTTCCCAGGTAAACAAGTCATTTGAATGTTTTTGTGTGCCTATGTGAACAGCTTGTTCATATTGTTTGCTTTTTTTTCTGTTAAACTGTTGGCATATGAGACTTTTTTGGACAGTAAATTTATGCTTTTCCATTTATCTTTTAATTTAGCTTATAATGTTCTTTCTGCATGGAAAGTTAAAATATTTATATAGTCAAATGTATTATTTTTTTCCACCCATGATTTTTTTCTTGCCTACAAAGATCTTCCTAACCAAAGGTAATATACCGTTTGCCTAAGCTTTCTTTTATTACTTTTACGGGTTCTTTACAAAAAAATTTACATGTAAATAATTGAGCTATCTATAAGGGATTTTGGTGAAGGTAACGCATCACATTCAGCTTTGTTTCCTGCCCCGAATTAGTAGCCATTTGACCTAACACTATAGTGTCTAGGCTTCATTTGAAATGCTGTTTTTATTATGTGCCAAATTTCCATTGACTTCGGATCATTTCTCCTCTCTGGATTCCCCATTCTATTTCATTGCTCTCGCTGTCTCTTGCTACTCTAGTACTAAACTGTTTTACAAACAGTGGCTTAAAATATATTTTAATATCTGGTAGGTCTACTGAGTCAGGTGACAACATTCCTTTTTTTCTTACCCATAGAATCTTCTTGATTAATTCCCATGCTTGTTTTTTTCTTCCTATCAACTCAAATTAAAATCCTATAAGCAATTTTACAGTGATCTTATTAAATTAAGAAATAAATTAAGAAGGAATTGATGTATTTAAATTGTTATATGCCTATATATATGTTAGTGTAAGTCCATCCATTTATGGAAGTAAAACCTTTAAACATTTTAAAATAGGCTCTTTCTAAATGTATAACTAGGCATTTAGTCTCTATTGTAAATGATATATAAAATTCCCTTCATTTTTATTTTTAATTTGGAGGGATGTGTGTGTGTGTGTGTGTGTGTGTGTGTGTGTGTGTGTTAAGGAAAGTTAGACATATTCTATGATGAGTTGAAAAGAGTGACCAAATGGTTGACAGTAATTTTTCTTTCAGTTGATTCCTTTTGGCTTTCCTGATTCACAAACATCGTTTGCATATTGACAATGTTTACCTCTTCTTTTTTTGATTTTTATACTGTATTTCTTGTGTTTTGTCCATTGTATTGAATTGAGTCATACTTCCTTATTAATATTATGCCTTTAATACTTTGCCTTTAATGTTACGCCACTAAGGACAGAGGGGACTTTATTGTCTTATTCTCAGTTTTAAAACAGAAATGCTCCCAGTGTTCATCTTCAAGCAAGATGAATTTTGGTGTGAGGAGCATGTATCCCCTCCTTAGTTCCCGTAATTAAATTAAAAAAAAAAAAAGTTACAAGGCAAAAAGGCATGAAGTAAAAGGTATTCCTGATGAAGCACAAATTCTAGTTAAAATCAAAATCAATTGTGAACTACATCTTAAAAGTAAATTCTTTCTAATTGTATTATGTGACAATAGAATCTTCCATTTGCTTTCTCTTTGTTTCTTAATAAATGTATGAGGATTTCGACCTTTTTACAAGAAAGAATTCATAAATACTCCCTAATTGATATCACCTTATAAACAGATGAGTCAACAATTTAGACACCAATTTTAAAAGGAATGGTAGGCCAGATGTGTGTCTAACACCTGTAATCTCAGCACTTTGGGAGGCTGAGGCAGGTGGGTCACTTGAGTCCAGGAGTTTGAGACCAGCCTGGGTGACATGGTTAAAACCCCATCTTTATTTAAAAAAAAAAAAAAAAAAAAAAAAAACAATAAAAATGAATAGTTTAATTGGTGATGCTGAGGGCCAGCACAAGGCAGGCAAGAGGAGAGGTGGTTGTGTTTGGTGAGAAATCAGAGATAAGGTTTTTTCTGTTGTTGCAAATTATTGCAAAAGCTATGCTAAAATGGTTGTAACTTAAGTGCTCTTAACATAAGATTATTTGATCATTTGTAAAGGAAATGCAATTCATACATACACATACATAATTTGATTGCCTTCAGGAAGAATTCATCCCTTCCTACTTTCTTAAAAGGACATGAAGTGGATGCTAAATTTCACCAAATGCCTCTTGGCCATCTATGGAAACACTGGTATGTGGTTGTTTCTCCTTTAATCTTCCAACGTGAGGAATTTCATTAATAGCTATTACTAATAAATTATTTTTGCTTGGAATGAAACCATTTGTTTATAGTTTGTTTTTAAAATGAATTCTCAATTATATTATATTTTATTTGTAATTTTTGTAAAGAGATTCCTTAGTGAAATTGGTCTAAGAATTTTTGTTGTGTTATTTTGAGGTTCTTTTGATGTAATTTGCCCAGTTTGGGTACCAATGATATACTTGCTGTGTTAAAACAATATAAACTAGGAATTTTTCTCCTGGGGCTCTCTGGTGGTTTCAGTATTAAAATTGTCTGTGTGTCGAAAGTTTAAGAGAATCCATCTGTGACAGCACCTAGATCTCATTCTTTCTTGTGGTGTTAAATATTTGCTCACTCAAATTATTTTATGGTTATTGGGGTTTACCTTTATTATCTCTTCTGTGGTAGATTTTAGTAATTATCATTTAAAAATCATCTCTCTTATTGAAGTTTTTATATTTACTTACAAAGATAAGGTAACATTTTCTTACTATTATCTATTATTTCCTCTCTAATTACCTCCCCCTTTTTTTTTGTTTTTGTTTGTTTGTTCGTTTTGAGACAGTCTCGCTCTGTCACACAGGCTGGATGGAGTGCAGTGGTATGATCATAGCTGGCTGCAGCCTCAATTTCCTGGGCTCAAGCAGTCCTCCTGCCCCAGCCTTCCAAGTAGCTGGGACCACAAGTACACATCCCCACACTTCATTGATTTTTAAATTTTTTTGTAGAGATGGAATTTCACCACATTGCCCAGGCTGGTCTAGAACTTCTGGGCTCAAGCGGTCCTCCCACTTTGGCCTCCCAAAGGGCTGGGATTACAGGCATGAGCCACAGCACTCAGCCTCCATTCTCTTTTTTATCATTGCATATTTCTACTTTCTCTTTTACCTCTTGATGATGTTACTAGCCATTATCATTATTTCAAAAGGTAATTCTTAGATATATTTTGCGTTTTCACATTTTTATTTTCTACATTAAAACCTTCATAAATTGAAGGATTCTATTTACCTCAATATATATAATATGTGGCATGTTCTCTTAAGTTTGCCATAGGCCAGCCCCTCTCCTGATTTTCTATGTTCAGACAATTCACATATTATTTTCCTGTCTGGCCACTGTCAGCACAGGAATTAGAACCCTAGTTTGAGGCTTTTAGTTTTCTTCTGACCTCTGTTTAGCCATATCTCATAGTTTCTAATATGTTTACTGTTCAGCGTTTTTTGAAGCCACACTGCAGGAGGATTGAGTAATGAAAAACCAGGAAAGTATATGCAGAAAAAAAGGAAAAGGAAAAGAGAGAAAGAGAGCATCAGTTAGGTGTAAAGACAGCATTCGGGGATAAATCTATTTTTCTCGTAAGCTTGCTCATAGGCTGGGAGAGAAAGCCATCATCAGTGAGCACACCAGGACAGAGCAAGGCCACAGGAGACGGGGAGGGGACAGCAAGAATGTCTTTGTCCATTTGGGATGCTGTAACAAAATACCATAAACTGGACAGCTTATAAACATAGACATTTATTTCTCACAGTTATGGAGACTGTGAAATCCAAGGTCAAGATGCCACCAGATTTGGTGTCTGGTGAGGGCCCATTTTCCGGTTCATGGATGGCACCTTCTCACTGTGTCCTCGCATGGCAGAAGTAACTAGCTAGCTCTCTGGGTTCTCTCTTATAAGGATGCTAATCCGAATCATGAAGGTGAAGCCCTTCCAAAGGCCCCACCTCTTAATACTATCACATTTGGGGTTGAGGATTTCAACATATGAATCATCTCCCAAAGGCCTCACTTTCTAATACCATCACATTGCAAGGGTGATTTTAACATACAAATTTTGAACATAATGTTTAGACCATAGCAAGGACACAGGCCATAAATCCAGGAGACAAGAGAGCATTCTTTGTGAGAACAATGAGTAGTAGGGTTCACATAAATACAGACAATTTTGGAGGTAGTAATAGAAAAGGGATTTGTGATGGCTAATTTACGTGTTAACTTGACTAGGTCATGGGGTGCCCAGATATTTGGTTAAACTCTATTCTGGGTATGTCTGTGAGTGTGTTTGTAGAATGAGATTAACATTTGAATGGGTGAACTGAGTAAAGCAGACTGCCCTCCCTAATACAGGTGGCCCTCACCCAATCAATCGAAGACCTACACAGAACAACAAAAAAAAATAAATAAAAGAAACTAAGATGAAACTTCTGCTTGACAGCCCTTCAGCTATTAGTTTTTCTTGCCTTCAGACTCAAACGGAAACACTGGCTCTTCTTGGGTCTCAAACCTGCCTTCAGACTGAATCTATATCAGCTCTTCTAATTCTGCTGAGTGCAGATCTTGGGACTTCTCAAACTCCATCATCACGTGGAACAATTCCTTACAATAAATCTCTTCATATGTGTGTGCACACACACATGCACGCACACAGGCACATACACACTATTGGTTCTGTTTTTCCAGAGAACCCTAATATAGCATTGTAGTAATTCGTGCCCATTGACATCTACTTTCTTATAAAACAGCATCAAGTTCATCTCCCAAATGTGAAGCAGATAAGGAAGAGAAAATGGGCTTGAGAAGCAAGAAAGAGATTTTTCAGAATAGTAATGACAAAGTTACTGAATAAGGTCTGTTTCCCTGTATAAATATATTTTTCCAGAAGAAGAAGAAATTTTTCCAGAAGAAAATTAATTTTTAATTAATTATTAAAAGATCAGTTCAATAGGTCTCTGCTGCAAGTTTATAAATTCAAAGGGAAGGGTCTGTGTTTTTCAAAGATGGAGTGTTGTTTATTGTTGGTGCCATTTGCTTGAGTTCTTATCCCAGCTTTTTCGTTTTCTATCTGCATGATTTGGGGCATGTTATTCAATTTCTTTTCCCCTCAGTTTCCTCACCTGGATCTGTTTCCTAGGATTGTGATGGAGATGAAAGAAGTGCATTGAATAGTAACTGGCAATAGTGAAAACTCAGCAAAAGTGATCCACTGTGCCATGATCTTGGCCCAGTCTACCCTGAGCACTTAGCACAATGTTTAAAATATAGTAGGTCTTGAATTGCATGCATTAGTGGATGGATGAAGACTGTTATTCTGTGGCTCAGCCACTGTGATTGATTGTTAGCAGCTGAGCATCATTTTGGACCTATTCTACATTCTTCCCTGCATGTTGGGGGAAGAACCTCAGGTATACATTTTTTGGAATCCCTTTCCAGTGGGGTTACATATTTGATTTTGCTGATGAAAGTTGTTTGCCCAAGAATTGAAAAGGAAAGAGAAGAAAAATAATTATACCTTTGGGAGCAGCTGGGGAGAGGTGCGTGGACTCTGGCAGAAGACACATGGAGTGTTTTTGCAGCCATATATGGGCTATCTCCTAAGAAACATATACTTTGCTGCTACGTGAATCTGAGCCCTTCAGTGGCAGCTTGGATTTCTGATTTCTGCACTGGTGGATTTCTTCATAGCAGTAGTAGCTCCTCTGTGTGAAAGGAAAATAAAAGCTTGGGACCCCCAATTCACTATGCCACAAGGAAAAAATTAAGCTGAAAGCTGGGTCAAGCAAGACACTGACTTTCATTTTGTTTCTAAGCAGATAGCTACAATAAAAGGTTAAAAATCCCCATGGGTAGCTACTCTATGTAAAGCGCCAATTTACTGAGTGCCAAACGAATACATAATTGAGTATTCCCCTACCTGCTCCTTTTCCCTTGCAGCATGTGAATTTAGTAGCGTGATCATACCCTTCCTTTTCCTCCTCCAGCCTGCTTTTACCTTTTCAATACTGAAGCCCTCAAAATTATTTTCGAAGAAGGCACAGACCTATCTCCCAGGTATGTCCTCAATTTTGGCAAAATAAATTTCTAAACTGATTGCGACCTGTCTCAGATCCTTTTTGGTTTACACCTGCCTTCATTGTTGTGGCACTCCCCACACTGGTGTGAATTTCTAATCCCCTGAATTAGATCCCTTCCTTCTTAAAATACCTAGAGGGCTTTGTTTTTTGGATTAAGCCCAATTGTTAGGGGATGAACTGTGTCCTCTCCTCCTCCAAATTCTTGTCAAAGCCCCTAACACACACTGCTTTAGAATGTGACTGCATCTGGAGATAAGGGTCTTCAGAAAGGTGATTAAGTTAAATGAGGCCATTAAGGTTGGCTGTAATTCAATATGATTGGCATCCTTATAAAATGCAGAAAATTGGACATACACAGAGACATAAGGGATGTGGGCACACAGACAGGAAAGTCCATGTGAGGACAGCGAGAAGGTGGTGGTCTGCAAGCCAAAGAGAGTGAGCTCAGGAGAAAAAAAAAAAAAAAAAATCTTGCTCATATTTCAATCTTAGACTTTTAGCTTCCAGGACTGTGAGAAAATGACTTTCTGTTGATTAAATCATCTGGTTCATGCTATTTTGTTATGGCACCCCTAGGAAACTACTACATTAATCTGAACACAAATTGGATTGTTAGAACAATAGACTCTAAATTATCTCCCTGACTCTTTGAGGAGAAAGGGTATGCTATGGTGGTTCTCTAAGGCTCCAAGGTATCACCTATCTGTGAGTCACTTGAAAAATTCACACAAGGCACCTTTCATCCAGAAGTTGCTGCTGTACGAGTGCCATGTAAGTTCTGTAGCACAGCCCAGACGAGGTCTGAGTTCTGATCAACAGCCAGGAAAAACTGGCACAGTGTGTATGTGTATTTTTTGTGGATATCATGATTCAGTTGTTTCTGCACATCATAAAGACAGCTGAGGTGTCCATAGCCACCTCCAGTCAAGCCCAGGCCCTGCCCGCAATGCTCTGCAGCAGCTGTGGAGGGCCTGCTGCTAATGAGGGCACAGCCATTCAGTAGGGGAGTTTGAGTGACTCTCTTCAATTCCATAGTCAGTTTTGACAAGCAAGAAAAAAAACACCTCAAAATAGAGAGTGTGGGGGAAGAAAAAGGAATGGAAACCAGAACTGAGTTATAAGGGCCTGTGATGGTTAATACCGGGTGTCAACTTTATTGGATTGAAGGATGCAAAGTATTGATCTTGGGTGTGTCTGTGAGAGTGTTGACAAAGGAGATTAACATTAGAGTCTGTGGGCTAGGAAAGGCAGAGACACCCTCAATCTGGATGGGCACCATCTAATCCAGCTGCCAGCATGGCCAGAATATAAAGCAGACAGAAAAATGTGAAAAGACTAGACTGGCTTAGCCTCCCAGACTACATCTTTCTCCCACACTGGATGCTTCCTGCCCTCCAACATTGGACTCTAAGTTCTTCAGCTTTGGGACTCAGACTGGCTTCCTTACTCCTCAGCTTGCAGACGGCCTATAGTGGGACCTTGAGATCATGTGATTTAATACTCCTTAATAAACTCCCCATATACATATCTATCCTATTAGTTCTGTCCTTCTAGAGAACCCTGACTAATACAGGGCCCATTGAAGAAACAAAAAGAGATCCTGAAGAATCCTTCCTCCAAATGGGAGGTGAATCGAAGGGCTTAACTGACAACATCCCTGTGATTCCCATTATAATAGGAAAAGATTAACTGCATTTTTTAACCTAGAGGGGTAAGCTAATGCCTTTAACACCTACCCTGAGGCTGACTCCTACACAAAGAGGCCGAGGGTCACAAATAGGGATCCACAATGAATGGACATCAAGGACACTTGTGCAACGGGGCTCTTCTACACTAAGGAGTGACAGGCCAGGGCTGGCTGACCTTCCCTGCCTGAAGCAGTGAGATGCATCCAAGGCTAGTAGCAGTGTCTCCTATTTTACTGATAAGGAAATTGTCATCCAGTCGGTAAACCTTTACAAAGTCACGGAAGGGGGCTAGACAGAGCTGGACTGATTCCAATCTAGGTCTTACTGTAAGATAACACATTTACCAATTTGTCACATTGCCTCATAGAAACATTCCATGAACTGAACAACTGAATGTCTCCAGTGACTGAAGACATGTCTTGAATTATTACATGTGCCACTGCCAAATGTCTCTGTTTACCATAGATAATAGCTCCATCCAAAGTCTATTCATATGCACTGTTTACTTCATACTGTGGAACTAATTTAAAGCCAGAGAGTACTTTTGTTTTTCCCAGAAGGCCTGAGTATAACCCAATAGGAGTATTTTAATTTGTGTTCAGGACATCACCCCCCCATCCCCGCCGCACAGCTATCTAAAAGATTTTCTTACTTTGGTGATTCATTCTATGATTGTAATTCCAGCTTCAATTAGATTAGAAAGAGAAATGATACCTTAAACGAAGGAAGGAGCATATAGTTTTTTTCATGCGCGTCCGTGTGAAGAGACCACCAAACAGGCTTTGTGTGAGCAATAAAGCTTTTAATCACCTGGGCGCAGGCGGGCTGAGTCCAAAAAGAGAGTCAGCGAAGGGAGATAGGGGTGGGGCCGTTTTATAGGATTTGGGTAGGTAAAGGAAAATTACTGTCAAAGGGGGTTTGTTCTCTGGCGGGCAGGAGTGGGGGTCACAAGGTGCTCAGTGGGGGAGCTTTTTGAGCCAGGGTGAGCCTGGAAAAGGACTTTCACAAGGTAATGTTATCCCTTAAGACAAGGACCGGCCATTTACACTTCTTTTGTGGTGGAATGTCATCAGTTAAGGTGGGGCAGGGCATATTCACTTCTTTTGTGATTCTTCAGTTACTTCAGGCCATCTGGGCATATACGTGCAGGTCACAGGGGATGCGATAGCTTGGCTTGGGCTCAGAGGCCTGACATTCCTGCCTTCTTATATTAATAAGAAAAATGAAACAAAATAGTGTTGAAATGTTGGGGCGGCGAAAATTTTTGGGGGGTGGTATGGAGAGAGAGAACGTGTGATGTTTCTCAGGGCTGCTTCGGGCAGGATTAGGGGTGGTGTGGGAACCTAGAGTGGGAGAGATTAAGCTGAAGGGAGGTCTTGTGGTAAGGGGTGGTATTGTGGGGATGTTAGAAGAAACACTTGTCGTATAGAATGATTGGTGATGGCCTGCATACGGTTTTGGATGAATTGAGAAACTAAACAGAAGATACGAGGTCCGAATAAAAGAAGGAGAAAAATGGGTATTAAAGGACTAAGAATTGGGAGGACCCAGGACATCCAATTAGAGAGTGCCCAAGGGGGTTCAGTGTAATTACTTGCTTGGTTGGCAAGTTTTTGGGCTCTATCCTTGAGTTTTTTTTTATGTTGTCATACACCAGGCCAGATTGATTTAGGTAAAAACAACACTCTTCATTTAAGAATATACAGAGTCCTCCTTTTTCAGCAGTAAGTCAAAGCCTCGGCGGTTTTGGAGGACAACTGCAGCTAAAGAGTTAACTTGGGCCTGGAGGACTGATAAAGTTTGTGATATGTCTGTGATGCTAGCAGAGAAGTCATTAGAGAGGCTACAGAAGGTCGTGACGGAGGTTGAAATGCCTGCTATTCCAGTACCGAGAACAGTAGCGGAGGCAGAAAGTCCTGAACCGACCATCAAGGGAACTAGTGGAATAACTCTTTTTTGTCGTGTCGGTGTCATGAGGGGAACAGGGAGCTCTTCGGTCCCATTTGCACATTGAATTTTGGGGGTAAGGAAGACTAGTGTGCATGTGCCTGTCCAATTAGCAGGTAGACACATGTAGGTAGAGGATCCACAGAGGAAGAAGAGACCTTGTGTGAGGCAAAACTGGAGATGCAAAGTAAAAAGGTGAGAAGGAGTGCTGAAAGGGGTGTCTTGTACCCAGACTCCTAGGGATCCAGCTAGGGCGACAGCTGTCAGAGGCTGTAATGGGGACGGATGGGGTAACTGCGTAGAGGGGGAGGTTCGATTTTCATGGTGTATGAGAAAACGTTGAGTATCTGCGAGCAACCTTTCACTTATTTTCGGGGCTGGGTATAAGTAAACAAGAAGAGGGCCTGGGAGGAGAGTCTGATGAGCAAGGGGAAGGTAGCCAAGGATGGAATGAAATACAGGGTAAGTGTCTTCCTAAGCAATAATTACTGCTAACGTTTTTAAGTTTGTCAGTATTGATAGAGGGCTTGTCTGTAATATGGAGCTGGAAGGCTCCAATTGTTTCAGTGATGTGTGTAGTTGGGCTTCGGAGAAGGAGAGTAAAGGAACATCGAGAAGGTGAAAGATTACCTAGGGGAATTCCAGTGGGTCTTTGCCGAGAGATACATAAAGGAGAGGCCACAGGAATAGTAGTTTGTGTTATGAGAGGTCCAAATACGGGGGGAGTAGAGTTAATATAAGGAGAAAGGTTTTTTAAATAAGTGCGAAGGAGGGCGGCAGCTTGCTGATGTGAAATGTCTGGGGAAGTCTTGCTGGACCTGTCTAGAAAGTAAATGAGTTCCTCAGGAGGGTAAAGGTGAGGGCTGTTAAAGGAAGTTCAGAGGTGTAAGGGGACAGGAGATGTTGCCCAGTCTGTCTGTAAGACGGGGACAGCTGTGTAGGCACTGAAGAAAGGGAAATGCAAAGCCAGCAGTTGTTCACTAAGGAGGGATTAGAAGCAGCTAGAAGAGAATGGGAAAGGTTGATAGTGTGGTGGAGATAGCTGGGGAGAGGTAGAGGGTGGCATAAGAATGGGAGTGAGAATAAGAGTGAGTATAAAAGTAAAGAATAGAACTTCATCAGAGTGGAAGTATTGGAGGGTGCCCTGCCAGCAAAGATCATCTATCTACTCTAAGAAGGAGTTAAGAGTGGCAGTTTGGGGATAGCACCAAGAGATATCAGCTGTGATGGCTTGGAGAAACAGTGTAAACCGGCAATGTAAACAAGAGCAGGGCACGTATGAGTAGTTGAGACGGTGAATAGGAGTATGACTAGACAGAAGATAGTAGGGATGACAAGTTTTTTGGGAGCACAGTCTAAGTTAGTCTGGTGTCTGGAATGAGACTGGGGCCTAATAAAAAGGAGCATCTATACAGGAGCTCAAGTGGGCTGTAGCCTGTAGCATTCTGAGGACAGGTCTGACTTCTGAGAAGGGAAAGTCGTAAAAGTATTGTCCAGTCCTTTTTAAGTTGGTAGCTGAACTTGGTGAGGTGTGTTTTTAAAAGACCTTTAGTTTGTCACTGAATACTAAGAGCCTGAAAAACTGCTTGGCTGATTTGACTAATAAAGGCTGGTCTGTTATCAGACTGTATAGAGGTGGGAAGGCTAAACTGAGGAATTACGTCTGACAGAAGGGAAGAAATGACTGCGGTGGCCTTCTCAGACCCTGTAGGAAAGGCCTTTACCTATCTAGTGAAAGTGTCTACTTAGACTAAGAGGTATTTTAGTTTTTGTGACTCGGGGCGTGTTGAGTGAAGCTAATTTGCCAGTCCTGGGCGGGGGCAAATCCTTGAGCTTGATGTGTAGGGAAGGGAGGGGGCCTGAATAATCCCTGAGGAGTAGTAGAATAGACAGAACACTGGGAAGTTATTTCTTTGAGGATAGATTTCCACGATGGAAAGGAAATGAGAGGTTCTAAGAGGCGGGCTAGTGGCTTGTACTATAGCATAGCCTGCCTTTGCTGGTGTGTGGCGATTAGGCCTGGTGGAACTGCCATCAATAAACTAAGTGTGATCAGGGTGAGAAACAGGGAAGAAGGAAATGTGGGGAAATGGGGTGAACGTCAGGTGGATCAGAGAGATGCAGTCATGAGTGTCAGGTGTGGTATCTGGAATAATGTGGGAGGCCGGATTGAAGTCCGGGGCAGGAACAATGGTAATTGCGGAGACTTAACAAAGAGTGAGTATAGCTGAAGGAGCCAGGGAGCAGGAAGTATATGCCTCAGGTGCAAGTACGAAAATAGATTTTGGAAATTATGAGAGCTGTAGAGAGTAAGTTGAGCATAGTTTGTGATTTTTAGGGCCTCTAAAAGTATTAAAGCAGCGGCAGCCGCTGCATGGAGACATGAGGGCTAGGCTAAAACAGTAAGGTCAAGTTGTTTGAACAGAAAGGCTACAGGGTGCAGTCCCGCCTCTTGTGTAAGAATTCTGATAGCACTAACCATGCCTAGGAAGGAAAGGAGTTGTTGTTTTGTAAGGGATTGAGGTTTGGGAGATTAATTGGACACGATCAGCAGGGAGAGCACATGTGTTTTTATGAGAATTATGCTGAGATAGGTAACAGATGAGGATGAAATCTGGGCTTGACTGAAGTAATGGGAGCTGTCTGTGAAGCCTTGCAGCAGTACAGCCCAGGTAATTTGCTGAGCCTAATGGGTGTCAGGGTCAGTCTAAGTGAAAGCAAAGAGAGGCTGGGACAAGGGGTGCAGGGGAATAGTGAAAAAAACCATCTTTAAGATCGAGAACGGAATAGTGAGTTGTGGAGGAAGGTATTGAGGACAAAAGAGTGTACAGGTTGGGCACCACAGAGTGGATAGGCAAAACAATTTGGTTGATAAGGTGCAGATCCTGAACTAATCTGTAAGGCTTGTCCAGTTTTTGGACAGGTAAAATGGAATTGTAAGGAGAGTTTATAGGTTTTAAAAGCCCATGCTGTAGCAGGCAAGTGATAACAGGCTTTAATCCTTTTAAAGCGTGCTGTGGGATGGGATATTGGCGTTGAGCCGGGTAAGGGTGATTAGGTTTTAATGGGATGGTAATGGGCATGTGATCGGTTGCCAGGGAAGGAGTAGAGATGTCCCATACTTATGGGTTAAGGTGGGGGGATACGAAAGGAAGGTGCGAAGGAGGCTTTGGGTTGTGGAGAATGGCGTCAATGAGATGCAGCTGTAGTCCAGGAATAGTCAGGGAAGCAGATAAGTTGGTTAAAATATCTCGGCCTAATAAGGGAACTGGGCAGGTGGGGATAACTAAAACAGAGTGCATAAAAGAGTGTTGTCCAAGTTGGCACCAGAGTGGGGGAGTTTTCAGGGGTTTAGAAGCCTGGCCGTCAATACCCACAACAGTTATGGAGGCAAGGGAAACAAGCCCTTGAAAAGAACGTAATGTGGAATGGGTAGCCTCCGTATTGACTAAGGGGACGGACTTACCTTCCACTGTGAGAGTTACCCGAAGCTCGGCGTCCGTGATAGTCTACAGGGCTTCCGAGGCGTTAGGGCAGCGTCAGTCTTCAGCCGCTAAGCCGAGAAGGAGTCAGTCAGAGAGCCCTGGGTCAGAGTTTCAGGGGCTCTGGGAGTGGCTGCCAGCTGAGTTGAACAGTCCGATTTTCAGTGGGGTCCCGCACAGATGGGACATGGCTTAGGAGGAATCCTAGGCTGCAGGCGTTCCTTGGCCTGGTGGTCAGATTTCTGGCACTTGTAGCAAGCTCCTGGGGGAGGAGGTTCTGGAGGAATGCCTGGCCGCTGCGGTTTAGGCGTTTGGAAGTTCTTGTGTGCTGGAGATGTGGCTGGGGTTTGTCTCACAGTGGAGGCAAGGAATTGCAACTTTTTTCTATTATTGTACACCTTGAAGGCGAGGTTAATTAAATCCTGTTGTGGGGTTTGAGGGCTGGAATTTAATTTTTGGAGTTTTATTTAATGTCGGGAGCAGATTGGGTAATAAAATGTATTTTGAGAATAAGACGGCCTTTTGACCTTTTAGGGTCTAGGGCTGTAAAGTGTCTCAGGGTTGCTGCCAAAGGAGTCATGAACTGGGCTGGATTTTTATATTTGAAGAAAAAGAGCCTAAACACTATCTGATTTGGGATAAAGAAAAAGGAGCATTAACCTTGACTATGCCTTTAGCTCTAGCCACCTTTTTAAGAGTAAATTGCTGGGCAGGTGGGGGAGGGCTAGTCACGGACCGAAACTGTAAGCCGGACCCGGTGTGAGGAGGGGAGGTGACAGAAGGATTATAGGGTGGAGGAGCGGAGGCTGAGGAAGAATTGGGACTTAGCTCGGCCTGGCGAGGAGCAGCCTGGGGAGGAGGGGAGAGTAGGATGGGTCTGTAGAAGAGGAAGACTGGAAAGACTCAGCGATGCTTGGGGTTGGGACTGAGGGGACAGGTGGGAGGGAAAGAAGGAGGATCTGGGAGGAATCGCACTGGGAACAGAGACTGGGGAGGGAACGAAGTGTGAAAAATGCCTGGACGTAAGGCACCTCAGACCATTTGCCCATTTTTCGACAAAAATTATTGAGGTCTTGTAGGATGGAGAAATCGAAAGTGCCATTTTCTGGCCATTTAGAGCCATTGTCAAGTTTGTATTGGGGCCAAGCGGTGTTGCAGAAGAAAATAAGGCATTTAGGTTTTAGGTCAGGTGTGAGTTGAAGAGGTGTAAGTTCTTGAGAACACAGGCTAAGGGAGAAGGAGGAATGGAGGGTGGAAGTTTGCCCATAGTGAAGGAGGCAAACCCAGAGAGAAGAGAGCATAGAGACATGGAGGGAAGGGGTTCAGGGGTTCTTACCTTCCAGAAAAGCAGGAAAGGGGTTGGGGCATGGAAATAAGGGTTTGGGGCACAGAGATATAAGAGGTTGGGGTGTGGAAATAAGGGATTGGGGCACAGAGATAAGAGGTCGGGGTGCAGAAATAAGCGATTGGGGGTTCTTCCCCCCTAGAAAAGTGGGACTTGCCACTAAGGGTGAAGGAGAAGGGGTTGAGGGGAACTTGCACCTCCCCCAGAAAAGCGGGACTTGCTGCTAAGGGTGAAGGAGAAGGGGTTGAGGGGTAGTGAGAGAGGTTGGAGAAGAGAGTAAGAAGAGGCCACTTACCCGATTTAAAATTGGTGAGATGTTCCTTGGGCTGGTGGGTCTGAGGACCTGAGGTCCTAGGTGGATCTTTTTCATGGAGCAAAGAACAGGAGGACAGGGGATTGATCTCCCAAGGGAGGTCCCCCCCCCCCATCTGAGTCACGACACCAAATTTCATTCGCATCCATGTGAAGAGACCACCAAACAGGCTTTGTGTGAGCAACATGGCTGTTTATTTCACCTGGGTGCAGGTGGGCTGAGTCTGAAAACAGAGTCAGCGAAGGGAGATAGGGGTGGGGCCGTTTTATAGGATTTGGGTAGGTAAAGGAAAATTACTGTCAAAGGGGGTTTGTTCTCTGGCGGGCAGGAGTGGGGGTCACAAGGTGCTAAGTGGGGGAGCTTTTTGAGCCAGGATGAGCCAGGAAAAGGACTTTCACAAGGTAATGTCATCCCTTAAGGCAAGGACCGGCCATTTACACTTCTTTTGTGGTGGAATGTCATCAGTTAAGGTGGGGCAGGGCATATTCACTTCTTTTGTGATTCTTCAGTTACTTCAGGCCATCTGGGCGTATACGTGCAAGTTACAGGGGATGCGATGGCTTCGCTTGGGCTCAGAGGCCTGACAGTTTTTAAGCAGAGGTGGCAACCAAAGACATAGACTTTGAAACATTTTCTTTTAGAGCATGATGAAAGCAAGCAGTTCATTTTTATTCTGTTATTCAGGAAAACCTCGTAGTGATTTTGGTTCTCACTAGACCTACGTTTAACTTCTCTTTATCTGATTTATTCATTTGCCTGACTACTTGCCCACGCCCAGACTCTCCATGCTGACATAAATCAAGTGACTCCATGGGCAAACTAACTTCAAATTCAATTCAAGCCTGTTTCAGAGTGCTTATATGTTACTTTCACCTCTTCATGACTAATACAAATGATTTATGAGTGGTGCATAATCTTCTCTCAGTCTGGAACTTTCCCCCACCCTACCTTTAAATATAATTCTGTAAAACGGCATATGAGTCACTGGAGTTCTTTTACAAAAATGGGTTTTGCACAGCAAATAATTAAACATGAGAAGACATTGAATCTTCTCTGATGCTTTGATTTCCTTAATCAAACCCAAGTAACACAAGCCCAGAGTTCCTGTAAGTAGAAAGTACAGCACATTAAACAAATGAGAGGGAGAGAGATGATCACACAGACGCTCCTACTTTGGAATTATTTTTAACTCTGTTTTCTTTGAAAAATGTCAAGCAGAATTGGTATTTTAAGTTCAGAAGGCCTGTAAATCAACCAAGGATAGAAATCACATCCAGTGAGCTTCCTGTCTCATACCAGATAAGATTTAAATAAAACCTACTCAATTTCTAAATCATGTCTTTTTTGTTTTGTTTTTACTGTAAAAAATATTATAGCAACAGTAAAGAGATTTTTCAAAAAATGAAACAAAACTCTCCACACACAACTGATTTTGATTTTGCATAGTCCTACCCTGTCTTCATTTATATTAATATATCCATTTAATTTTAAATTCTCAGGCTCTAAGACAGAAAGAAAACTCCAGAGCCAACTGCCGTTCCCAAAGGCAGAAAGTATTTAGTGACAGCCATGGCCTCATGGGAGAGGACCAAACCAGTCTTGCTGTGCTGCCAATCCCACTTACCCTTTCTCATCCCCTGCAAGTCCCCAAATTTCTATTTTCTTTCATTTAGTAGTGATCCAAAACAAAAATCCTTATTTTCTCCTTTTGCATAACAAGAACAATAAGAATTTCTTGAGGGCAGAGGCAAAATCTATTTATCCCAGTGCTTAATCCAGTGCCAGGCATATAGCATATTCAGCGACTAAATGAAAACCATAAGAAAAAAAGCAATTTGTGTCTTTCTTTTGGTTTCAAGTCTAGCTCATCTTTTTAAAACCTCTTATTCTCCTGAAATCACAGATTCATGATAAAGAAGAACAAATCACTGTTGCCACATTTAACACTTGTACATTTTATTTAATTAAATCAGCCATTGTACACATTGCAGCTATGTATTGTTAGTGTTGTATTTTTTTTTCCATTAACTAATACATGCCCTCATAGATATATTCAATTAGTGTTATCACCATGGGAACAAGATGCTGATTCGTCAACTGAAAATTCACTTCTTCTCACAGTATTCAAGTTTTTGATAACACAGCAAAAATCAAAATCAAAAAAAGGTGAATAACCATTATGTTGTTACACAGACATCATCTGCACTGCAAATAACACAACAGAAATGCTTTTCTGGAGCTCCAGTGAAGGTTTTGACAAGAAGGCCATAGGGTGTCTCAAAAAGTTTCACCATCGGCCTCTCTTATTCTGGCTGCCAAAGAATGTTTCATTTCCTATCCAACTGCCAAAAAGTGCTAGCATTTGAGGCTTAGGAGATTTGGCTTGTGGGAAACCTCCCTCCCAGGAAATTTTTTCTCTTGGCAACATTACTTTAAATGATGAAGTGCCATTGTTTGTCACATTTGTTTTTGACATTCGGAGCAATGAGTCATTTTTGCACAACAGGAAAAGACCAGATAATTGGAAAATGTTCAATCCCTGGAGGATAGACTCTGTCCTTTTTTATTTAAATTTCATCTTCATTGAATATACTTTTCTTTAACAAATGACTGATTCAAAATGTATACTGTTTATATGAATATATTTGTGAATATATATATGTTAAAATGCTACACAGCTTCAACCACTAGAGGAATAAGGAAGAGGACATGGAAATTACTCAGATTGTTACAGTCCCTTCTTTGAGACAAACAAACAGAAGTGCACAAATGCACTTAAGAGTTTCCAAGGGAGTGTGGATTTCAAATAAATAAACCAAAAATTTTAACCAAAACCAAATTTTCAAGGATTTCTCAATCTTGTCTGCAAGCTGAAAAACAGACCTAGCTGGAAAGTGAAAAGTGATCACTCAGGGTAAAAAGAATGGAAACAATTAATGTGATTAGAAGAGGGGTTTGACCGTGGTCTTGATTTTTAAACGCCACATGCAGGTATTAGAGAAGATATAAACCTGAAAAAAAAAAGAAAAAAAAAGAAACCACTCCAACATACTGAAGGAGTTTAACCTTTTATGTAGTGGGTAAATCTTGTTTCCAATGAATTATCTACAGTGCAGTGGCCAGAAGGAAGTACCACCGTAAGACAGCATGGTTTGCTAAAGCAGCAATGAAAACTGGAAAACTACAGTAGTTATAGCTTTTAAAATACCCTGCCAACTTGTCCAAAATCTAAGGACCTGAAGATGCTAGAATGCCACACAATGTAGCTGCTAGCAACTGAATACCCCATCGTTTCATTCTGCGTGGCCTCTGCTCCCTTCTCCCCTCCCTCAGAGTGGCTGTTGGAGAGTCCTAAGCCATGGCTGGCCAGCACCAGCAACAACTTCTCAGGACAGTTCTGCAAGGCTATTGACCCACCTTTAACTGGGAGCAGTGGCTACTCTGGAAGTTCTAAGGACATAATAGGTTTGAAGTGCTTCTTTTGCAGTAAAACTGTATTATCACTCGATTGTGTTAGCAATATCTTAACCATTGTTCAGCAATTTCTAGAGGCCTTTTATTCTGATGCCCAGTGTAGTTACAATAGGCAGTGGTTTTAATTTTAACATGTTGTTCATCTGAGCATTTCAGCTATATACATTGTACATAGATATTCCTTGGAAGGATTCCTATATAGTGTCACTTGAAGAGGTCTGCAGGTGAAGTTCTTCTGATCAATGGATTTTCATGGATCTTGTGCAGAAGCAAAGAACAATGGAGGTGGCCAGTTCCCAGGTTAGCACAGACACAACAAAGTATGGGATACAGCATCCAGTATGAAGGATGCCATCTTTGGTCACAAATTAGCTTTATAGTTAAAGAGGATGGGGGAAAACTAAAACAAAATGCCGTATATTTGCTAACAGTGGAAATGTCGGGGTATCCCATTAATTAGGCCAGTTAGGTCACTCCTCTACTGAAACAGGAAGCTGCATATTGAGTGAATGTGTGGTTTCTGGTGTGAGAAATGGGCAGCCCCTCACTTGGCCTCTTGCTTCAAGTCCTCCTTGCAGAAATGCCGAAGGAGCTGCTGGAGATCGCGCTGGAGGTCGTCCTGGTCTAGTGCTTCTGGTACATCCTCCAGGTGCTCCAAGTCAATGCGTTTTCCATGCTGGTCCTTCACCACAGCCCTCTTCTGTGTGATGGCTTTACTCATTGTTGTCCTGGAGAAAAGCAGACAAGAGAGAATTATGCTCTTTTCGCTGCCAGAGGGCAGCTGTTAGGAATGAAGGTGACCATTACACTGAGTACCTAATGTCTTACCTTTAGATGTTTGCACACCAAGCTATTAGCATAACAAACTATAGACATCTTTTTATGTCTTTCTTTTAAACATGGCTCCCCTCTCTAAAAAGATTCATGAGATTTTTTAAAAATGTGTTTTGGAACAAGGAGTATTTTTTAAATCTTTAAGAAAAATGTAAAATAAATGAAACCATGCTTTAATTTGATTTCTCAAAAACTAACCATAAAATCATTCATGGTTTGATTAAGTAGCCCTTACTTAATAGAATTTGGTTAATTCTGAAATAGTATCACAAGTACCTTTTGACAGGCTAAAAAAAAAAGGTTTTAATTTATTTGAAACACCTCAGCTGCCAGCTTAAACCTTATGGTCACACCCTGACCCAAACTTCCCAAAATTATGTTTTCAGAGAAGTTTTTTATGAGGCATATGTCTTTAAAAACTAAAATATTAGTCTATCAATATATAAGAAGGTGGCTACCAACAAAAGATGAAGATCTGCCCAGGTCTCTAAGGCTTCATATGGAGATGGTCGGGGGAGGAAGGGGAAAAGAGAAAAGCCATTGAGAGACAACTGCTTCCTCCAGACTCTCCGAGCCTCACGTTTGTTGCTCATTTTGTGTATTTCTTGCCATTTGACAGTCTGTTGTTTACTTGCCTCCCTTATAAGACTGTTGTTACTTGAGAAAAGGAACTATAACACCTTTTCTTGAGACAGAGTCTCGTTCTGTCACCCAGGCTGGAGTGCATTGGTGCGATCTTGGCTCACTGCAACCTCTGCCTCCCAGGTTCAAGTGATTCTCCGGCCTCAGCCTCATGAGTAGCTGGGACTACAGGCGCATGCCACCACACCCAGCTAATTTTTGGTATCTTTAGTAGAGACAGGGTTTTGTCATGTTGGCCAAGCTGGTCTCAAACTCCTGAGCTCAGATGATCTGTCCACCTTGGCCTCCCAAAGTGTTGGGATTACAGGCGTGAGCCACCGCATTGGGCCAAGAGCTATAACTTTTGTGTAGTCATACTAATTTTAAGTCATACTAATATTTTCCTGTAACTGTACTTAAAAGTAATTTGCTCATTCTCAGTTCTTTTCACTACATATTCTTCTTTGTTTTGTTAGAATAAAGTAAAAGCAAGTTTATTAGGAAAGTAAAGGAATAAAAAATGGCTACTCCATAGGCAGAGCAGCCTTTTTCAGTATATACTTCTAAATGCAGGTCCTCATTCCACAAGTATTTGACGAATGTGTTGTATGGGCCAGACACTATTATTATAACAAATAAGGAAACTGAATCTCCAAGAATTTAAGCAATAGTCCAAACAAAAAATAACAGAGTTAGCACACAGTGGGACCAAGAGTCAAAGATTCCAGAGCCTGAGTCCATAACCATACACTATGCATCTTCACTTAAAACCTCTGTAGGAAATGATCAGTTTTTGTAGCTTTACCCAGCATTTTCCTTATATGTTTTCATTGTTCAGAAGTTGGAAGTTCTGCCATCATCCCATACCTCTATGCATTTGTTATGATCATCCTGATTTTTAAAAATAACTTACTTCAGCCAAAATACTTTCAGCTTTTTTTTCGACATCCTTGTTTCCTTCTTCCTTCTTCCCTTATGTTCTTCTACTCTCCCTTTTCCTTTAATACTATATGAATTGTTCTGCATCTGGAAGCAAACTTAAATTTGTTCTTGCCGATGAAAAGGTCAAATTTGATTCCAATGATTGAAATCTGATGTTTTCCTAAATATGCAGCAACCATTTTTTTTTCTTCAAAAAGGCACATTTCTGACTATTTCTGCTAAGAGCTAGTAGAAACCTTTATAGCATTGATGCCAGGGGTTAAGCCTCCATTATAGGACATTTCGTGATACTTTGTGTAGGCAAATGTAGGCCACTGTGTTTCTGAATATGCATATGTATATGACGTCTTTAACAATGTATAAAATAAAGTGTTGTACATCATAAATAGAGTTCTGTAACTAACTAGTTTCCGCAACTAACTAGCTGTGGAAACTCTATGGAGTTGTCTATATTCCTGCCTTCAAATTCACCAGCTGTAATTGAGAACTTTGAATTAACTGATCTCTAAATCTATTCCAGTTTGAAGAGCCCATGATGTTAGGGCATGCGTGGATTATGTGGTTTCATCTGAATAATTGAATAAAAGACTTAAAAGTTGAGAGTATAAAAGGCATTTTATCCTTAATTCATGTAGCATTTTTTAAGTTCTGAGAGAGCAATTACACTCTTTTAAATTCCTAGCTGCCGCTCTTTTCCCATTTGATTGGAGGGTGGAATTGAGACAGAACCTTTAATTTTGCTGTTCTAATTATTATGTTCTAAAGGCTTAAAATAGTTCTGTAGCATACTCTGAATGACAATCTCTCTCCCCTTTTCAATGAAGTGAAAAGCACGATTGTAACTTGGATTTCCATTGTGTCTTTTCACTGAGAAGCTGAGCACATTTTATTAATCTCAATACTTACAGTGCTGTTAGAGGACCGGTGAGAAGTCAGAGTAGATCTATGGAACAGTGCCCAAGTTTATACATCAAATCCATAACAGAGACCTGGGCAGACCAGTGTGCCTCACAGTCAGCCCCCTTGTATAAGTGTAAAAATGTGCTGCTTACTGCTTTCATGACACTTGCTTAACTCATTAAAGCCCCGGGTTTCAGCATCGCTAGGTATATTTGTTTCATGGGTATCAAACTCATGCTTATGTTATTTGTCACTCACATGCAGAATCATAAAGCAGCTGTTAAAGCAAATACCATTCAAAGTAATGATTTACTAAGATTGAGCTGAATATAGCTGGTCACAAAATTAATTTGTGATCCATCAATTAGATTCTTCTTCCTATGCTCTCTGAATCTATCAACACAATGGAATACCATCAGGCTGGCTTCAACTAAGTTGATGACTTGCTAAAACCCAGGGAGTCAGACTGTGTAAGCATGAGTCTCATTCTTGCTATGACTTAGTATTATGTTTAAAGTATCAAGAGGATACTTCAGGGATGACACTTCAATAGATCCATTACTTGATTGAAGTATTATAATACAGGAGAGTAGGCAGTTCTCTATCCTCTTTAGGGTAGATGTAGGGATTCTCCCCTTCTTTTCTTAAAATTGGAAAAATTTTTATGGTGTTAGTTGGCAAAGCATCACCCCATGCTAACCCAAACCTTTTAATTATTGATCCATCCTCTTTCAGGATTTCATTCTCTACTAAACTGGGTAAGTGGACTTTCATGTGGCTACCTGTGTAACTCAAAGCCTGAAGTAAGAAGAAAAGAAAAGACAAAGCTCATCATAAACTACAGACTTTCAAACAATCTATTGCTTTGCTTTACTCATAGTCAGTATGAAAAGATATACTTGAAAGGATAAATAAATATAATTCCCAGAAGCAGATCTAAGTTGGGAGTTTTATTTAACAAGTCCTTTTAGTTTCTCTCATTTGTGAGGGAGATTTGTTATTGTACTTTACAAAAGCTGCTAAGCAACATCCATATGGATTGACTTTCAATTTCCTCCTTGCTTTACCCAACTCCTTTCTACAGTGGAGATTTTAATGATAAATATAATAACCAGAGGCAAAAACAAGCAAACAAGGCCCAAATGGTATAACACAGATAATTCATTTTTGACCATTCAAGATTGTCAGTTGTCAAAATGTGAAAACTGAAAGTATTTTAAGAGGTTTGCTTCTAATATTCCAATGAATTCATATATAATTTCAATATATAGTATGGGTATATTAGAGGACACACATATAGCATTTAGTGTCAAAATGTTTCAATAGCAAAAGTACTTTGTAGATGTTTGCACATGCCCAGGATCCCTTAGTCAAAATTTGGGACCAGATGTGTTTCAAAATTTAGATTTTTTGTCCCTTTTGGATTTTAGCAAGGTAATATAATGCATATACAGTCACATGCTACATAATGACATTTTGGTTAAAAATGGACTGCATATATGACATGGCCCCATAAGATTATAATGGAGCTAAAAAATTCCTGTCGCCTAGTGATGCTATAGCTGTTCTAACTTCATGGTGCAATGTATTACTCAGATGTTTGTGGCGATGCTGCCAATCATATAAAAGCATAGCACATACAATTAATTATGTAGGGTACATAATACTTAAGAATGATAATAAATGACTATGTTACTGGTTTATGTATGGTAAATTTATGTATACATAAATCAGTAACAGTCACTTATTATCATTATCAAGTATTATAAAAGTATTATAAAAGTGATACTTTTTATCACTATTTTAGAGTGTACTCCTTTTACTTATTAAAAAACAGTTAATTATCAAGGAGCCTCAGGCAGGTCCTTCAGGAGGTATTGCAGAATAAGGTATTGTTTTCTTAGGATATGACAACTCCATATGTTATTGCTCCTGAATACCTTCCAGTGGGACAATATGTGGAGAAGGAAGACAGTGATATTGATTATTCTGACCTTGTGTAGGCCTAGGCTAATGTACATGTTTGGGTCTTTGTTTTTAGCCAAAAAAAAAAAACAAAAAAAAACCTTAAAAAGTAAAAACAAATAATAAATTAAAAAAATTAAAAGCAGAAAAAAGTTTATAGAACAAGGATAGGAAGAAAAACAATTTTTAATGCACCTGTGCAACGTGTTTGCATCTTGTGTTATTACAAAAGAGTCAAAAGTTAAAATAAATGTAAATGCTTATAAAGTCAAAGAGTTACAGTAAGCTAAAGTTTATTATTGCAGAAGGAAGATTTAAAAAAATTAAAGGAAAATTTAAACAAATGTAACATAGCCTAAGTGTACAGTGTTTATAAAGTCTACTGTAGTGTATAGTAATGTCCTAGGCTTTCACATTCTCTCACCACTCACTCACTGACTCTCCCGGAGCAACTTGCAGTCCTGCAAGCTCCATGGTAAGTATGCTATACAGGTAGAACATTTTTAATCTTTTATTTTGTTTACTGTACCTTTTCTATTTTTAGATAGGGAAATACTTACCATTGTGTTATAATTGCCTACAGTATTCAGCACAGTAACATGCTGTGCAGGTTTGTAGCCAGGAGCAATAGGTTATACCAATAACCTAGGTGTATAGTAGGCTATACCATCTAGATTTGTGTAAGGACATTCTACAATGTTCACACCATGACAAAGTTGTCTAATGATGCACTTCCCAGCATATATCCCTGTCATTAAAACCCACTTATGCCTAGTGAACGCTAGGCATGTGGAAGTTATTTATATCCTACTGTTCAAGGTCATCACCAAGGTCTGATTTTTCACTCATGCAAAAATTTAAAAAATTGCAACCTCTGGCATAAGTGGGTTAAGCGATGCATGACTGTACTATATAATACTAATACTCCAGAGTGAAGATGGCATCCTGTAATCAAACCCATTTTTATATCACTAAAACATTCACTCTAGGTAGAATAAAAAAGCTTCACGTCATAATAGCTCCATGCCAATTTATTTCAAGTTTCACTTCCAAATTAACTTACAAAATTTGTTTTGGTTTTCAGAATTTGGGGATTTTAGTAAGAGTTTGTGGATCTGTTACTGTGGACCCATTTTCTTTTTCTTTTCTTTTTTTTTTTTTTGGAGACGAATTCTCGCTCTGTCGCCCAGGCTGGAGTGCAGTGGTGCAATCTGGGCTCACTGCAAGCTCCACCTCCCGGGTTCACTCCATTCTCCTGCCTCAGCCTCCCGAGTAGCTGGGACTACAGGTGCCCGCCACCACGCCTGGCTAATTTTTTGTATTTTTAGTAGAGACAGGGTTTCACCATGTTAGCCAGGATGGTCTCGATCTCCTGACCTCGTGATCCGCCTGCCTCGGCCTCCCAAACTGCTGGGATCACAGGCATGAGCCACTGTGCCCGGCCGACTGTGGACTCATTTTCTAATTGTTGGAAACCAGAACTTAAATAATTGTAAATGCTTTTAAAATTTATGGACATGGAATATATCTGAAATTTCTTTAATGTGTATCACAGATTATATTTGAAAAGACTGGCTAGCAAATATAATTTGCAATGTGTTTATTTCTTTCCCTTATTAATTGACAAAGCAAGACACTTCTGTGACTTTTAAACAAGATGTATAATCATACACCAGCTCCAGAGATTCTGAGTCTGATTCAGCAGAAGCAAATCCTAGTTATCTGGATTTTTAAAAACTGTTAAGGTGACACCAATGAACACCACAGTTTAAGGAAACGTTACTCTGCAAGTTATTCAAACAGGAGTTCTACCCTCTTGAATTATTCTGCACCTTTCCATGAATTCATGTATAGAATGACACAATGACAAACGATTTTCTTTTCAAATGCAAAGCAACATAAAACACACACATAAAAAGACAAATGATGATGCTTCTATACCTCTTCAAAGTCATCTTTGGCTGAAGGAAGATCAGTGGCTAAACTAGAATCCCCCAGATGTTTCTCCATCCTCTCTCCATATACCACAGTTGTTTTAACAACTTTGCTGACTCTACGGCCTTCCACTGGCTCAGCCTGAAATTGTGAGGTACTGGACAAAATGCTGGGCTCACACAAAGTGACCTAATGATTGAAGGACACACAATAGACAATGTCTGATTGCCAAATGTAACTATGATGAATTTTTTCTATGTTAAAAAACAAAGGACAAAACTATAATGTTACCTACTGGCTTTCCAGAAAACAGCAATGGGAAGCAGAGTTAGAAAAAAACAAACTATAACCTATTGGTAATATCTACATCATGACTGTATCTCCACAACACCAAAGCAATCTTAATTAGTCATTTGAACAAAAAGTTATTAGTTTTGTGAATAAGAAACTGCTCAGTATAATACAGACATAATAATATGTGAAGAAACTCTCTTTTCTCATGTTTAAATAATTTCTTTTGGTATTACGAAGATAAAATTAGTCCTCAAAGGAGGAGGTCTAAAAGCTACAAGAAACTGAAAAGTAGATTTCTAGATAATCTCATGTGTATAATATAAAATTTTGAGGATGTGAATGAATGGAAAATAGTGAGAATTTCACAAACTATTTGTCGAAACAAGTAAATATGTCCCTGAAAGAGGGAAGTAAAACAGAAATAAATAAAAGTATAGACTGCCAGGTGCAGTGGCTCATGCCTGTAATCCCAGCACTTTGGGAGGCTGAGGCGGGTGGATCATTTGAGGTCAGGAGTTCGAGACCAGCCTGCCCAACACAGTGAAATGCTGTCTCTACTAAAAATACAAAAATTAGCCAGGTGTGGTGGTGGGTGCCTGTAATCCCAGCTACTCAGGAGGCTGACGCAGGAGAATTGCTTGAACCCAGAGGTGGAGGTTGCAGTGAGCTGAGATCACGCCACTGTTCTCCAGCCTGAGTGACAGAGTGAGACTCTGTCTCCAAACAAAAAACAAAAAGGATAAATCAAAGAGTTTCTAGATCCTGATTTTAGTAACTCTGCAATGCAGAAATCTGAATATCAAATATTTATCTAGAGTGACTTTCCAAAGGCTGGTGTGCCAACCAGGCACAAGCACCACAATGCATTTCTACACGGTGTCTCCACAGCATACTGCTTGCCCAGCAAATAGAATTGTATTCTTTCAAAATTTGACTTTTGGATTTCTGCAGTGGTCAACCATGAATTAAATAAAAAATAGATATTTTTAAAAAGACCAAACAAAAACAATGAATATAATGCCTAGAAGTCTCCCTGATGGCTGTCTTAAAATCACATAGAATCATGAAAACAAAAAAGTGAATGTGCAACAAAAGCAAACTGCCATATGAAAGGGAGAAGTGAGGAAAATATGAATAAACAAACTCATTCATCTTTTTTGAGCTCTATTTTGTTCCTCTCCATCAAATGGGTTTTAGAGAATCAGGTTGTCTCACCTCTGACTGCTCGGTGTCACTCTTCAATACAACACGCTTTATAACTTTGGAATAGCCATCCCCTTCCTCGATGCTGACAGGTTCCTGTGGCATTCCCTGCACCATAATCTCTTCTTTCTCTGTGCCTTCAGAGGATACATACCGCCTAATGATTTTCCTAGTAACCTGAAATGTATTTCATTTGTGTATCTTATTTTTGTGTGACAGTACCATGGAATTGATAAATTTTAAACAGGAGGTTTGTAATCAACCCTGTTAGGATATACTAGACAATACCTTCTTTACCACAGTGTGTCCGTGCTCATCAATGTATTCTTCTTCAGTGACTGTTTCTGGGGGTATTTCAGGCATATCGTCTCCCTAAACAGTTGAGAGAAAAGGGTCACTGCGCTGTTTGGCACCAATTCTGAGGAACTACTCCCAAGTGCTTATAATGTGAGGAATGTTAGAAAATCAAAGGCGATGTTGAGAAGCATTGCTGAGATACAAAATCCTGTCAACTAGTGAAAAACTCAAGTGGGTAATAACATGCTTAGGAGAATCTGACCAAAGTTAGATAAAACTTCAACAAAAATAGAAAAGCCAGAGGTGAGGTGGGTGGAAGTGAAGAAGCCAAGTCTTGCTCTTGCTTGGTGGCTCTCCTGGAGGAAAGCTGGAACCACTGCATTTCTTTGCAAACAGAACTTATGAGAGTTAAGGGGTCTGCTTTTGAATGGCCATGCACTACCTAAGGAACATGCCAAGCCTTCATTGATCTAGGTTGATCACTCTTAGAATATGGGGACAGGACTGTCCCTGACGTGCAGTAATTTAACAGCGGGTACCTGAATAATCACTCGCCGGCGGACAACCCTGGTAGTTACCATCGCCTCCTCATCTGAGCTGGCCTCCAGCTCCCCTAATTCCTCTGTTAGCTCCTGGTGGAAGCATGGAAGCATTGCTTTGTTTAACATGCTAAGGAATGACTTCACTACTCGTTTCTTCTTTAGCTTACATTGTATTGTGAAACTTTTACTCATGGAGGCTTTGGTGGACAAGTTGGTAGAGGTGAAAACAAGTATGTGCTGGTCTCAGACATCAACAAAAATAGAGTGTTTTGGTTTCTTTTTTTTTTCTTTTTTTTTTTTTTTGTTCAATGAATGAAAAAAAATTCTGGAATTCTGAGAGCTGTTGGAGAACCCATCTGTCAAAATCTCTCCAAAATAATAAGCCGCTTGCTCATATGACTTCTTTTACTTAAACTCCTAAAAAAAAAGCCTGACTGTAAACATAGACCCTAAGCAGTTCAGTAAACACTTACGAGCCACTGACACTTGTGCTTAGGCTTGGAATTATTCACCCAAAGGTATAGGAATACCCCGTTTCTAGCAGAACCTTTTGCAGGAAGTCAAAGTTTCCTGTAGCTATTATCTAACCAATAGTGCATCTCCCTGGCATCAAAAAAGGCAAACTATGAATAATATTAGAATAATTCTGCAGAGAAGTTGAGATAAAGTGGTCAGTAGTATTTTAGGGCTCTGGCCAAAAGCCAGAGATAAAGCAAAAAACATAATTTTGGCTTAGCACACATTACCTTAGGAGTCATATATTGAATTACTGTTCCCTAATGAAATTTTGTTTTTAAAAAAGAGAAAGCTCAAGTAGATGTACTTAACATACTGTAGAACTCAAGTTATATGTTTACATTTGTCTCTGCTAACGGAAGACATGTAAATTCTAAACCAAATTATATTTTAAGTATAATCAGGAATCTACTGCCTAGAAATATGGCTGGCATGAAAAGTGATTAAAATTGGATGCCCAAGTTAGGGTTATGAGAAATGAGGGTCCACATGGGAAACTTAAGAGAAATGCCTGACACTCATCAAGAATAAGTCAAACAGGCCTGTATAAATTATGTGAAATTCAGAATGACTTATACAAATGTATTCCTTTAGTATAGATTAAACATATGTATTATCCAGATAATTGTTTCAAGTCTAACTTCAGTAAGCCTATGGATTCTTAGGCTAAATTTGGTAACTTTTAGCCCAGATAACATGTATGAAACATTTTTAGTAGTACTCATTCAAGCCAAGAATTTGAGAGATGAATAATTCTATGCAAAAGCAAACTTGGAATAAAAATTCATTCATGGCATGAATTTATTACTTAAGAAAACTGCCAAAATCAGGACACAGTTCTCATCTGCCTGGATCTTTCCTAATTTTAGTTATGATTTCAGATAATTCCTAGCAGCAGATCTCATTCTTACAGTGAACAAAAACAAATGTGTGTCTTAAGCCCAAAGACATGCTGTTTCACTTTATTTGCCCCCCAAAATTTCAATTATTTCATTTAACTCTTCTTTTACTACTAAGCTTTATATTAATGCTCTAAAAACACTTTGAAATATAAAGTGTTTTTGAATTCTATTACTTTTTAAAAGAAAAAATTTTATATGCTTTAATTTATATTAAATTAAGTTTAATTCAAACAAATTCTCATACTTTTTTTGTGGCTGAGAATCCTCTGGGGAGTTATTTAAAAAGGCAAATTCTTGCTTTCTCTCCCCACCCTGGGATTCATTCTAATTCAGGATTTCTGAGGAGGGATCAAGCTCTCCAATCAACTCTGACGTATGTGAACTATATAGACCACATTTTGAGAATAAATGGTTGATTAATTTCTGTTTTTTTTTTTTTTTTTTTTTTTTTTTTTTGAGATGGAGTCTTGCTCTGTCGCCCAGGCTGGAGTGCAGTGGTGCGATCTCGGCTCACTGCAAGCTTCGCCTCCCGGGTTCACGCCATTCTCCTGCCTCAGCCTCCCGAGTAGCTGGGACTACAGGCGCCCGCCACCACACCCGGCTAATTTTTTTGTATTTGTAGTAGAGACGGGGTTTCACCATGTTAGCCAGGATGGTCTCGATCTCCTGACCTCATGATCCGCCTGCCTCGGCCTCCCAAAGTGCTGGGATTACAGACATAAGCCACTGCACCCGGCCAGTGGTTAATTTCTTAACATGGTCCCCACCCCTTTTCACAATTTTAAAACTCACTTAATGACAAAGGAAGTGCTATGATGCAATCTTATGCCACTGTCAGGCATTTGGACATTTAGTTTAGGTAAAATGTTCTTTTTCTCGGTCATTCCTAAAATAAATCTTAAAAAAAAAAATATAACTTGGAAATCATCTGGCCTCTAATGAGAAAAATTTATTTTGGCAGCTAAACCCCACCCAATATCCACAGTCTGTGTGCTCATCACCTGGCAGGCCAGAGATCTAACAAGCCTGCTGGTCCCAGCACATCCCATGGCTGACTTACCTGGTGCTGTTTGTCTCTGCCACCAGCTTTCATGCCCAAGTTTACTAATTTTGAAAAGCTCCTCCAGATACATTGTTTCACCACCGTATTCATTTTTCTTAGCAAAAGACTTTCCAATGATAAGATCAGGGCTTATGGTCAAATCACTAGCACTGGAACCGTGCACCATATCTTCAAGATTCACTGGCTCTCAGATTTTAAAAGGGATTGAGGGTTTCCATGTGCCAGGTTAATTAATTTGCTTAACTTTTTTGTTTTGAGGTGAAAAAGATAAACCATCAGAGAAATGGAAACTGGAAGATTTGTAGCTTTGTTACAGGTGGGCGAGAAAGTGGAGAGGAATGTCTTACCTTTTCAAAAGCTGCATCTTCATCGAGTCTTTCACAGGTCTCTGGCTGGTGATCGGCAGACTCCACTATTACGAGGGTGGTTTTCCGCGGAGAGCTCTCCTGTCTGTGCTCTGAGGGCTCTTCGGGTTCTTGTATGATGGGAGAGCCTCCCCGCTCGCTGGATGTTGGGGTCTGGAGGTACAGCCTCTCCTCCTCTGGAGGGGTGCTGACTTCCTCAGGTGTCTTGCTGGGAGAGCTGGGTACTATCGTAGGCTTCTGAGTCTCTGACGCTTCTGTTCCTGGAGTTGTCACACTGGAATGAAAAAGCCAAATGAGACTTCAGGGACATTTGCATTTCACCTCCTGCTCAAGCAAGGAAATCGAAAGGCAAGATGGAGCTGGTTTTTCCATAGTCTATGACAGTCAAAATAGTTTTTGTACATTTGGCCAAGAAAGGACATTTGAAGAAAAATAATATGACAAGATATAGAGTTGTAGCTCATTGATCTAGCACTGGCAGAGGGTGATGTATTATTCTAAAGACCAAAATTATCCTAAAATGTATTACAGTTACCCAACCTCTACAATGTATATAAGTTATAGTTTCATCTTTTCTTTTATAACTCAAGGTGATATTGAGGATGCGAGGAATTTTACATAAGTATTTGTAGATAATAAAGCTTTTGAAGCAAGAATAAAAATTTGGCAGAATTACGTAAATCCCCATGTTAATATAGTTATCATAAGTATAAATACAAGGAAATTCTTATTGTACCTGTGAAAAACTGTTTTATTTAATAATAGAGGCATCTGTTGACATGGAAACTTTTTTCATTGATATAGTCTGGAGTTACTCCAAAGTAACTTTGATAACCTCAACCACTAAATAAGATTATTGGCCTTTTCTGTGCCTTCTTTTGGTATTTAGTGCAATCTATCACTCCATAGATATTAAATGCCTAAAATGTCTCTCTGTTATCCTCTCCTCTTCTTCCCATCTTTTCCTTGGTCCTTCTCCTTCTTCCTTATATTTTCTTCATGCTCACCCTTAAAACCTACAGGTTGATGGAGCAAAGGTGGCTCAGTTGAAGAAGAGATAATTTCATTACTCATTTCATCCTCTTCTCATGTCAATGACCACAAAACTCACCAAATGACAAGCAAAATGCTTTGATACAATCTCATGACACCCTATTCTCAGACTTCAGGTTTAGGAATATGTTGGCCTTTCTCACAATTTGTTTTCTTTTCTGGACAATCAGTGTCAATTAAACAACTCTTTCTCCTTGGCTTCCATAAAGGCCAGAACTTAAATTCTGAGCCAAATTAGGCTCTGCAGCTTCCTTCAGCCAGAAGCTCTTCAGAAGACTTCTCTGTATTCCCACCCCAACTCTATTCCAACTCATTTTAATAGTCTTTTATTCTATGTGGCTAGTTTGCATTGCATTTATATTTTTATGGTTAGTCCCCTCATAGCTTGGTTGAAATGCTCCATTGGCTGTGGTATGTACATCATCACTGATCATACTCCTAACCAGCAATGGCACGATGAGCTCCATATTTGAAGGGCTACAGAGCAAATGAGGTGCTACAGAGCAAATGAGGTGCAGCAGTATTTTAAGTCATGGCCGTGTCATCTACAGGGAATTTTACAGTTTAGATGAAGCTTTCATAAACACACTTTTGACCCTGTGAGATGAGTCAAGTGTGTATTATTACTATAATTTACAGATGCGGAAATGGAGATTCAAAGCACTTAAGGACTTGTTCAAAGTCACAGCTCTGGAAGCTGGTTCTTGTAGGTCTGTGCCCCAAACACTGTCACAATTATGTCTCTTACATGTTAACGCTTTTTTTTTCCCTTTAGCTCTGGCACTTGTGTTTGGTAGAGTCATTTTAAAATTATTTAAAAACTAGTTATGCTTTTATATGCCTGGCATCCACATTAGCCTGTTTCTTTGGTATTACATTTGACAGGCTTTCTTTGGAAACTCACAAATATGCCTGCTGATATTCCAGAGATGACTCTTCAGGCAGGTCTTGCATTTTCCCTGAGAAATCCTGTTGAACTTGCTCCTTGTGAGTTTGGGGAAAGAGTGCTGTTGCTGAGCTGTCCCCCTCAGTTTTGGGGATGCCATCCTGAAAAGTGGAATAACCAACAGAAATGTCTTCCTCTGAGACGATAGGAGGGTGATCGCAGGTCTCGCTTTCTTTAGAAACAGCTTGCTCCTTTTTCTGCTTGTGCTGTGCAGTGCATAACTCCTCTTGAAGTACTGAGAACCCTAAAGGGAGAATGATTTAAGTATTTAGTTGAAGCTTACCTATATTGAATGGATATTTATTAGGTAATAAATATAAGAGGATAAAAAAACAAGAGGATAAATGTGCTACATCCTGAGATGGGCCCATGGATTACAAAGATGAAGAAGACACTGTGTCCACCTTCAAGATACTGATCATATAGAAGAGTCCATGCAAGTAAGGGTCAATTCCAGTGCAAAGCAACTGGGTCATAGGTGGCAGTCAATGAGTGTGGGGGCACCTAACATGGGCTTAGAATTTGGAAAGAAAATGCAGAGTGTGTTACATGCCAAGGAGACCTAATGGCAAGTGGGAATTGACTGAGATAGTCAAAGCACAGAAACTGAAGAGTAAGAAGAGTACAGTTAATAATCATCATAACAAATAATAGCTAATACATACTGAAAATTTATTCCGTGTTAGGCACCGTTCCAAGTGTGCTGCAAGTATTAACTTGATTAATCCTCACTCTAACACTATAAGGATAGTACTCTTTTTATGTAGTCTTTTATGACAGGCTAAGGAATTTCATTATATCCAGGGAAGTGAGGAGTCATTGAAAGATGTTTAGCAGAGGAGTGACTGGCATTCATCTATTGATTCATTTATTCCACAGATATATATTGAGCATCAACTATGTAGTATGTGCTGCTTAGATGCTGGATATATAGCAGTGAACAAGATATAAGATATAAAAAGCTCTGTCCCCACTGAAGTTGCATTTCTGCAGATATATATTTATGATAAATATTGGGAGAAAAGTAAACCAGGATAAAGGTAGAGGATAAATGGGGCTAGTATTTTAAATAGACTTGTCAGGAAAGGCTCTGCTTAGGAGGTGATATTTGAGCAGTGACCTAAATAAAGTGAGAGAAAAAGGTATATGTTGATCTGAGGAAAGAACATGCTATGGTGGAGGGAGCAGAAAATACCAGGGCCCTGAAACAGGAGAATGAAGAGGGTGCTCCAGGAATGGCAAGCAGGCCAGGCGTGCAGGAACAGTGCGATAGAGAGAGAGGTGGGAGATGAGGACAAGCTATGAGGCTCTTGCTCAACACTAAGACACATCATCATTCACATCCATGAGAAGTAACCTGCCATAGGGAAAAAAGACTGAGGAGAAACAGCCAGTAAAGTAAAAAAAAAAAAAAAAAAAAAAAAAAAAGATGAGAACGTCATGAAATTTAAGTAAAGAAAATGTTTTAAGAAGAAAGGCTTCACTATTCATGCCAAATGTTACTCAGAGGCAAAGTAAGTTGAAGAATGAGAACTGCCTGCTAGATTTGACAATGAGGAAACAATAGGTGAATTTTATAAGATTGATTAGAGTGAATTATAGAGTTCTAGAGGGAATGGGAAGAGAGGAAGCAGAGACAGGAAATTCAGACTGTTCGAGGTTTCCTATGAAATGGATGGAGTAACAGCAATAATACAGGAAAGACATATAGGGTAAAAGGAGTTATTTGCTTTGTTTTGTTTTTAAAGATGGGATCTATTAAAGCATGGTTTAATGCTGTTGGGTATGGTCTAGTGGTAGGAAGCCAAAAGGGATACTTGCAGGAATGGAGTCCCTGATTGGGTAAAAGGATATGAAATCTAGTACAAAACAAGAGATGATGGCTTTAGCAAAGTGAAGAAATTTTATCCATTTTAATAGGATGGAAGGTAGAGATGCATTCATGTTGGTAGATTTGTGGTGGAAAAATATAGACATTTGCTTCTGACTATTCCCATATTTTCTAAGAAATAGGAAGCTTGGTCATCAGCTGGGTATAAATAAAGAAAAGAGACAGTGTTGGAGGTTTGAAGGAAGAAGACAACATGTAAAATAGAGATAAGAGAGAGAGAGAGAAAAGGAAAAAAACAGTGTTAGAGACCACAAATGAATGAGAATAGGTTAGGGAAACTTTAATACTGAAAAGGTGGTAGGGCCAATGGCTGGAGGTCCCCGAGGGTATGAAGCACTGTTGGTGCAGAAGTAAAAGAGGAAATGTACAGTCACTGGTAGTGATATAGTCCTAGATGTGAGCCTAGAAATATGCGGCTAAGGTAGCATAAAAAAATACAAGTGTAAGAAGTGCCACCATGGAACTGAGGAAAGGGAATTCAATGGATCATTTTGTTATCTGTGAAATAACAAAGAATGAGCATGAAGCGGAGGTGAGAGGGTGTGTAAAACAGGGAGGAAAGCCTCAAGGCAGCAAGGAAAAGAACATATGATCACCATAGGCCATGGTCTACCTTCTGAAAAAAAAAAAAAAAAAAAAAAAAAAAAAAAGACGGTAGGTCCAGTGCCTCAGTTAACCACACACAGACACAACACACACACACACACACACACACACACACACACACACACACACACA
>NW_026652278.1:105533555-105940566 GCF_009828535.3 Hylobates moloch | reverse complement strand
ACACACACACACACACACACACACACACACACACACACACACACACACACACACAGTTTGACCTTCACTATGATCCAGTGTAATGGTCTGTTCAATTTCTGCATAACTATGACTGATGCGCTCCTGGAGAGGTTCTGTGTTGGTCTCCATGAGATGAACAATATCCATTCGGTTGATCTTGGTGAGACATTCAACGAGGTTGGTATCTGACACATTAAAGAAACAGCATTTATTACATCTGAGAGGTACTCTTAAAAATCTCTTTCGCTCAACTGCCTTACTAAATTTTTGATATCTGTACAGAAAAAAAAATCAAAGCCTAATTAAAAGTCTTTGTAAAAATAAGCCAACAGACAAAAGAGATATGCATAAAAAAGTGGCACAGCATCGGCACAAGCCCTAAAAGTAGAATTGTCAGATAACATACAGGACACCCACCATACCTGAATTTCAGATAAAAAGCAAATACTTCTTTAGTATAAATATGCCCCAAATATTACAAGGGATATGCTTATGCTAAAAATGTATTTGCTGACCACCTGAAACTTAAATTTAACTGGGCACCCTTCTGTTTTTATTTGCTAAATCTGACAATCCTACTTAGAAGAATGTAAAGAGAAGGAATGATAAATGTAGACTGGATGTTATTTATGAGTAGAGGAAGCAGAAACAGAAGGTAACGCACTACCAGTGAAACAATGCTAAGTAAAGCAATTGTGTCCACTTATCAATATTTAAAAAATATTAGGGTTTGAGTAACATTACTGTTAGAAGTGAGGGCTGTTATTTAATGCTGTTCATACGCATATCGTGCAAGAGTTTTTATGCAACATGCATACTTCAGAAGTGACAGTAGCTTGTTCTCATTTGTTTACAGTAGTTCACTAAGCTCTCACTCAACATCATTGATAGATTCTTAGAAAACAATGTTCTGGTCACAAAAACACTGCCAAACTTCTAAATAAAAACCCAAACACTTTTAATATTAAACACTGAAGTGAAAGTGAATTACACATACATTTAAGAAAGACTAATAAACATAAGTAAGATAATTATTCCATTTTTGAGGACCAATGAGTGATGGCGGTCATAGTGGTGGTGGGGTTCAATCAAGGAATAAATCTTTGCAAAGTGAAAATTGTAAGGAGCATCTCCTCCCACCATGCCGTTCATAAACAAACAATAATGGTGGGCTCGCTGAGTACTTTCTTAAGGCATCATTTATTTCATGCATTTGTATAATTATCATACACTGTACACATTTTCATTTGATAAAAATTTGTATCAATTCATTCATTCTTTTCCCAATTCCCTTATTCAGTTCAGGGTCTCAAGTGGCTGGAACTTAACCCAGCAGCTCAGAGCACTTTGCATGGGAACCAACCTGGGAGATGATGCCATCCCATTGCAGGGGGCACTCACACACACCCACACTCACTCAGACTGGGATAATGTAGAAACACCAGTGAAACTGATGTGCACATCTTTGGGATGTGGGAGGAAACTGGAGTACTGGGGAAAAAGCTACACAGACATGGGGAGGATACACAAACTATACACAGACAGTGGCCTTGCTGGGAATTGATTCTTTTTTCTCATCAATGTTATAAGGAAATGACATTGAACAAAATGATATTACTCAAGGACCTGCTGTACTGCAGATTAATGGCATTTGCTTCTTTACTATATTACTGAATTTGCAAGATGTGGCTGTTGAGCAAGACATGTCCAACTTTAGCCCAATATACATATAGTTCCCCACTTACCTGTAGCATGTTTCCCATCCCTCTCTAGCCAGTACTTCAGCAGTGCATGACTCTGGTCTTGAAGAGAGTTGGGATTTTCAATTCGAATTTGATGAATTTGCTCCTCAGTGAAATCCAGTTCTCTTGCTAATTCTAGAAGATAAAATACTACTTTGTAAACACATTAACTTCAAGGTTTCAGTCTCTACACTTTGCTTTGTGATTTTGTAAATGATGTGTTCTTTATATTGTGGTGAGTATTTGGGTTCTTTAATTTCTACATATTAGAAGGGACTCTTATATGCCTTTGTTCATCTAGTACTAATTATGGATTTTTTTTCCCTAAAACTGGGTATAGAATTGATCACTGCATAGTGAAAATAGTAAGTGTGATGCAGCGATGATAAGATATGTATAATTCAGGCCCATTTGATTCCAAAATGCAAATGAGATCATTAATACTTATACTTTTAAGCAAGATAATGGAAAATAAATGACTGATAACAAGAGAGAAAAACGTTTCTCCCTTTAATTAACACAGGTGATGTTTTGAGTATTATAAATCCTGTTTCTGGATACTTTGATAAATACTAGTTGTAGCTATATTATGGTGGTTGGATAAATGCCTTTCTTTGATTTGATGTCAACTGAATAAGAGTTCGAGGAAGCATTAATTGATCCAGGGAGGAAGACACAAAGTTTTCCTTTGAATTCTGCTATTAACATTCCATATGGATTGGGTGGGCCCAGTAGCTCATGCCTGTAATCCTAGAACTTTAGGAGGCTGAGGCGGTAGGGATTGCTTGAGGCCAGAGGCTCAAGACTAGCCTGGGCAACATAGAAAAACCTCATTTCCACAAAAAATAATTTTAAAAAATTAGCTGGGTGTGGTAGTGTTTGCCTGAGGTCCTAGCTACTCAGGAGGCTGGGGCAGGAGGATCACTTGAGCCTGGGAGTTTGAGGTTACAGTGAGCTATGATTGTGCCACTACACTCTGGCCTAGGCAACAGAGCATGATCCTGTCTCTATAAAACAAAACAAAACAAAAACAAAATAACAAACAAAAAACTATTACATATGGATGCTTATACATTATGGGGTGTGTGTATGTGTGTGTGGGTAAATAGGGTGACCTCTTTTGAAGGCAATTTGACAATATCTTTCAAAATTAAAAATATACGTATCTTTTTCCCAGCAATCCTACTTCTAAGAATATGCCCTATAGATATACTCACAAAAATATACCAATGCACAAGAATATTTACTGCCATTACTGAGAAACCACCTAAAGCCCATCAACAAAGGCCATTGATAAAATTATGGAACTTCCATATAGTGGAATTAAATACCCACTTAAAAGAATGAAATACATATGTATATGTTAACAGACTACTTATGAGGAATATTATTCAGTAAAACTTTTCTTACTTTTAAATAACAGGCATAAATATAGGCACTGTATATTTTTTCTAAAAGCATGAGAAAGTATTAGCAGTTACTTCTGAGGCACACAGCTAGAAGACAGAAGTAGGTGTGAGAGTCATATTTACTTTTCATTTTATGTCATTCTACATGGTGGTAGGATTTGAATTTTTACCAAATATATACATATTGCATTTACTATGTAGGTATGGATACAAACGTATTTAAAAAGCAAAATAAATAATTCTGAATGTTATCTAGTAAGTAAATCACGAACAGTTTGGTATCATTCTCTCCCCTAAAACCCCGAATTAGTTAAGTCTGATCAGTATGTAAGAATTACTTTAAAATTATTAAAAGTGAGAAAGTGGCCACTTCTCCTGTTTCCAGTCATGTACTCTAAATTAGTAGTTATCTTTATGAGTATTATGGGCTCCTATTCATCACCAAATCTAAGAAATGGAAAGGAGAAGAATATTATTTTACAATGTTTGTCTCTTTGAAGTAGTCACAAGTGATACTAAAAAAAAAAAAAAGGCCAGACTGAGAATCTTGCTTTAATAGGTTAAGCCACACGTAGATGAAAATGTATAGTTTTTAAAACCTACAAATCATAATGCGTAAATAAAGTATATTGATTTTAGAATTCACTTTTCCTTAATAAATTATTAACATAAAATTTCTATACTTAAACACTCTCATTTCTCAAAAATAATAGTGAAATATCTCATTCATGTGTGTTTTAACACTTACCCAAAGCAATTTTTAGTGTTGTTTACTATGAAGATTTTTGACATAAGGTATCTAAAAGAAGGAGCCCTGGTTAAATGTCACATTAAATTTGATAAAAATTACATCTAAAAATGATTTTGAAACATAATAATCTCCCCCAAATTCAGATATCCACAACTGCCGACGGAGGTTCCTGAAGGTTGGTATATTCTCTAAGTCTTCAAATAGAAAGTTCTATTATTCTAAATTTCAGAGATGATAAAAGGCCTGCCCTGGGCTATACCATTAGCCGATGCAGAGCCCAGGTTTTCTAGTTCTTAGTTTATTCTTCTTTTCATATATTCTTTCTCAAGAAAGTGGGGGGTACCTTTTATGCTGTGAATGACACTTGACTGATGCATCTATGTCAGGTTTTGTTGAAAACCTGGGTCACATTCTTTTTACCTGTCCAGCTGAAGCCAAGGTGATCAGCAATATAAGCCAGCCTTTCCTCGATCCGTTCCTGCTCATCCTGTGGATCTGGAGAAGGTCAAAAACAGAATGGCCAAAGGTTGTCTATGACAGGAGAGGAACCACAGTACTGATTCATTCAAAGAAAGGAAGTCACTTCTCCAAATATTTGAAAGCGCAAACTAGATACTACATTTCAGGTCATATTGTGTGTCTGATTTCCGGGGTGGAATGGGGAATAGATCTAATATGAATCATGAAAACCATCTGCTTCCATATCTCTTTAATCAAGACTAGTTACTAGACATAATTATATAAATTGCTGATTTCTAGTAATCTTATGACTTTTCTTTTAAATTATTGGAGAGAATACTGCCCACCAAGAAGACCACCATCTTGTTCATGAAACACCAGAGAAATCATAAATGGGATGCAGAAGTGGAGCAATTGGCTAGGACCTCCTATTATTGCTTGTGGAGGGATAGATCATTTCCAGGTCATGTCTGAAAGGAATCACATCAGAGATTCACAAGAGATGTTGATCATGAGCTGATCAGGCCATCCTGATTAGTGTGGCCAGAAACAGCATTTGGTCCTGGTGACCTTGGAGAAACGAGGATAAAAGCATATGCATTTTTATGTGTATATTGTATCTGTATGCATATATGTCTTTTGGGCAAAGTTTCTGCCTTCTTGCTATTAAGCTTATATACTACTCACTCCTATAAACTATAATTTTCCCATTCATGTTTAACTCCCACTGATTGATAGGCAGCATTTTAGACCATGGTATAGGAAATTTTGTATAACTTCAATTTAAGAATGACAGTCTTCATTGTAGAGATACTGGAAGAACACAGGCTACGTTTCAAAGCCATCTATGGTTTCCTTTTTTATAAGTCAAAGAGCCATCATCCCCTCACAGTCAAACTGTGCAAAGTTTGAGTTTTTGTTGTCTGCTGCATCTAATGAGAGTATATTCCACATTCATCTACCACATAAATGAAAAGCATATTTTTACCTTAGGTTTGTTTGCTTAAAGTATTTACCAATGGTATCTGAAATCCAACCTTTCTGAATCAAAAACAGATCCACAACAATTAGAATTTCATGTTATGTGAAATCTTCTCAAGCAAATGGCTTCCTAATGATTACAAAATTGTAAGTACAAATTATTTTAAAGTATGAAAAGGTAAGAAGAAAAGCAATGTGTCTTCATACTATGAAACAAAATACAATATATTTATGTGCAAAAGTGCTTAATTTGAGTCTAAGCTTGGGACTTCAGAACAACAAAACTCAAAGCTCGCATGGCCTTATTACGTGCAGAGGCTAAAGAAAGGCAAGATCACTGTTGCCTGGTTATTATGTTTATGTTTTCCATAAGCATTCTCATTACTCAATCTTGAGATTGTTTTCTTAGACAAGAGTATACAAAGAAAGCACAAAACACAAAGGGCTTACACAAACACATTAGTCACTACAGAAAGCTTAAAGAAAATGAGACACAAATCATCAAATAAAACAAACATACAAAAAAACTATATCAATTTTATGACATGCGTAGCACAGGGAATCCCGGTGGCTGGCAAATACCTTCAGCATGGTCATGGCCATTTTCATCAGGGATGCGTTCAATCAGAGTCTCAATAGACTCATCCCAAATGGGCCTTGTGTCAAAGATGTCCTCAGGAACTGAGTGCTCGGTCTCAACAGGTGGCAGATTTTCAATTACTGATACTTCCAGGGCACTACTACTTTCATCATCTGAAACTATTTCCTGCTCCCTCTCTGACTGTGTCAGCCTATCCACTAACTTGGAAGCCTCATCACTAATCTCCTCAAAGAATTCTATGGAATTTCTGTAAAGGTCAAAGAAATGCTCCTTACTTTCTTTTGTGGGGCTCGTGCCCCCCCTGCAGGAAGATGTAGTGCTTCTGCTCTTAACTGGCAATCGGGATGTAAGTATCTTTGGTCTTGTGGCCCCTTCTTCTGATTCTAATTCAAGTTCCTCTGCCCTCTCTCTGCTCTCTGTTTCTGTGTCAGTGTAACTTCTGGTTTTTACTGGGCATTTGGTCTTTGAGTCCAAAGAACTAGCGTCAGATTCAGATTTGCTTCTATTATCTGGTGCAATGCTTGTCATGTCCTGTCCCTGAGGAGCCACTGTCTTCTGGACAGAGGTGTCTAGATCTGAGAGCTGCTGTTCAACTCTGTGGAGGGGTACTTTGACAGGGAGTTTGGACTTTGGTTTTGCTTCATCCTCCTTATTTTCCTCATCTACACTGGATAGAAAGTCTTCAGAAAGTGAACTCTCATACTCTGCAGATGGAGGTGCTGGGGTGGAAATGGGCACAGTCCTTACAGGAATTTTGGATTTGCTTTCAGTAGAAGGCACATTCTCCATGGGTGCAGTAGGAATCTCAATTACTGATTTCTGTTCTTCTGGGGAAGAATCGGGAGAATCATCACCCCTATCTGAATAAACAGACCTGGTGAGTGTGGAAAAATCTAACTGGACTTGTACAGCTGGTTCAGAAGAGTCGGGGCAGGATATCTGCTTTACACCAGACAGAGGAGATATATCACCCGTTTGCACGGTGGGGAGGTCCTTGGTCCCTACACTAACAGCCTCTTTTGTAGGTGTTTCAGTGGAGGCTGAAATCCCCATTTGGGAGTTAAGTTGAGCATCCGACGCAGGTATTTCCTCTACTTCCTCACTCAGGTCATCTGGAAGTAACTCTGCCTCATCATCCACTGTTTCTTTTGATTCTGAAAGTGCTAGTGATTCAGCTGATGTCTCCAGTGGTAGGGGCTCAGCCCCAGTAGCCCCTTCTTTCACATCTTCAGAGAGAGTCTCTTCCCTGGATTCTTGACCAATTTGGAAAAAGTGAAAACTTTCATCTGCATAGGACCTTTTGGTCATATCAATGGCACCACTTCGGGTCATTTCAAACAATTTTCCTTCCTGAAACAGAAATGGGTTTTGCTCACTTGTTGGGGTCCCCTCTTCAGTTGGGGTCCTAGCAGGAGTGGTGTCAGGGGTGGTACCCTGTGATTGTCTGTCTACCATCAAACCAAATATCTTTTGCTCTTCCTCTTTCACACGAGCCTCAAAGGCCTCATCGTCTTCCCGAATTTCACTCCAAGAATCAGAATCCACATCAGTTTTTGTGATGATGACTTTGCTTATTTGTTCACCAACAACTGCTGTTGTAGTGGACACAGTAGGCTCGAAAGACGAAGAGACACTGTCTGATTGCATTTCCCACGAGGTACTTTCCTGTTGGGATTCCATTTTTATGTCCTGGCCCTCAAAATTAGATTCTTTGCTTAAAATAGTTCCACTAGAGGAGCTTGCCACTACAACGTCTTCAACAGGGGATGTGATGGTAACAGAATACACTTCAGAAGAGTGAAAACTTGTGGTGTGATTTGCATCTGTTTGGGTTTTGCTTTCTTCACTAGAGAAAAAAGATTGGGAAGGGACATTTTCATAAGGGCTAGTGATTTGGGGATCATAGATTTCATCAGTCTCAGCTAGGTCAGACACGGGAACATCCATGGAAAATCTATCTGTTTGAGTAGTAATGGATGAGTCTTGAGAGGGGCAGTCCTTTGGTAAGTTCTCAAATGTTTCATCAGTTTTTGTGACCTCTGTTTTTTGAATAGAAGATGTGGCAGATATGTCTTCATTTAATTCTTTTCCTTCAGATACTGAACAATGAAGCAAAGAGGATGAAGATGAAAAGCTTTCACTGGGGCAATCTGCTCGTGGAGATTCTGCTCTAGAAACATCAAGCTCTTCTCCTTCTGTGTCTTTTTCATGAGTGCCTTGGAGAGCTAATGATTCTTTATAGATGACTGGCTGTTCATCAACATCATCACCAGTTGGACTCTGTAGATCTGAAGAGACAGGAGCGGCTGAGCTGCTAGGACTCATGGCCTCACATCCATGGCCATCACAGATTTTTGGCTGATCAGTGTCTCTGTTTAGCTTATCATAAGACCTGTCTGCAGCCTCAGTGGAAACAGCATGACTGTCTTCAGCTAAATGGGATTCAGAATCTTTTTCTTCTTCTGATTTACCTGGCTCTTCCTGAGTATCTTCATTCATCTTGAAAGTATATTGTTTGGAAACGATAGGCTGGAATTGTACTTCTTCTGGACTGGAATTGGAGTCCATGCTTGATGGAAGTGGAGAAGGAGGTTGTACTCGAATCACTGGTTCTGGTAAAAGGCCTGAGTCAGCACCTTTTTTTAGCTGTGCCAACTCAGGTTCACTTTCTGAGGAGGAAGACACCTTCCTGCTCTCCGAAGTTACTAACACAGGGACAGCACTTTCATTCTCCCCACCGCCTGTATGTTTCGGTTCATCCATGTCTACTGAACAGTCAGCATCTGGGTCAGAAGATGAAGAAGATTCTTCTTGTTTGGGTTCTTTTTTGTAGTCCCTTTTCTGCTTTGCTTCTTGTTCAAGTTCATCAAACATTTTGATTTTGGTTACCATTTTAAACATCTCCTCTTCAGGTGTGAACCTTTTTTTCTCCCCGTTTTCTGAATCATCCTCCTCTGCACATTCATGAATCACAGCTGGTTTTGGTGTACTTACATCTGTGGTTTTGGGTGTAACCTCATAGCTGACTTCTTCAGAGCTTGGGGTGTCAGGAGAAAGGGGGCTTTTCCCTGAGCTCTCCATGAGCGATGTCTGCTCAAGACTGTCATCCTCAGCGCTGCCGTCAGGGTCTCGGAGTAGCCGGGACCGCACAGAGGCCACTTCCATCAAGAGTTCTGTTTTGGCAACAGCTGCAGGAAGAGGAAAGTGACTTGGAAAAATTCCAGCCTTCATCTTTGGTTCAACAGGGCTGCTTTCCAGAGAGTCACGGCAAGGGGATTCTTTCAGAGGACTTGGCTCCAGAGAATCAGGGGTTTTGTGTGAAGAGTTATCTTCTAGCACAGGGCTGGCTTCCAGCGAGTCTTTGTGGCTCACTGCTAATGAGTCATCAGCCACAGCGCTGAGGACTTCGCTATCTCGGCTAGGGAGTGCAAGTTCTAACCCTTGGGGACTTCTAATGACTCCCTGAGGCTTTGATTCAGTTCCTGTATCTGTCTTTACAGAAGCCTCAGGCAGCGGCAAGGCCTTTGTCTCGTCTGAGGTGGCTGTGGATTCCTGAGCCTCACTATCAGTTTGTGTCTTGTGGGCTGAACTACCAAAGGTACGTTGACCTGCATCACAGGCTGCCTCCTCAGTCAGTCCTGCAGGTGTCTCTTTAGCTAATGCTACACTACAGCTGCCTGTGCAGTCATCTTCTCTTTTAGGGCTTGTGTCTTTGGGAGAGCCTAGAGTGGCCTCTTTCTGAAAACTCTCAGTAGAGGTCTCTGAGTCCTCAGTGACTGTGGCACCTCGCTCTTCAGAGCCACCAGTAACGTCTTTGGTTGTGGGATGCTCTTTTTCTGAATGAATTTCTGTGGTGATTTCTATCTTGGTGCTTTCCTTTGTTTCCCCAGTTTGCTCCTCACTTTTCTTTGGTGAGAAAGAAAGGCTTTCTGGGCTCGTCTCAGGGGTCTCTGCTAGGCCCTCATGCTTATAGCTTTCTTCTGAACTAATCTGAGGGGTCCCCTCCATCAGGCTGCCACACGGAGAGCCGGCTACCCCCTCATTCTTTAGGCTTTCAGAACTGCCATCTAAAGCACCGCTTTGTAAAGACAGAGCCGGAAGGAACTCATCTTTCATGTAGTCGAGTGGAAATGTTGTGTTGAAAGGACTAGTGAGTACTTGGTCTAAGTGAAGCTGTGCCTTTTCTGTCTCCTCACTCAGGCGGAATTGTTGGTATTTGTCATTGTCTTCCAACTCCTGCTTAATGACCTCGGAGAAGTCAGTGGAGGTTTTCCTATCTGGGCTGATCTGTAGATCCATGTCTCCCTGCTCATCAGCCATCTTTTCCTTGGGGACTTTGCTCTCTCTGTGGCTTTCTTCTTCAGGCACTGACTGAACAGGTTCAGGTATTTTGTGGCTGAGAATTTTCTCCTTTCCTCCAGCTGCATCTTCTTTCTTAACTCCTAAGGAGGAAACACGAACTCCTCTTTTGGATTCTGCCGTGCCCGTTACTGGGAGTCTCTGGCCTCGTTTGATTGTCTGATTCTCTGTTTTCTGAGTTTCTCTCTGGGTTAGTATCGGCCCCTTTTCTTTTTCTACCCGAACTTTACCTTTCTCTTGTGGCTGCTTTTGTTTTGCTGATTTGTGCTCAAAGAGTCCAGTTTTATGTTTAGAAGGGTCCTGACCTGACTGGAAAGCCTTCATCAGCTCCCGAACAGACATGGTTTCCTCGATCCTCTCTGTTTTTGAGGTGGGGGATACAGGTGGTTGCTTTTCTGTTTTGCCAGAAGGTGACACAGGCAGGTGCTTCTCAGTTTTCCCAGCTGTTGATACAGGTTGGTGCTTGTCCGTTCTTCCGGAGGGTGAAACAGGCAAGCGTTTTTCTGTTCTCCCAGGCGATACTGGCGGGTGTTTTTCTGTTCTCCCGGAGGGTGATACAGGTGGACGTTTGTCTGTTTTGCCTGAAGGCGAAACAGGTGGGTGTCTTTCTGATTTTGTAGATGACAAAGGAGAGTGCCTTTCAGTTGTTTTTGTCGAGGGTGACACAGGTGAGTGTTTCTCAGTTTTACTCGATGATGACACAGGTGAATGTCTTTCCATTTTTGCAGAGGGTGACACAGGTGAGTGTTTCTCAGTTTTACTTGATGGTGATACTGGAGGGTGCCTTTCAGTTTTTGCAGAAGAGGAAAGAGCAGAGTGTCTTTCTGTTTTAGAGGAGGGAGACGCTGGCGCATGTCTCTCTGACTTCAGAGAGGGTGACGCAGCTGGAGGTGTCCTGTGGGTGGTCTTTTTTGGCACGTCCTCCTTGCCTTTGACTCTGATGGGCAACTTGCTTCGACCTTTCTGTTCATCTTCCACTCGCTTCTGAAGGGCCTTTACTTTGTCCTTTATGGAACCAATGGGAGTTTCTTCTATCAAAGGAGATGTGGCCTTGACAGTGGGAAGGGGTTCAGGGGCTAAACCTGGGTCTTCATCTAATGACTCTTCTGAACTACCTTTTTTAATTTCAGCTTTCTCTGCACTAGCTTGTAAACCTTCCTCTTTTTGTTTCTGCTTTTCTTTTAATTTCCTTCTTACTGGCTTCTTTATTCCCAAGCTTGGTTTGTGCTGTTTCTGTGTACTCTGTGTCTCATCTGGGGGTGTGTCTTTCCCTTCCTTTTCAGAGCTCCTGCCAACAGCCAGAGCCTCATATTTCTTCCCTGCCTTATCTTGAACTGTCTGTAGCTGCTCTTTGGGAAGAGGCACAGAGGAATTCAGATCGTCAGTAAGGTAGTTCACTAGCCCAGTTGAGTCTTTCTCTACTTTTCCTTTCATCTCTTTATCTATTCTAACTTCTACACATGGATATTCAGTGATTTCTAAAGGTGCTTTTTGCCTAGCCTCTTCTATTTCCTCATCACTGACAATAACCCATTCCTCTTCCACTAATCCTCTCTCAGACCGAGAGCTCTGCACACTGCTTTCATCTCTTGTGCAGGTTCCACTTCTCAGGATTTCATTCACTTTCTCTAAGTCCTCTTTAACTCTTTCAACGATTTCAAAAGGCTCTCCTGGCTCTTCCTCAGCAGCCTTCACCAGCTCCTTCACTTTAATAGAACCTGCCTTATCAGACACATCTGTGGTCAAGATGGCGGTCATTTTGATCAAATCTTGTTTCATCTCAGAAACTTCAGAGAGCAAGTCCGGACTTGCTAGGACAGGAACTTCATTAACCAGGTGACTTTTCAGGACAGATGTTTCTGTAGATTCTGTCTCATCATCTTTGATGTGAATGAAAAACATTGAAAGTAAAATGGAAATCAAAAAAGATATTGGCAAATGTAATCAGGACTGAAACGACACAGCGTCTTTTCCTGTGGTGGTGGTGGGAGGGGCAACAAAATGGGCTGGGAATGGTAGATCCACAAGGCCTCAGGGTACAAGAGCAAAGCAAGGCTAACGAAAAAAAAAAACAACTGAAAAGGAAAAATGAGCAGGAAATAACTTGCTTAATTTTTCTCACTTGTAGCACATCCACACGTACAACAAAGCTAAAACAAGACGCACATACGCACACACAAAAACACTACATATCAAAACAAAGAACGCAGTGAAATTACACAGAGATATCTCAAGATTGTTCAGATGTTACAGATCAATGTTGAAAAAAAAAAAGAAAACCAACCATGGGGAAAAAATAAGAAAAAAAGCATTAGAAATTGCAGAAAGTTGATTTCCTCTAGGAGAAAGCCAGTAGTAGCAAGCTCAGAATAACATCTAATGATGTATATACATTTTTAATCATATAAAAATCTGAAACTCAGTATGTTAAGTTCTACCAATATACAAACACTATATAAAATATATCTGAATCAGCTGCAAACCGGCATTTCATCTAAGGGAAATTCACACCTAACAATGAAACAAACAGTTTGGTGCTACAAGGCATGGTCCTTTCCTTGGAGCAACCTCCTTGTTTAGACACAGAATGGACAGACCAAGGAGGGAAATAAAGGAAAGGAAAGAAAAACAACAGAAACAATAATTGTGATTAAACTTATAAATGAGTCCAAAGTTAAAATGTGATGCATGGCAACCCAAGTCAGAGACAGTCACACGGGACACACACACAGTTTATGTAAGCCAAGTTATTTCCATGCAAAGCAAAGGTGGAGTAAAACTGCTGGGAGAGGCGGCCTTGCTGAAACGCATGGGCAGGAGGATGGCGGGAATTTAGAACAGATATGTAAAACATTACTGTGGCGAAGTGTACTTATTTCCCTACGAGTCCATGCATAAGCTGCTGAAGGTGGTATACTGAGGCTTAGGTTGTGGGGGCTTACACCCATTAAGGTTAAGGAAGAAAACTCAGTAAACTCTTCTAAAATGTACTCATAAAAAGACTTCAGGTAAGAATCACTTCCACAGAGCACTTCTTTAGAGATTAGTTTATACCCAGATGAAGATTATTTAATGATTATCTTTAAAACAAAAGCAAATTTGAGTCTGTATTTAAAACTTCTGAAACAGTCAAAACACCTAGAAATCCTTCAGGAAAATCCATGGCATTATAGCAACATGGTAACATTCTTTTTCTTTTTTTTTTTTTTTTAACAATTGAGCCATATGGATGAATTAATTTTTAATTCTTACTAGTTTGTATCAGGGGAGCAAAATAAGAGGCCATTTAAATAAATGGAGTAGTTCTGAAGAAGAAAGTGAGAGAATAAAGTAAAATCACTTAAAAAAAAAAGGAATCAATGAAGGCAATGTGATATGTCATATAAACAAAAGTGCCTTCTCTTGGAAGAATCTGTATTTGTTGAGGAGATACATTATGTGAATTTACACATATAAATTTATTAAAATAATTTATACCAATACAAATTTGTTCAATTATATAAACCAATGAAAACATCCAGAATCTCAAATATTCTAGATCTGAATAATGCTTTAACATGAGGGTAAGCCTCATTCAAAGCAACTTCCATAACTTAGTAGTAAATTACATTGTCCTAGGACTTTAAAAAAGCCCTCAGATCATTGTGTAGGGCCAGATGAGCATATTAAACATGCTTCTAAGTTTTCTCATTTTGGGAATATACTGTGAAATAGAGCAAATCAAAATAAACTCTGAAATAAAGTTTATTGATATTCAATAAACTTTAAAAATCAGATTTTCAAAAAGCATTTGGGGCACAAAAGCAGAAATCTGTAAAATTCAACTGGAGTTTCCACACAAGAAGCCAGAGAGTCACTAGAAATAGTCCAACAAACTAAAATCTTAATTGGATATTACAAACCTAAAATGAGTTCTAAGATAGCTCTTTTAAGGTCTGTCAAAACCAGTTCTCTCTCTACTAGATCAGGTTTGGGATTTGCATCATTATTTAAAATTAACCCTACAATAACATGCTGTTGTGATTAGTAATTTTATCCAGGGGGTTTTAATTTTTGCATTCTTGGCTCTTCATTTTTGTTTATTTTTGTTTTGTGGTTTTTTTCCAGAAAGCTTTCACAGAAGTCTGTTAGACCTCAGCTCTAAAGACGTTGGTTACACTTCACCACAGTAAAAAGTGCAAAAGAGTGATGGGGGAGGGGGCAGGCATTGGATGGGGTTAGCTTCAGCTAAGAACTATTAGACAGTATCACTTTTGCAGGTGTATCCTACCAAAATAATGAGCTCTCTACAGAAGTCACTATTGCATTACATAAAAAGTGATACTGTCATGTCAGTGCTTAAAAAATAATGAGATGACAATGTTATGTTAACAAATGGACAAAACGGTAGGGTGGGTTTCTAAACAGGCATAACAGCAATACCAGGGTTAACAAGGATGTCAAAAGAAAGTGAATGCTTAGATGAATAATCATTGCATTTTACTGCTAATTAGCTCGCAAATTAGGTATATTTGTAATTTAACTGGCCAAGCTGCTTTTATAAATATATTAATGATTAATAAGGATAATATAAAAATTTAATTACTATAGTGGTTAGTAATAGCAACTAGCTTGCATTTTAATTCATGCTTCTTTTTATGGTAGCCAGCTTTCAAACAAACTCAATTTTCTTTAAATTCTTACTTTTTTCTGATGTCATATCGATCTGAAAGAAAACATACATAAATTGAATGGTTACAAATACTGCCTTGGCTCATAGCCCCTGGTGTGCACAAAAAGCTCCTATTCATAATTATACATGTTGGGTGACACCATAGCTATAGGAAGGTCAGAGTCATTTGCTACAGTTTTTCCTGAGAGTCTCCATGATTCTTATCCTGACTTTGAAAAAAATCTTCTGTTTTCTAGACACTACAGGTAGAAAATCCTTTCTAGCATGTTAATCCTGGGAAGATATGACCCAGGCTGGTTTTGATGTTGGAATACATATTTAGGGAATACGTCAGAAAAAGGGTGAAGTCAGTATTGAATAATAAGTATCCATTTAGTGGAGAAAAAGGAAAGGATGACAAACAGCAACACTAGGGTGATGTGTTCTACAGAAGTAGTTTCATTATCATTAATAATAAGCCAGCATTCCAGATCCTCAAAAGAATATGAACTGGATCTATTGCCCTAAATAGTTCCAGAAAGTATTCAGTAGGAAAATCATCTAACAGAAAAAAGTGATTTGTGAACATGGCAAAATTGGCTTCCCTGTCATTTTTAACAGCTGTGGTGGTAGGGTCACTGAGTACAGGAAGGAAATGGAGTATGTGAAGCAAAGAGTGACTGTGCAGTTGAGGGAAAGAATGACTTCGGTCTTAAGTCGGTTGTGTATATGGCTATGTGCGGCAGGACAGTGAGTCTATAGTCACCCCTCTCACCCTGCTCCATTGCAAGGTATCAGAAAAAAAATGAATCCGGGGCATCTTCTGAACTGATAAGGGCTTACATTTTAAGCTGGTGGGTATAAGTGTATTTATTATATTTTTTATTTTCAGTGCATTGGAATAACATTTAAAAAAAGAAAACTAGTATATTTGAAAACGTTTACATATAACATAACATATGCATCTGTCTATCTTAGAAACAAATATATTATTTTAAGTTTTCCAATTATGTTTTTCATTTCTATTATAATATTTGGGCATTTTCAGATCTTTATAACGGAGACAAACACACATTTGCTTTAAATATTGAACCAGGTTTAATTCATATAGCTATTTATTCAAGGTAACCTCTCTAAGACTTGCTTTCTTCATCAATAATGTAGTATTTAATAACAAACACCTCATAGGTGGTTGTGAGAGATCAATATTGATGAGGCATGTGCAACACTTAGTAAAGATCCCACTTTATAAGAAATTCTTATTATTAGCATAGTTCTGCATTATAATATTATAGTCTAAGGAATCAACTATATGCCTCTTAAAGTTTTTTGGTCTCAGTGTTTATCAAACTCTTTGGTCTTAGGGCCCCTTTACACTCCCAAAAATTACTGAGGAGCCTGAAAAACTTCTGATGGTGTGTGATATGTATAAATAGATATCCGTATTACAAATGAAGGCTGAGAAAGTGCTAGAACCTAAGAGTATGCAAGCATACATTCCATTAATTGCCAGAGTGGCAATATCATCACATGTAGTATAGCCTCTGGAAGACTCCTCTATAGTTTGTGAGGATATAGAAGTTTAAAAGGCAAATAATGTCTTAGTACATTTTTAATGTACTAAGACATTTAATTAAAAATTAATTAAAAATTAAGACATTAATAATGTCTTAGTATAAAAAGAGTTTCAACCACTAGATGTCTTCTGACTAAGAACCCCTGAGATAATGGTTTAGCTCTCAGTAGTTGGTGGAGAAATATAGTATTGCATAGAGACATGGCAACAATTTATAGGGAAACTTTACTATTCCCTTAAGTTGCCCCACAAGATGAGAAAACAGAGGCTTAGAGAGGTTAAGTGAAATTGTGCCCCTTTAATTACTAAGAAGAACCGCCTACCCCTTCTAAGAACACAGGTTAACTATGTGCTCTTATTAGTGGTTACAGCAATGACACAGCCGTTAACAAGTGACACTGTCATAAAATTACCTCTTCCTCCTGTTCTTGATCTGACTCTGATTCCTTTCCGCCCCAAGATGCCATGCAAGATGGAAACAAGAGAGAAGGAAGAGTAGAGAGTATTTAGAAGAAAAGGAAAGAGTAAATAAATACCCTTTCAACAAGCATCAACAGGCAAGCATACAATCAGCACATTCTTTTTTTCTTACTAACGGTTTATAGAAGACAGGCAGAAAAGAAGATTGGCTTAAATACAAAGTTTATAGATTCAAGAGACAAAAGAACCAATATTATAAATATACTAATTCTAGATACTAGGTCACCACAGAAGTCTCAAAGTTTGACCTTAAATGAACTGGATGGCATCTGTCTTTAGAAATAGTGATGATAATATCCCAATCATTACAGATATTGGTTGAAAATATTAAAAGCTACAAATAAGCATATGGTGGAAAATTTTCAATACACAGACAATATTTAGAAGCATTATTCTAACAAAGAGCAACTAAATTCTTTCTTTTTTTTCTTTTCTTTTCTTTTTTTTTTTTTAATAGAGACAGGGTCTTGCTATGTTGCTCAGGCTGGTCTTGAACTACTGGACTCAAGCGATCCTCCTGCCTTGGTCTCCCAAAGTGCTGGGATTACAGGTGTGGGCCATGGTGCCCAGCCAAGAGCTACTAAATACTAAGGTATATTTTCAATGTACAATGTCTGGGTTTTTTTTTTTTTCTTTTTGAGTTAGAAATTAGAAAATTGTACTGGACTATCACAGCATTAATAGCTGTGTCTGGTATGTCTTGACTTAGAAATAAAATGTAATAATAAAGTTAATGCTTTCTCTTAGAGCACATTGAAAGCCAGCCAAAGCTCAGTCATCTTTCTTTAAGACTCAGGTGGCTTGCCCGCAGCAGTACATGTTTCTTTGTGGTTCTTACTGGCATACTGCCTCCACTGACTCACTACTAATCAGCAATACAAACCCCAAAATACATTCTGCACCATCAAAATACAATGAAACTATGCTCATTTGGGTTGATATACCCATTTCTATATTTTAATTCTTGGAATAACATGTATATTTAAATATATAAATAATATTTTATTTTATTCATTTAGTAAAAATTTACAATGTCAAACCTAATGCTATGAGCTTTTCTCTATATGGCTGATCTCTATTTACAAGAATAATTCATTAAGCAAATATAAAATTTAACAATTGTGGTGGGGAAAAAGAAGTATAGGACATTTTTTGTTTTGTGATGTCAAGATTTAGGATTTTAAATATATCCCTACTTCCCCTCCAGGTCTCAGCAGTCACCACTCATCACCCTTCCCAACCTGTTATATAGACACTGACAACTTCTGCATCCACCTATAGATTGCCATGTGGGAGCTTCCTATTCAAAAGAAATATTGGTTAAAAAAATTTAAAAGAATGAAACATAAATTATCCACAACAATTTAATTGATTTAGTTGTCTTCTTTGATTTCATCAGAGTATTCAAGGAATTACATGACGGGGAGAGGTTTGAAAAGAAAGTAATTCCTGTAGGTAGACTTGGGGTCAGAAATTAATGTATTTCTCCTTTTCAACAATGTTTTAAATCTACTCATAACATGGCGATATGTTTTTTACTAATCAACTATTTCTAGTATTTTTTATTTTAAACAACAATTTACACAAATTATGTTGCCTAAGCTGCCCTTGAACTCCTGGGCTCAAGTGATCCTCTCACCTCAGCCTCCAGAGTAGCTGGGACTACAGGTGTGCACCATCACAGCAGTTTATATGCTCTTAAAATATGATAAGTTAGAAGATTAATAGTTAATTACTTAGAAAAAATAAAATATCACGGGGCAACTCTGAATTTAATAATATGTAAGCCACCTGTGAATTGGTAGTAAACAGAAGCTGATGAACTCTAATATTTTCACAGGGCCAAATGTACTAGTATGGTCTCAGGAAAGCACATGAAAACAATAATGAAGAAAAGCCAATTAGTTTTAAAAATTTCTTCAAAAAGTTAAATCTGAAGCCAAATTTTCTTACTTCCATGCCCAATGTGTATTAATAGAATTTTTGCATCAAAGTGCATTTAACGTGAAATCAGGTGGCACTACGTTTTTTCTTAAGTGGAAATCGTAAATCTGACAGAGAATCAAACGTGATTATTACACGTGGTTTCAATCAGTCTTTGTTGGTATTCATTTTATTAGGTCAGTGCAAAAGTAATTGCTGTTTTTGCCATTACTTTTGCACTGACCTAAAACAAGATTTAAAAATCAATTCCTACTCTACCTGAATTGCACTATAGCAGATTTTACAATACCTTTGTATAAATCGGCAAAGTGATGTTTAAGTTGCAAATAGCTTGATGCACCAGGCCTCTTGTGGATTTTGGCTCCTTCATAAATGATAGTCGTCCGCAAGGTTCCTGAGTCGTATCGCGTACCTTGAACAAGAAAGACATACATGCTTCACCCATATTTGATGTGCAGTATTTACTTTAACTAGATGATGCTTGAAAGGGGAAAGTAAAATTCATTTGTTAATGCTAGGTAAGAACTCAAAGGATTTCCTTTCTCTTTTCCTATTACCATTTGGAAATCCTTTTTAAAAATCATTCAGCTTTCTTTTTCAGTCTTATTTAAGTATGGTAGACAAAAATTGCATATATTTAAGGTGTACAATGTGATGATTTGATATATGTATACCTTGTGAAATGATTAGCGTATCAAATTAATTAACCTATCAATCACCTCATCCCCCTTTTTTGTGGTGAGAACACTTGAGATCTCTCTTAGCAAATTTCAAGTATATAATACATTACATACAATTAACTATAGTTTAATGCTGTATATTAGATCTTCAGAACTTACTCAGCTTTTAAAATAATTACGGTAAAATATACATAACATACAGTTTACCATTTTTACTATTTTGAGGTAGAAAATTCAGTGGCATTAAGCACATTCACAAAGTTGTATAATCATTACCTCTATCCAGAATGTTTTTCATCCTATGCAGAAACTGTCCCCATTGAACAATAGCTCCCCATTGCCCTCTTGCCCACCCCTAATAACCTCTATTCTACTTTCTGTCTCTATACATTTGCCTATTCTAGGAACATGTAGAAATGGAGCCATATAGTATTTGTGTCTGGCTTATTTTACTCAGCATAATGTTTTCCAAGTTCATTCATATTGCATCATGTGTTAGAATTTCATTCCTTTTTTAAAAAATTGTGATAAATATTTGTAACATAAAACTTATCATTTTAATCATAAAAATGATTAAACCTAAAAAGGTGTCTAGTTTGGTGGCACTGAGTACATTCACATTGTTGTATAATCATCACTACCTTCCATCTTTAGAACTTGTTAATCTTGCTAACTGAAATTCTGCATCTATTAAACAATAATTCCCCATTCCCCACTTCTCCTGTCCCTAGCAACCATTCTTCTACTTTCTATCTTTATTTCACTTTGTGGAGAGGTCAAAAAAGTAAATTAAAAAAATACTTTCTCTCTTTATGAATTTGACTACCCTAGGTACCTCATATAAGTGAAACCATACAATATTTGTCCTTTTGTGTCTAGCTTATTTCATTTACCATATTGTGGCATAAATTAGAATTTCCTTCCTTTTAAAGGCTGAATAGTATTCCATTGCATGTGTATACATTTTGTTTGTAGACCTTTGGACTTTTGGGTTGTTTCCATTTTGGCTACCATGGCTAATGCTGCTAAGAACATTGGTGTGCAAATAATTGTGTCTCTACTTTAAATTCTTGTGGGTGTACACAGAGAAGTAAATTGCTGAATCATATACTAATTTTATATTTAACTTTTTGAGGAAAAACCCTAGTGTTTTCCAAAGTTGCTGCACTATTTTGCATTTCCACCAGCAATGCATTAGGGCCCCAATTTGTCCACATCCTTCGCAACATTTGTTTATTTTCTGTTTGTTTGTTTTAATAATAGCCATCCTAATGGGTATGGAGTGGTATCTCTTCATAGTTTTGATCTGCATTTCCCTGCGCTGTTGAACATCTCTTCATATGCTTATTGACCATCTGTGTATCTTCTTTGGAGAAATGTCTACTGAAGCACTTCCCTCATTTTGTATTGGGTTGTTTGTAGAATGATTCTGCACACCAATGATGTCAAACATTAGCTTAATTATATAGCTGTCTATGTTAAATGGATCCATTACCCCTGAGCAGTTACTGCTTAATGTGGCGATCTGTAAGAATCTATCATCAGTCAGGCAAAACAATTGAACCAAAAATGGCACAAAGAGAGACTCAGCAGAGATCTTGGGAAAACTTAATAAGAGGTTTGCAGACACATGTTTGGAAAAATAATAAGGGGTTAAAATAAAAAGAGTCATTGCTGATGAACAGTTGGAAATGAGTAGGTAAAGTAGGACTGGAAAAAAAACGACAGAAGCCAGCCTATACCTAAGAGGATTGAGCGTTAGGACCTCTGGATTAGTGAAATGAATTGTGAGAAACAAGAAGAAAAATGAGTTTGGAAAATAATGCAGAGTAGAATTATTACCTCCTTTTTATTTCCTGAATCTCTTATTCCTTCATATGTGGTCCCTTTTAGATTGGAATCTAAAATGAAACTTGCATATATCACCTCAAATCCCTAACTTGGATTAGGGATTTGTTGTCTCTAAGCAGAGACAACAAATACCTGGTGCACACAAATGTTTCCATGCTGTTTATTGAATGAATTTATGAAAATATATCAAGTCTGTAACTCTATCACAGATAATTTATTAGCTTAAGTGAGATGCTGGGTCTTTTGAGAGATTTTATTATAAAAAGTTGCCACTTAGAACTCTTTTGATCTCCACACTTGTGAAGTTCACGTGTATTTTAAAATCTAAGCATAAATATTTAAAAGTTACAATAGATAAATAGGCTTTCCTTCAAATTTGGAAAATACTGGTCACTGTGCCTAATTAATGAGTTGGCTATTATTTGTCCTGTTCTCATCCTTAAATATAGTCTATAAAAATTCAGGTTGACTTTGAACCTCAAAAATAAAAATGATTGGTTTCCCAGGGCTGTAAAATGTTACAAATATGGTTAAAAAGAAAACTCTGAAGATGACTGAAAAGCAAAAATTTTCTATTACTAAAGGAAGTCAAATTCTTCCTTGATATTGAAAAAAATGCATCACAAAATTCCATGTATATATTACCTTGACAAATAGAGGAAGTCTATTTTCTTTGAAGGCAAAAAAACTGAATATATGATGCTGGCCACTTTTAGTTAATGGTACCAAGTTGCCGAAACAATCAACGTAGATGGGTTTTCCTTCTAACACCTGAGTGAAAACAGAGAGAAATAACAATAAAGTAGCTGCAATTATACTTGTTGTTTACACAAAGAAGTGGTAGTACTACTTGGAACTTCAAATTCTTATAATACACATACAACCATCTTTAAATTGACAACCGACATTCTATCTGTGACACAGCATGTCCAGCACTCTTTCTTCTTACTAGTAATGGGAATCTTTAATGCATGGTGACATTCAATGTTCCAAAACTGTATCCCATTATAAACTATATCCTATTATATACAGTTCCAAAAACTGTATCCCATTATTCCACAAACCCAAAATACATTTAAATCCTAAATTTAAACTTATGTTTGGGTAATTTTTTTTTTTTTTTTGAGACGGAGTCTCACTCTGTTGCCCAGGCTGGAGTGCAGGGGTGCGATCTTGGCTCACTGCAACCTCCGCCTCCCAGGTTCAAGCAATTCTCCTGCCTCAGCCTCCTGAGTAGCTGGGATTACAGGCATGGACCTGGCTAATTTTGTACTTTTAGTAGAGACGGGGTTTTGTCATGTTGGCCAAGTTGGTCTCGAACTGGTGACCTCAGATGATCCACCCACCTCGGCCTCCCAAAGTGCTGGGAATACAGGCATGAACCACCATGCCTGGCCTGCGTGGCCCTTATTTGACACCACAATAAGTCAGGTTACTGGACTTCAACGCCCAAAGACCTACACTGATGGAAAATTCTGAAATAAGAAAAAGTAACGTAGAAAAGCACTAGACACCCTGCTTCAACATTTATGCAAAAAGATATACTTCCCAGACTGTTTTAGTTACTATTAAAAAATAAGGACAACAAAGAAAGCTAAAAACATCTAAAGTACTACAGTCACTTACATACTTTGAGTTTATCAATAACTCATAATTTTTCCTCAAATAATCTTTAAAGGAATCATCTTACCTTCTCACATACACAGATCATTCCTACTGAATAGCTCCAAAATGGCTAAAAATGGCAGATTTTGGATGTTGACCTTCTAACTGACCAAAATGTGAACTTGTCTTTCACTTTTTAATTATTTTATTTATTAAATGATATTTGAAATGTAATCTATTAATACAGGCATAACAACATGGCATAAATTATTATTATTATTTTTGGTACAGTACCTCTACATCCCTGCTTCTGGCCACCTCAGCAAAATTTTCTTGTTGTTCAAGGGTCTTATCCACTTTATCATCAGTCATGCAGAAACACCTCAACCTGGCTTCAATGGGGTCATGTGACTTGGCAAACACTACAAATTTGGCCATATAAGGTACGCAGATAATTTCTCTATATACTTGTGATGCAAAAGTAACGGATTCCTGGATCTGTCGACAATCTATCAGCCAGAACCTATTAAAATAAATAAAGTCAGTTATCTAAAGTTCAAAGTATACCATGTGAAAAATAAAATCAGTTCCTTCAATATGATCAAAGTAGTCAACAAATGCTTCTTGGAAGAAAGGAAGTGAGAGAGGGAGATAATGAGAGAAAGCCAAAGGAAAGAAATAGCAAGACAGGAACAAAAGGAAAGGGAGGAGGAAAGATGGGAAGGCAGAAGGGAGCGAAAAGAAGAGAGAAAGATATCAGGTTTAAGATCAACTATTAAACATTGTATTTCTAATTTTCTTTTTTGGAAACTCTTCTGAATATTCAATTTTCTGAGCTATATATTTAGTGTTTTGGAATCTTTTAGTGGAGTGAACTCAATAGCAGACATAAGATAAGGATTTCACTGCATGGTTTTCTATTTTCCTTGATCCCCCCTCCCTAGCTGTCATTTCATTTCCTGAAACTCTTTTCAACAAAATCTACCCAGCTTTTCCTCCCCTCATTATTCTTTTCCAAGGAACTCTCTAATCACCAAAGTGGAATCAACCCAACCATTTTTAAAAACCTGCTCCAGAACTCCTATTATATTGCTGAATATAATTCAGAGAAGAAATTATTGGCGGCCGGGCGCGGTGGCTCACGCTTGTAATCCCAGCACTTTGGGAGGCCGAGGCGGGCGGATCATGAGGTCAGGAGATCGAGACCACGATGAAACCCCGTCTCTACTAAAAATACAAAAAATTAGCCGGGCGTGGCGGCGGGCGCCTGTAGTCCCAGATACTCGGAGAGGCTGAGGCAGGAGAATGGCGTGAACCCGGGAGGCGGAGCTTGCAGTGAGCCGAGATTGCGCCACTGCACTCCAGCCTGGGCGACAGAGCGAGACTCCGTCTCAAAAAAAAAAAAAAAAAAAAAAGAAATTATTGGCTACAATGACTTTATGATTTCCAGCCTCAACTAAGTCTATGACATTGACTGGCAATTTTTTGTTCACTATGGTAACGTTACTAAATCTTATGACACTCTTTAAGCTTCACCCCTCACCACAGGCTCCAAGAGAGCTAACTTCACAAAGAAAGCTGAGGTCATTAGATGGAAATATTTTCATTTTGTTATTTTATACTTCCAAAGGTGTTTTTTTTTTTTTTTTGAGACGTTGTCTCGCTCTGTCACCCAGGGAGTGCAGTGATTTATCACTTCTTAATCTACCCTGTAAGACCTTTTATAAAGTGTTGCCAACCAACGGTCCTAGATTTTTTTTTTTTTTTTTGCTTTGTTTTGTTTTGTTTCGTTTTGTTTTTGAGACAACGTCTCTGTCACCCAGGCTGGAGTGCAGTGATGCAATCATGGCTCACTGCAGCCTTGACCTCCCTGGGCTCAAGAGATCCTCCCACCTCAGCCTCCCTGGTTCCTAGGACTACAGGTGTGCGCCACCATGTCCACCTAATTTTTGTATCTTTTTTGTGAGAGACAGGGTTTCACCATGTTGCCCAAGCTAGTCTTGAACTCCTGGGCTCAAGCGATCCACCTGCCTTGGCCTCCCAAAGTGCTGGAATTACAGGTATGAGCCACCAGGCCCAGCCTCAAGCATTATTTTTGAATTATAGACTACATGGATAATTGTTGCTATTCCCCACTACACCTTCTCATTCTATCTTTGCATCTTTGCTCGTTATTCTCTTTTTCACTTTTATCTGCCTATTAGGTTCCAACACATGTCTCGAGTCACCTCTTCTCAGATACCCTCTCTAGCTATCCCAATTCGAACACCCTTCTCTCTCATTCTTTTAGTCCCTCTGGTCTGTACCTCTTATTCAGAACATGTCATCTTCTGGATTACAGTATAGATGCTAAATTGGCAAAACACATTGAAACACAGAACTGTAGACTCAATAGTTGAGCCTCTGGGTGGCTGGAACTATAAACATGTGCCACCACACCCAACTATTGCTATGCCATTACTTAACTATTTGCGCACTTTTATCTTTTCTCCCCCACCCCAAATAGAAATGTACTTTTTAATTACTCTCAACTTCAGTTTTCTCATCTGTAAAATGGACATAATGTCTCTTACCCTACTTAAGTCACAAAGTTGTTGTAATGTCAAGTTAAAGAGAGGTAGCAATGCTTAGCAATCAATTAAAGACCAAAGGAATGGGAACTAACTTTAATCAATTGGGTTAATGTGTGCATAAGCAATAAAACTAGATAGCTTCACCGTTTTAAAGATATGTAATACATAAATAAGAAATGTGTATAAGAGCCACTGAAGCCTCTAAGCCTTTTAGACAAACCACGGTGAGATTTGTGCTGTTATCATTCTGTTGGAAAAGTAGTTCAGGCTATTTTGCTGACAACAGGAAATTATCATTCCTAAGGACTTTGGAAGTGGAAAAAGCAGCAGCTGCTACTGACTAAGTCAGAATCATACAGGCAAAGCAGACAATCGCTCCTTTTCCTTAGATTTTAATCGGATTGGTAATACTTTGTTACTGTATTATCACTATTCCATTTGCTGACAGATCTAGTTTAAAATATAAAAGCAAAGGCAGACCATATTTAAAATCCAATGAAAAAATAACTTTTAAACAATAAAGAAACAAAATAAAACAAAACAAAGGGAAGTTTTTTTGGAGGGGAACATATCACAGTGGGCTTTTCTGTGCTATATAACGATACCTGGCAGACACGTTTGTTGTAAAGGAAACACATTCATTGACAAATGTTAATGGCGTAGTTCCTGTAATATCTTCCCACTGAGCAGGGGTGGTTCCACCTGAAATAATATGATTGTTGAAAAAATCAGGCAAAACTCCAGACTCTAGATTCTAAAATAAAGTCTTTGTGGTTCTGTGTTCACCAGCCCAATCCCACCCCTCAACATGACACATTGAAAACAAAATGACTAAAATCTACGTGCTAAAAAATGACACACTACCACTCAAGAAACTAAGTTTTAGGGTAGTTATTTGAATAAGTGTTTATTAAGCCTTCTGTTCTCTCCCTGACATTGTGAAGCTTTTATTATGATTGCTAGGCTCTGAAGATAATTTTGAATTGTATACAGCTGATTATTTTTAAATATCCTTTGACCAACTAAAAAGCTGAACGCTCCATTAAAATAGTGAACAATCAGCCGGGCACGGTGGCTCACGCCTGTAATCCTAGCACTTTGGGAGGCTGAGGTGGGCGGATCACGAAGTCAGGAGATCGAGACCATCCCGGGTAACGCGGTGAAACCCTGTCTCTACTAAAAACACAAAAAATTAGCCAGGCGTAGTGGTGGGCGCCTGTAGTCCCAGCTACTCGGGAGGCTGAGGCAGGAGAATGACGTGAACCCAGGAGGCGGAGCTTGCAGTGAGCCGAGATCGCACCACTGCACTCCAGTCTGGGCGACAGAGCGAGACCGAGACTCTGTCTCAAAAAAAATAAAAAATAACAATAAAAGAATAGTGAACAATCTAAATATTCTTTTGTTCTCAAACTTCATATTTTATGAAATTGTTTTCAAAAAAATTCCTCTCAATGTGCAATAAAAGTTTGGCCAAAAAATGTTTGTGAAATAGTAAGAGCTCAATAAATATTGCAAGGTAAATGAAAAAACAAATGAATGTCAAAGGATGGCCCCTGTACATTGAAAAACTACCATGAAGGCTAATGGTGACTACCTGTCTTTCATTTCTACTGAGAAATTAAGATCACATAGATGGGGACAAAATTTTAGTTCAAAGGACTGTAGGAGGAATATATGTTTGAAATGAAGAAAAGTCTTGACTCTAAAGTTTCTTAAAGAAGAGAACAAGTTATCAAAGAAGGTTATGGAAGTTTATTCTAGTAGGCCTTTAAAATACATACTCAGCATAACTATATGACACAGAAAAATACAAAGGCTCAAATGTGTAGGTATTTAAACAATTAATACATTAAATTATTTGTTAATTTTTAAAATAATTTTAATTAAATTTCAGAAATGTTTATGAGAAACCTGTCTAAAGACATTGGGCTGGAATAAATAGAGTAGATGGTGTTTAGGCCCCTAGAGTGTCTTTAGTTAATCACTATAAGGGCAGGGCGTATCACAGATATTCTTCTGCCTCACCTGTTTCACATCCATGACATTATATTGCACATTACAGAAGGTTAATCATATACCTACGGGGCTGGAATTATGGGAAAGATACCCAGAAATGATAGTAATAACCAAAAATGAGCAATTGGGAAAGAGATCATAAGTGAAGCATATGATTTCCCCCCACTCGTTATAGTATATATATTTTAAAATTTTGTCTTATTAAACTTATGGAATAATCTCGTGGTTCTCTATCATAACTACAAGAAATGTATGAGTAAGAAGGGTGAATTAAAGAAAACAAAATAAAGGTGAACATTCTGCCAATACAAAAGAGAAATGAAAAAAATAATTCTAACAATACAAAAACATCCAGGGATGATTACTCTTCCTACTAATAATAGTACTAATATTTACTGAATACCAACACCATGTAATTATTGATAAATAGAGAAATTATCAGTTAAATTATTTAGCCCTAGAACAGATTATTCATGTGAATTTTTTTGCCTCTCACTATTTGTGTTGGCATTGTTATGAAGAGACTACCAACGTTCTGGGAGTGTCTTTGGAGAGTTTGGTAGCTGTCTGAAAGCAACTACACAACCACCAATTCAAAAGACCAAAAATCAGTTAATCACTGAAAACCTTTAAGTTGTTTTTCTAAAGTTAGTTCAATAGATCAATGATAAAGACATAACCAATTCCATAACATAACAGTTTGGTTTGAACTATTGGGTATAATTACTCAAGATACTACTTTTTTTTTTCCAGCAGATTTAGTGATCTCTTCAATGAAGGCTTGAAGCCTGAACTTTGGAGACATATGGGTGTGGTTTCGAATCCCAACACCACCAAATATTTATAGTGCAAGTTATAGAACTTCTTTCAACCATGGTTTCCTTCTCAGCAACATGGGGTTAAAGTTTCCTCACAGGGTTACTGTGGAGATTAGAATGAAAACGCATATAAACTATCTAACAGTTTGGCATACAGACTTCATTTAGTAAATTATAGTTGTTTCCTTTCCCCTTTCATTTCCCTAGTTAATTAAAATGTATTCCCTGAATTAATGCATATGACCCTGCAGACATCTTACGACAAAGGTGATTTAATATTTACAATGATCTAAGTTTCTTTTTTCAGAACTCTCTACGAACATAGTCATATGTGACTCACCTGTTATGCTGCATAGTAATCTTAAGGTTGGTGCATCTCCCCCAAAACCATTCAACATGACATCACTTGAAGCTTTGGGGACAGGAATGGTCATGGTAATTGGTTTGTGGAATTTTCTTCTTCTAGGTTCCAAAGTGACTATAGGGCTGAAGGTAGCTTTGTTGCCTAGGATCTTCTTAACCAGCTCACTGTGCATAGGTTGAGCCTTTTCAAAGTAAATACACACACATATATATTTATGTATATATTTTAAAATAAAGAAGGAATCATTATATTTAATTTCAAATTTCTTAGCCAAAGTATTTTTTTATCTTACAAATAAGTTTGGTGTACTTCAAATATGGCAATCATAAGTTCAGTATTATTACTAAGCACTCATATAAAATTTTGTAAGATCCACAATCTCTGATGGCAGCTCTTGCTTACTAGGAATAATCTGATTCTTTAACAATTTATTTCTCATTTAAAAGCTAATTTCTTTTTTTATTTTACAGGAAGAAAACATTTATAGCTGGAGATTAATTTTGGTTAATTGTCCAAATATAAGTTGAATTTTTAAATAGATTAGTAACCAATAAATATGGATTTTGACTTCAACTCTACTATTAATGCTACCTTCCTTTTTGGTGTGATTACAAAACAAAGGTAACAGTCCTTGACAAAGCTAATTTTTAATCATTAGAATAGAATCCTGTTAGGATCATTTGCATCTAACATGGGCATACCTGCAGGCCTACACGGATCCGCTTGGTGAGTGCCCCCTCTGGGAAGACGGCCTGCACCTGGGGCACCACTGTGCTGCTCAGCACACCACCTTCTGGTCCAATCAGATTGCTGTCCTGTTTGATACGAGACACCACTGCAAAGTACTGTGGGAAGTCTCGGGTGATGATGCGGCAGATTCGTTTCTTTTCTAGGTCTTCTGGGCTATCCAGTACTAAGACAAGAAATGACCCACCTTCATTCACATAGCAAAGATTTCCTTCTGACAGCATTCTAGCCAACTCATTCGCTTGGTTAATAATGAACAGAAGTGCCAGCAAAACACATTTTTTTGAAACAACAGGAAAATTTTAAAAAGCAAGGCTATCCTAACAACACCAGAAAACAAAAAATTGCAATATTTCAAGATCTGTCAGCATTTAGCTTGCATGTTTCCTTTCTTCTCAGTGACTTTCCAGGTCACTGAGAAAGATAAACATTTAGTTCTAGGTGCAGCATTGCAGGGCCACCTTTGAAATGAGAGCCATGAGGGCAAGTATGGAATGAAATGAACCTGTTCTATTCCTGGTTCATGTGATGGAAAGGAAGTTGCTTCTGGACTCCTTTTCTTTGCAAATTTCAAAGTTAGCTCAAATCCAAGTTATTGTGGTTTTAAGAAGTAACATAGCCCTTTGGGTTTTCAGGGGAATAGTGCAGGAATAAAATCTATCTTGGAAGAGTGAGATTCATGGTTATGAGTTTACTCCAGTGGAAGGGTTGTGTCTGAGATACTCACTGTGGATATTAAAAAATCAGTGACTAGGAATTCGGGGTTTCAATATTTCCCTGATGCCATTAAATTTCCAAAAATAACATTTAACATCAAGAGGATGGGATCATGGGCTCTTTATAAATTACATTAGTGTAGATATTCAGGGCAATACAAAAAAAATCAAACTAGTTTAAATGTAGAAAATGTGCACTACATGGATCACTGAATTTTAAGAGGTGATGGAAAGTTGTTCATTTTTAGAAATCATTTACAATTCATTATAGAGGCAGGAACAGCAACTATGTTTTTCTTGATTATTGGGCATAGCTAGATAGTAAAAGTAAAAAGTCCTAGGATCTGATTCCACACGATTGAAGACTGATGCACTGACAAATACTAACCTATATTTATTTTTAAAATTTCCAGACATACACAAATCTTTAACTTTCTATTAATAGATTAATTAATCTATTAACTTTCTATTAATACCCATGTAAAAAGCTCATTTTTAAATAAATAAAGTTACAGAGTGGGTCCCCATCCAAGGGCAAGATACCAATGCTCACTGGCAGTGTTATTGATAGGTAAATATCTCAGAGGAAAATATCCTAAACCTAAATATCGGCAAAAGGAATGGTTCCAAGAAGTAGAAGCAGCTAAATATTGTAGGGAACAATTTTTATTAATAAAAACCCTGATCTTTTTACTTTGCTTAGAAGATATTGACTCAACATGTCTAGAGGGCATAATTTCTTCCTCCATCCACCCCTTGGAAAAGATAAGCCTGGTCTCTATTCTTATTCAAACGTTGGTAGGATGTAGAAAGAAATGGTAAAGAAGCTATGGTCAGGCTACTCTTTCCTATCCATAAGCCATATCTGAAACTAGTGCCAGAAGACTCAAGAACTTGATAAACAGCTATACTTGCTCTTGAGTGTCTAGCTCTATACAAAACTTGGTATGTTCCTGGCATGCAGGCAAAGAGCTTGCCCTATTTGTGTAGTTACTCAAAGTTGAATGTGAATTCTGCTATTAGGACTAGGACCTTTTCTCTGTGCAAACTATGGAGACCTGAGGAAGAGCTGCTTTCCTCTTTTCATACTGAGATATTACAACCTTGTCCAGCCCAAGACAGAGTTGAGATTTACAGCAATTGAAGTTCTAATGGAAAACTAAGTTCCTAAACTAGATGTGTATGTATGTGTATGCAATTCAACCCTGGCTAACACCCTGTTTGAATTATAGGTAGGAAATTGAATGAACTTAATTTTCCTACCCCCTTAATAATAGAAAGTTTAAAAATTATAGTATTCTATAACTTACTAATTATGGGTAGATGTAAGTTTTCCAACAGAATAGCTTAACACTTTTTATCAGCATCTTAAATATCTAATGTTTCAAGTTAGGCATTTTTTTAAATCATGGATTTATTATCCAGTATCAGTTCATTTCGTTATGAAACAACAATATCTATTCTATCTCGTTTTTGGCTCAAAAAAGTTTACACTAAAAATGGAAGCATGCTGCATCTCTTTAATGAGATGTTTGATATCTTAAAGGCTTTTATTTTCCTGAATGTAATAGGAGTAAGATTAAGCAAAAGTATTGTGCATTCCAACTCATCACTACAGGAGCAAAGCAGATTACCTGCTGTAGTAAAATACCATGAGGGACACACACACACACACACACACACACACACACACACACACCCCTAGGTCATAAGAAAGAAATGAATCATTTTCATGCTTCCAGTTTAGATTTCTTTTAAAACGCTTGATTTGAAAGTACCTTCATCCATGCCGTTAAGAATTTCATTCAATTCATCTTCAGTGTAGTCACAGAAATGCTCTTTCCAGCTGTCCCCATTCTCACTGCGCAGGACCACCAGTTCCCTTTCCTTTCCTCGAAGGGCCGCAAAGTGAGGGATCTCCACGATCACAGGCCTGACATAGCAATGCAGAACATTCAGTGTGGACAGGAGCTAACCAACAGCAAGACAAGCACCTCGACTCTGTTGCAAAGTGACCTGGAATTCTTCTTTTGCTGGGGACAGGGACATAGTGGGCCATCCCCTGGAGCCCACTGGCTAGCAGATGGTCACACGGTAGCACTCCACCTCAGGGGCACCAATCCTCAGGTACATGCTGCTACCTTAAGCCAAATAATGTTTCCCTGTGAGTGCATGTGGCATTCTGGAACTTCTCCTTTGATAAATGTAAGTAGAACACATTTAACCAAAAGAAATGTACATGCATATCTATGATGTCTGCCAATCTCCTAAAACATTTTCGACAAAGTGCAAAATGACGAAATGGTTTAAGAGGAAAATGGCTCACACATTGCATAATTTGATGAGTCGTAAATGAGGAGATGTCAGAAAGTTGACTACTTGTGAACTAAAGAGCCATGCACTCATGGTTTTTGCTTATATTTTCTTCATTCAAGGAAACAATAGGCATGTGTACACAGTGTGGCCCTAATTGAGCCCCTCAGCAGACAGCCCAGTTGTGTCCAATGCCTATTATATTCAGGATCCGGAACATGCACTGCCCTATTATTTTTAGGTCACATTCGTTCTCAAAATATATAGAGGGTTTTGATTTTTGGGTCCAGGTTGCTTTGATACAGACTCCAAATTCATCATAACAACATCATAACTAGCACATAGTACAACTAGGCAGATCTCATGCTTAAACGAAAATGAAGGTCACAGCACTTTAAGGGAAGAGATATAAAAACATCACTCAAAAATAAAAGTCACATACCACAAGGGTCAGAAATGGTCCACTAAAGATAGGTTATACAGAATTTAAATCATAGAGAGGGACATGTCATGGGCACAATGACAAAAAAGAGAAATCATATTGCAGAAGAAGGAGAAGAATGGGGGGCCAGCAGCCATCAATTTGTTTTAAGTCACTCCTACCCAAGGAATTTGGTTCCAGGAGGCCCCAGCTGAAGAATGCGGCTGACCAAACTTTCTCCCTCATTAAGTGGGGGAGGAGCCGTTGGCAGGTGAAGTTTACTGAGTACATCCAAAGCAGCAGTGAAAGAAAGAACATAGGTAAGCTTCAGGTATTGTCTTCCACAGAACCCCAGCGTCGCCAGCTGATCCACAGGGTGAACTTTGGTTTCACACTGCTTTTGGTTCTGCCCCCTCCATTGGTCACAAAGAGCAAGGAACCGAGACCCAGAGTGTACAATGGAGGCGCGTCTGTGCAAGGAGAGCACTTAGCTGTCCAGTCTGTCCCTAATTAGGTTCACCGCCAGGGCACTAGCCAAAAAGGGGGAAAAAATGCTCCACAAGAAAGACAAGCTGTTGGGAATATAATGAAAACTCTGCCCTGTACAGAGGCCAGATGTTTTCATGAATATTCCCCAACAGATCTGAAGATTATTAAAAAGCTTAAACTATCTGAGCATGAGGGGAACAGGGTCTGACACAGAATATGAAAAGAATCACTGGGGAATTACTCCAAACATAATGGCATTTTCTGATGCAACCCAGAACTTCACAGGCTCCTTGTAAAGCTCTGGTCTGTCTGATTGGAGGACATGAGAGGTGGTTGCTATAATTGGGAAATATAAACACACGCCTTTTCAGGTGTGAACATAATTTGGAGCAATCTGCTAATAGTTTGGTCCAAATTACAAAGCTTTAGAACATTTCCTGAGTTCTAAAGCAAGAAATCCTCTTCCCAGTATGACATCGGCAAAGTAAAAGAGTTCACGATTATTAGGATTTTCTCCCAGTATTTCAAGCACCAAGACTTAAATACAATTGATTTGTTTCAAAATATTTTGAAACTTGTCCCCCTCCAAAACTTCATCCTTTTGTTAATTTCAGCTGTAGCTATTCATTTCTTGGCACAATGAAATGCCACTTAATATAACAGCAGCCGTACAAACAAACAGAAGAAAGAAGAAATGCTAAATTCTGTTCAAAATTGCCAAAATGAGCATGGTGGAAGTTAGTCTTGATGTATTTGTCTTAATATAAACTGCGACTAAACAACCAATGTAATGATAAGGCTCAAGGTAGCAATTTTGATGGCTGAAAAAAAAATCACACTGATTAAATTTGTAGGTATTCTGTAAAGGCAACATTGCTTTCCAAAGTAAAGATAATGAATCTGTTTCATAACTGCATGAGAATTTACATTTATGTTTGGAACAGAGCAGAATTTTTTCTTTGTGACTTTACCACTTAATTCTCAGATGAGAAAATAATACCTACCATCGGCTAAAATATTGGGTATTCACATTGAGGGTCTGGCAGCTATTATTACATCCAAAAAGAAGAAGTGGTATTCAACCTGAATGTTTAACTCATTAATGCCTTAAAATAAGAGGCGTGTAAGTGGAGTCAAGCATTGAGGTGCTACTTCCAATTTTAAAAATTTCATTGGTGCTGATCCTCTTTCAAAATGGTTTGACGTACCTTTTTCCATTCCATCCTAGTGATTTCATGTAGAGGACACAAGCTCATCGGTGACTAAGTGGGAGGTTTATCAGAAACCCTTACCCAAGGAACTGAGCACCAGAAGGTCCAACTTCGATCAGGCGACTGGCCAGGCCTTCTCCTTCCACCATTGGAGGCATTGTTGCCAGTCTGTGGCGCTTGACCAGTCGGCAGGTGACTCGCGTTGGAGCAGTACATTTCCGAGGTGGAATAATGATTCGGAGCCCATTGTGTCTGCATCCTCGCATAGCACCACCTCGGGCATCCACCATAAAACTAACCAGGAAACTAAAAATTAAAATATAAGATATGTTTTAAAATATTGGGGGCAGATGAACAAGCTTTGTCAAGTTGTTTTTCATAATGCTTTCTCTCAAAATCTCTCTTTTTTATTTAAATGCATGGTGGTAAAATGCTTGTTTTTAAAAGTTATTTTACTTTATACCAATGCCTTTAATTCTGTTTTGTTGTTGTTCTAATTTTTATGTTATTTTAATCTGTAAAGAAGAATTCTAATTTTTGCTGACAATGGTGATATTCAATATAAACTATAAATTAAAAATAAGCCTAATTGATTTTGAAGGAAAATTGAATGAAATTACATAAAGAACAATTGACAAGTTTCCTTCTGTTATAAATGGAAAGACTTCTGCTTCCTTACATGTACATCCTAAAAAATCTACATGTTGAAATAATACAAGGACAAAGCAGAGAGGAAAGACCAAATTGCAGTTTTTCTGCATCCTGTTCCAACATCATCTTACCCAGGATGTAGATTTTTAACTGATTATATTCTAAAGGAGGAGAAAAGCAAAATAATTAAATGTTTTGAATTGAACCAATTTGCTGGTTAAAATGTAGTTTTTTACTTATTGAGTAGGAATCTCTCTGCCAAACCATTCTAACTGAAAGGAAGAGCGGGTGGATAGGGAACAAGCAGGCCCCCCTCTACACCATTTTTGAAGTGAAATTTCAGGAGTGGGAAACCCTGGGCTCATGCTGCTGGAGGGTATCTGTATCATCTGTATCATGATTTTTCTCAAATTGTAATGAATTGAATGTAAAAAATTATAGCTAATAATTTAGAAATGTTAACAGCATCCTTATTAACTTTTCTCCTTTTCTTCTAGGCTAATCGTCCCTGAAAAAGGAGAACTATAATCCAAGATGACTTGGTTTCTTTAGGTATCTTTAAGACAAACGGGTTTGTCTTAACTTTGAAGTTGTTTCCTTTGGGATGGTCTTAGCAGATCCTGATCCAGGTTAATTTGAATGCTTGTCATTTGGTTGGTATTAACACTCATTAAAGTCTCTCAGGCACTTACTGTGTCAAGGAGCAAAAATTAAACAACACAGCAATCTAAGTGTTGTGTATACGTATACAAAGACATACAAACTGTGTGTACTCTCTTTCACAAATTACATTAGTGTCTTTTCAAATTTTCATTGCATTTGCAAGATCTTTACACCAAAATGGGAAGAGGAAAGCAACATATAGGTGTATCATGTCTCTGCTTATAATCTGCTCAGCACAGAACCAATTGGATTTGTCCCACCTAGATATTGCCTCCATGACATTTAAAACATTTGAAAGATATTTTATCAAAGTAAGTTATGGGATATAAACACAAAACACTTATGTTATTTTTAGATAAATGAAGAAAAATATCTTAGCATCTTCTTCAAAGCGGAACACAGAACTCATTAAACATGCTATTAAACAGAAATCCTGTTGCTAGTAATAAAAACGGGTGCGAAGGAGCTCAGAGTGCCTGTCTGAAGCACGTCATGCAGGATGAGACCACAAGAGGCAGCACAGGCCTTCCCACATGCAGGGGCCAGGCTAGACCTTCCATTCATACCTAGCCTGCTTAAGTTTTCAGGAAGGAGTAAAAACTGGGAAGTACAATCAACAGTTCAGTACTGAAGTGTTGATGTTTCTGGTCTTTACCAAAACATAATGAGAAAATATTTGCCACTTATTACTAGTCTTCCAGTATGAATTCTTTAAAATTTTCTTTTTTATTTGACTTTTAAATGAACTATTTGTTGCTGAAAAGAATGAAAATACTGGTAACACTTCTAGACAGATGTAAAGTTTTCCTTTCCATTTTATTGTTCTTATTTGAGTAGGATACTTAGGTTGGTTTTTGTAAAAAAGTAGCAAAAAGTGACAAGTTTCAACTAGTGCTACTTCCAAATTCATTGCAATATTTTTGACTCACTGATAATTAAGATTAATATTTCCTTTTTTTTTTTTCATCTTTTGGTTGCTGCCTCCATTGGTGCACAGACAGGAACTCAAACTAGTAAGGAATTATTATAATACATCTGCTTAATGTTATCAATCCTCAGTACTATTTATACCTTTGAAGGCATTTAGGAAGTTTCCACACTCATGTTGTGTGCTATAACCTCTCCACTACATTTATTCCAGTGATGGCTTATGGCCTATATAACATGGAGCCTTGATAGAAGAAGATGTAGAGTATCTTCTGGTGGCCCATTCTCTAAAGAGTGAATTGAAGTAGCTAAGTTCCTGACTGTAACAATGTTTAAGTAACTACAGGTTAGATTACTTGCCCTGATTGTGTCATTGACTGTGTCTCTTGAAACTCTCTTTTTGTTCTCACTTGCTCTATAGTTCCGTTTCTATGCTCCTTTCAATGCAACATTTGTTACCCTCCTATTGTCAAGTGCCCTGCTAAGAGCTGAGGATACAGAAAGTAAAGACATAGCAGCTGCTGCCAAAAAGTTCACGGTGTAAGCCCCAGATGTCACATGATGGTTTCGTCATTACTTGGAACTGCTTACTTTCCTGGTCACTGAGAAATGACTAAGTCCACACATGGGAGCCATAAAAGTGCCATAATAACAGTGAACATGTTCTCCATATTTCTTCCTGTGTCCTCTAGAGCCTGGCACAATGTGGATGGAGCACTTAGCAGGCAGCCAATAAATAACTGTTGAATAAGCGAATGTACAACACAGTGAAAAGGGCAAGACGTGAGGAGCTGTATATATTTAGGTCTAAGGCTAACGTAGGAGGAAATTTAATTCTTTAGTCTCTGGACAATCAGAGCAGTCAGAATTCATTCGAATCACTATATTCAGATGTAGGAAAGCAATTGGGAACGACTATCCTTAATGTTAAATATTCTTCTACAGGCTTATTCCTGCTCTAATATATATAGAGAGACCTAATAAATTGATTTCCTTTGATAGAGGACTAGTAGAAAATGAGAGTAAGCAAAAACCAGAAGTTTGAATTTAACAAAATAAACCGTTTTAATAGAAGTGAAAATTATATGAAGAAAGACCAAAGATGGGAAAATCAAAATAAAAGCACTTAAAGCCTGAAGCTGCAAGCAGATAAATTTATCTATAAGTATCTCTGTGTCATTGTAAACCTGGAAAGTAATATTTAAGTATTGCACAAAAATCCAAAGCAAATTGGAAAAATTCAGGTGCCAATATGCATAATTCAGAGAAAAAACAATTTTTTTTTCCTTGAGAGAGGGTCTTACTCTATTATCCAGGCTAGAGTGTAGTGGTGCTATCATAGCACACTGTAACCTTGACCTTCGGGGCTCAAGCGATCCTCCCATGTTAGCCTCCCAAGTAGCTGGCAATACAGGCAGCATCACTGCACCTGGCTAATGTTTGTTTGTTTGTTTTCAGAGATGGGGTCTCCCTATGTTGCTCAGGCTGGTTTTGAACTCCTAGGCTCAAGCAATCCTCCTGCCTTCGACTTCCAAAGTGCTGGGATTACAGGTATGAGCCACCGTGCCTGGCCTAAATTAAATTTTTAAAGAAAACAAGACTTTTTGTTTTTATCAAGTAACTAAAGGAAGAAACACAAACCAAAAAAACCCACCAAGTTGTAGTGAGGAAATTTTCTTTAGAAGAGAAAGAGAAGAGAGAGAAGAAAGTAAAACAGAAAGATGTCAAGAAAGAAATAAAAATAATGGAAGATATAAAAAAGCTAAATATTAATAGTCAAAATAAGTAAAACTGTTTATAAAATCTAGCAAGAAAATACTCTAAACAAATTAGACTCAAATAATGTAATTGCTAAACAACTGATAAAAATGCTGAATTTACAGAATTGCATAATAAAAGAAGTCTTTTCTTTAAATAAGAGGCAATAGGAAAAATAACTCAAGTTTATAGCTAGGTGTTGATGAAAAGTCTATTGACAATAGTCAGTATGCTTATCAGTGAATCCCAACAGTTGATAATATAAAATTGGGTAAGCATCTGAGCATTTTCATTAAAAATATCAGAATACCCAAAAGTGCCACTATTTGGACAGGTAGTAGAGTTAGGAGACAGGTATTCTACCACGTAAAAAACAACTGCAAATAAGCAAAAAACAAATTGTAAGCAAACGTACTTTTATGTACCACAGGAAAATGAGAACGGGTAGAAGGTGTGAGTCGCGAGATGAGTCGTTCACATACTAGAGTTGACTGAATCAATATGATTTTTCCCAAGTTTGCAGGAGATTAAAAATGGGACAAGATAATCCCCATAAACATTTGGAGATGAAAATAATTAAAGTAAAAATATATAATTAAATATGTTTAGAGGAGGTGGTAATACAGATTGATGGCTCTGCCTGTCATCTATGATCTTTAAGATTGAAGCCTCACCTGGCAATGAAAAATAATCCTGTTACCACTTAAGGTTATGGTGAGAAATCTTGTGTGGGTAAAGCATACGGAATTCAATAAATGCTTGTTCCCATCATTTTCCTTTCTCTACACTTACAGGATTTTACATATTTTAAATATCTTAAACATAATACAATATACCACTTGAAAAATAAATGGAGAAACTAACCTTTATTGAGTACCTACAATGAACCTGGAACTATGCTAAGTAGTTTAATATGATGATGAAGTTTTTATTAGTTTATGAAGTTTACTTAAATAAGATATAAAAATACTATTATCACAAAGCACAGGAGAATGCAGCAAGTACCATGCTCTTCCCTGGGTCTAGTTATATCTCTATCTTGAATTAATGTTGTAACCTCAGGTAAGTCACTTAACATCTTTAGATTTCAGTTTTCTTATCCATAAAATGGGAGACTTATACTAAATAGCCTCTAAGTTGCCTTCCAATATTAAAATTACATGCACAGTTTACTGTTAACTAGGTTAGGAAACCTACTTAAATCTTTCATTTCAGATGCTCTGAAAGAATTCCTAATTGGAAAATAAACTGCTATTACTTCAGGAAATATATATCATTTTTGCTTTATGGTTAAAACAGCTGTTTTGCAGAAAATGTGTACACACACTGCACTAAACATTGACTTAAGACTGTACATACAAAAAATATCATGTAACACCCAGCTTTAATTGCATCTCTTACTCTCCAAATGAAATTCAGCAATCATGCAAAGTAGAAACTCTTGTTGAAGTTTTCTAAATTGTGAGATACAATGTGATCACAATTTAAAAAGAATAAAAGCAAAAGCAACCATTATTATGCAGATGACTTGCCTACAAATACACAATTTGATTAGCTAAACAGTACATGCTTCAGAGGAGGCAGCAGAAAACCATGATCCAATCATTTGAGGACTACATCCTCCACCCCCAAAGTTACTATTCCTTTAGTTTTATTTTTAATTCTTTGAGGACCATGAGATGGGAATGGGGGGGGGGGGGAAATTGCAGCATTCAGAGTTAGTTGAAAGAACAGGAAAAAAAATCATCAGAGTGCTTCAGTGATCCTCATATACATAGCAAGAGGGCCTCAGATTAAATCTGATTTCTGAGGTACTGTGAGAAAAACCATAGCATGAGATCTTTCTCCTCTGTAATTCCCTTAATTCCTTCCTAATTCTCCAAATTCTATAAACTTAAAAATTGCTTGGATATGGCTTTGAAAAAAGTGGTTCAAATTTGTTAAAATCACCAAACAATTGTTTATCAACCACTGTGTTCATGTATGGAAAGACAATAGCGTGCATTTGAGAAAAAGTATAAGGATGTATATAAAAGTTTTCAAAAATAAAAATATAAAACTGTCTTTTTTGTAGACTGACAATTTGTAGTACCATAATTGATGGCTGTATAATAAAAATACTATAATTAGCAGTCTAATAGGAACCTTTAAAAATAACTTTAAATAAATAACAGAATAATGGGTATTTTTAGAACACTGACTAGTCATTCTAAAGTACAATTTCTAAAATATCAAAAGGTTGCATTTATAGCAGTACTAGCAAGGAAATGCACTATTAATATACTTTCAGCCTTTGCCTCACCTAGAATAGGGTATTTAAAATAAAACCCAGAACAACAAAAAAACCCTCTGCTAAGTGCCACTTAAAATCATAACCTTTAATAAAACCCTAAAATAGCTTGACCAATTTGCATAATTGTAGGGAACAACATTTTTCATCTCTATGTAGCACTTTTTCTCACAAAAGAAGCTGGAGATGTGGAGACCCATGACCAAGATAGGCAGTCCACAGTAAGTCTGGAACAGCCCCACTTTATTTCCACTGAAATTAAAAATACCACTTTCTCTTCATCACAGAGAAAGGGGAATTCAGCAATAGCCACAATTTGGAGAATATCAATCTTTCTATCTCTTTGGCTAGGTATCTTCACACTAAAGCATCCTGAGGCAAGGAATACGCAGAAGGAGATGGCGAAAGGGGGAGAGGAATAGGCAACATGTTCAGAGAAAGAATTATGCAGTAGTTCACCTGCTGTTGTCACGTTCAAGACATGGAGAGGCGCGGCTGCAACAGAATAGATACTTTAGCACAGAAAAGGAACGGATAAAGTGAAATATAAGGAAGGAACTCAGAAGTGACTTATTATTTATACACCAATACAGTATTCGTCGAAAACAAATGGAAATCCAAATGAGATATAGCTCAAGAAGAGCAAGGTATGGGGGCTTTGTGGCAACTCCCAGTTTAGAGAACTGGGTATGTTATGAAATCACTGGATATGGGTTTTTAACCTTGGTCAACATTGGCTTGTGAGGGCGTTTAACAAAATCTGAGTGTCCAAGAAGCTACAGAAACATCAAGGGTTATTATGATGAAAAACATAAAGTCTTTGATTTGATGGACACAGTTTTGACGCAAAGGTTTTTGTTTTATACATTTAATACTTTAAAAATAATGATAATAAATTTTGGGGCTATCACAGAAGAAATGCAAAAAGAAAAGGCATAATTTAAAGTATAGATCAACAACAAACAGTAGCATAAACTATAAGGCAGGGTAGGTAATATCAATTACCTACTAGAGTATAGCAAAAAAAGCTATGCAAACAAAGTCTTGGTGCTTTTGTCAATACTTCATTTCCTGCTTTAGAGATTGCTGTCTTCCTCATTGGTCATAATGTCTAATCCCACATTATAGTTCTACCTTCCACTCCTCTTCTATTTATGATCTGCTCTTCCGTAAAACCCTCCATAAGCTTTCACAAGATTCTCTTGTGTTTCAACCCTAATGACATACAAAAGTATACATGCTTAATGGACCAGAAATCCAACCTTACTAAACACTTGTTTTGCTACTTGAAAAAGCTTTCCTCATCTAAAAGAATTTACCTTCATGTATCTTAAAAAAAAACAACCCTAGGGTGTTGTGAAATACATGAATAACTAACTTAACTGCCGTATATATTAGATAAACATTAATATTGCCAAGTGAGAGCCTTGACTTCCTTGCATTTCAAATATCCCATTATTTGAGAGAATATCTCAAGATGATTTTTAAAATAGACTTTATTTTTGGAGCAATTTTAGGTAAACAACAAAATTGCCTTCAACATGTTTTTATGAAAAGAAGTTCTTTAAAAGACAACCTTATAGACCTCCAGTTAATGTATGACTGTGTAGGACATTTTAATGAATTGACATTTAATTGTTGGCATTTGACTGTAATTAAAACACTACAAAAACTAAAGACCTTTGGAATAACAATATTTAAGAAGACTTACAAAGCTAGCTACTGCTAAGAATTGTGTCTTACATCTTCTAATTCCTTATGCACTTATGAAATAAGAAGAATTGTAAAATTAAAATTCTTGCCGAAGATTATGTTGTTATGATCATGACTAGGATACTAGAAATAACTGTTGATTAGAGTCACTGTGAGTCTGAAAACAACACTTTAAAATAAACAGCAAATATTAATCTTTCTTTTGCCAGGTATTTGCTGTGTGTATTGAGCAGAACAGATTTTTTAATACTGATACTGATTTTTTAATCGCTGATACCTATTGTTCTCTAGTCATGAACATTAGTCACTGGAAACATAAAATAGAGGTAAAATAAAATCACCAATACTGCCTATTGGTAGAAACGGTGTCGTCTATTAATGTAAAATCCCTTTATTAAATTTAACAGAACATTATATGTACAAATCAGTGGCATGTGCATAAAAAACTAACTTTATTATCACCTATATCAAAATATCTGTTTTTTGGCTGGGCACGGTGGTTCACGCCTATAATCTCAACACTTTGGGAGGCCGAGGCAGGTGAATCACCTGAGGTCAGGTATTCCAGACCAGCCTGGCTAACATGGCGAACCCTGTCTCTACCAAAAATACAAAAAATTAGCTGGGCACGGTGGTGCACACCTGTAGTACCAGCTACTCGGGAGGCTGAGGCAGGAGAATCACTTGAACCTGGGAGGTGGAGGTTGCAGTGAGCTGAGATTGTGCCACCACACTCCAGCCTGGGTGACAGAGTAAGACTTTGTCTCCTTTTTTTTTTTCCTTACATTTTGGGTAGATCTTGAAGTGGCTTAAGAATCCACCCAATTAATTAAAGAAAAACTAAGTTCTTCAAAAAATAAATAAAAGCTACTATTTAGGAACCTGGTGTATAATGAATAAAATTACAAAAAAATCTTGCTACATGACATGGTATGATGAGTGTTACTCGTATACATTAATATCATGGTAGCTTTCAAATACCAAGAAACTCAGAATCATCGAGTTTTCAGTAGTAATAACCCATTCTGTTAGAGTCATCAAATGCATCGTGTTTGTTGAAACACTAGAGACACTAATAGAGAATAATTTGCCTGAATAAAAATAACAGTAAGTCAAACGTTACTATTGTGAATTGCACCACATTGACGCTGCCATTTAGAGGAGTCATAATACATTTTCCTTAATGGATTTGCAATTTGTGAAAGATCTGGAACATGTGTATGGGGATTGTACAAATACTAATCACTATAATCTATTGAGCACTTATTATTTCCAGGAAAAGTGCTAATTATTTAAAAAGCATTTAGTTTTTAAAGCTCCCCTATGGGATCAATAATATAACACTCATCTTATAGATATGGAAACTGAAACTCAGAGGTTTTTATATAACTTGTGCCTGATGTCACATACGAGTGTCAGTGTCAGGATTTAATTCTGACAGGTCTGACTCCAAAGCACACTATTAACCACGATGTTTCTCTCTCTTTACAGATTAAGTGTCTTCTGACTTTAAATAACAACATACATATAGTGTGTTTTCTAAAGGCAGAAGCTAGATGTTACTTAGCTTTTTTCTTAGTACCTGGCACAATGTCAGGTACTTTGTAGAATTACACAAATGTGTGAAGAATGAATACATAAGTGAATGGAAGAAATAAAGAATATTAGAGAGAACTAGGTGTACCTTAATTAACTAGGTCTCTAATAACCAAAGCCTTATTAAGCAAAGTTTTTCCTAACAGTTTATATAAAACATCTGTACTATTGGTGCTTGTAGACTTTATCAATGCCAGGCCTCCAAATAATTGATCTGGGTTGAGGCCTGGGCACTAGTTTTTTTTTTTTTTTTTGGAGATGGAGTCTCACTCTGTCACCCAGCCTGGAGTGCAGTGGTGCAGTCTAGGCTCACTGTAACCACCACCTCCTGGGTTCAAGTGATTCTCCTGCCTCACCCTCCTGAGTAGCTGGGATTACAGGCGTGCACCACCACGCCCGGCTAATGTTTGTACTTTTAGTAGAGATGGGGTTTCACCATGTTGTTCAGGCTGGTCTCAAACCCCTGACCTCATGATTCATCCACCTCAGCCTCCCAGAGTGCTGGGATTATAGGCGTGAGTCACTGGGCCTGGCCGGCACTAGTATTTTTTAAAGCTCCTAGGTGATTCTAATGCACAGCAAAAGTTGAGAATTATCCAGAGTCAGTATTAAATGCTTGAGATTCATAGGAAAACTGTTTTCTTAAAGACTATGAATTTAAAGATCTTTATCTTAACACATAATTCATCTTTAACTACTGGATGCTGTTGGTTCATCATAAGTAATGCACCATAATTACTTATAGGTGTATCTAGTTGTACACAATTGTGGTGTAATTGAGGTACTTAGACTATTTTACTGCCCTTCAGTAATGAAAGAACTTCTTTTAAAAGTTTCTTTTTCAAAATATCAATGATTTATTTTGAAAACTGAAGTATTGGCATGCACAGATTCTTGTGTAAGTTCAGTTATTATTAGTCAATTACAGTTTACCTAAAACCATCTCATCACTTTGTATGCTGCATGTGAACTTTAAACACCTCATTATGATTTCTAGATTCTTATCTATGATCCTACAATACTCTATATCCAGGTCTTTTTCCTTCTTATCACTGTGAAGAAGTTCATTAGCAGAATGCAATGTTGTATTTTTTTAGTAATTTATAGCTTTTTTTTTTTCAAAAAAAGTAAGTAAATTTGAATGAAGTGTAATTTGTTTTTTATTCTCATGAATAACTCTTGCATCAGGAACTAGCCTCTACTTATTTAACAAGGAAAAGAGTATTAGGATTGTTTTCAATAACTATATAACTTATGTTATTGTATGAACCTTTACTTAGTATAAGATTAGTTGAAGAAGTCTAAAATTTTTAACTAAAATATCTTAGAACTCTTTCCTGAATAAAGAATATTTTAGAATAATAAAAATAAGAAAGGATCTACTTTTTAAAATAGTTCTGGGATTTATGGATAAGGATTTGGGGATAATAATTAAAACCAAAATATTGCATTTTGATATATAGAATATAAATAGGGCTTTAAAAATAATTAAATAAAAAATAGAAATTTTATATATAATTATGATATTACTATATTATTGCAAACTACTAATATGTAAGGAAGAAATTGGAAGAGTGTTACAATTTTAAAACTCCTTAAAGAATTTATATTCCACATAATTGAACACCTTAAGAACAACTTTAAGTATGTTTGAAAGTATGACACAAACTCCTATTTTTTAATGAGTTAATAAAAACAGGCAGCATTGTTTCAACAGTGGTGTGTATACTCTCTGAATGACTTTAAAAAGATGACTGAGAACCTGACTGGTTGCATTCAAATTCCCTTTTTGTTTATATCCCTACTTCAAACAATATATAAACTCCTCTATATATTTGTGTGGTTCAAGCCTCTGTAACATTATTTTAAATGCATTAGCATCTGAGAAGGGCATTTATTTCATTGAACCAATCAGCTAATCCTAATAAATAGAAACTTTCTAGAAATCAAATGATTCAGCCCCTCTTTTTAAGATGTCTTAAAGACAGTACGTGAATAGTAGGAAGGCCACTAGTATATTCCAGTTAGGTAGCAAGCTGTTTGATGCAATTCTACTAGTTGTTTTAAAACAATAGTCAGTTTTTTTAATGCTGAATTCAATCTGTTTGGCTGGTTTGTTGGTGTAGATATAGAGTCCATGTTGGATAAAGCAATGTTATTTACAAGTTTAAACAAAGGGCACCTCCACTGTAAAGCTAGCCACCAGCTAAAGCTACTAGACAAAGCTGTTATTTTCACTCCCATCTCTTTTTACCTCTTGATCAGGATACATAATATTGATTTACTCACCCTGAATGAATAGGACTAGAAGAAAGAGCCACGTTGTCTAAGTTCTCAGTGCCCCAGCTTAGGCGATAAGAATTCCTTTCTGCCTCCTTGGCTAGAGTTGACACCTAAACACAAAGAACACTGGATTGAATAAACACACTTTGCTTCAATTAAAGTAAAATATTACAAAATATAAAAAGTGGCATCACTGGAAAGTGGTATAACCTAGAAAAACTTTCACTTAAAAATATAAAACCAATGTATTTACAATGAATCTTTTAAAATGCATTCTCTTTTAAAGTGCATTATTTAAATAGATTATATAAGATTACATTCGTGTAACTGTCTTTGAAGACAGTAGGTATCCATCTATTTCCCTATACCCAATCCACCAAAAGTGATAAAATCTTAACTAAAATTAAAATATTCCAGAATAAACTTTAAGCCTTTCTCATAGCTAACAATTTTAAATATTGAAAGATATAACTTAACCTGTACCATTCATCTTATACCTTAAATGCATCCTACTTCACTTTTTCCTTTAATGGAGATTTTATTTTAAAAATATAATGTTCATATATAATCTCCACAGAAGAATTCAGTATAGCTGAAGAAATAAGCAGTATGCTTTTTCAGAAAAACACTGCTCATTGGAAAAATCTAAGAACATTTTTCATGTTTTAGGAAAACCCTCAAATCTCTTATCCTAGCTTCTCAGCCGAATTGGGAATGATTTTGGGGGGATTAAAAACTTTCTCAGGACATTTCTAGCATCCAATAATGTTAAAAAGCTCTCCAGAAAGCAAAGACATGAAGGCAAAATGTCACATACCTGGTGACTGGGAATCACAACTGAGTCATCCATCACAGCACTGTCCCTCAGGTAGGAGGCATGGCTCAGAGTGTGAGACCTGTCGGAACTGAAGGATCGAAGGCTGGTAGGTTGGCAGGAGGCCATGGCATATACCAACAGCGGTAGCAGGGTTGGGATGACAAAATGATGAGCCGAGCAGGAGAGTGAAAAAAGCGTGCTATTAGCTAACAGCGCAACTTCCAGGGGCACACAAGTCTCTGTGTTGTCCTACCTTTTTGTCCAACAGCTGAACTAACACATCCTTTGACAGGTTCCTACCGCTCAATGGCAAAAGCACAAGGGACTCCAGAAGTTAAAATTTGATACTCCTAATCTGATTCATTTTCTTCCCAGAAATGTTTGAAACCAGCAACTGTAGTTTATTACTGCCAGTACAAGAAATTCACACAGGAAATAATTCCAGGATAGATTGCTTAAATCTGTGTTAAATGTTAATCTCTCTGCAACTAAGAAAAATATAAGGAGGAAAGTAGATGGCCCTAAGAGAGAAGAACAAAATGAAAGCCCAGTTTCATTTTCGCTCACTATTTTCCATTCTCTCTCTATGCCTCTTTCTCCTTCTCCCTAAACTGTGAATGACTGAATGTTGGTGCATTCCCCTGGAAGGTACAGAGTGAAATGAACTGTGGCCAGATGCATGCTTCCTGCGGAAGTGGAGTTCCTCTTGTTTGTCTCTGGTGACTCCAACAATGCTATTATTTCAAACGAGAGCACTGTCCCCTTTGCATGTCCTGTGTGTGGTGACTGAAGCACCAGAGTGTTGGTTGCCGTGGTGATGAGATGCATGAGCACAAGAAACTGTTTCTAAGCTCCAGCCCAGAACACAGACACACCTGCCAGCACAAAGACAAATTGCCAATGGCCGCTGACCAAAAATGAGGTTTGGCTTCAAGATGGGATTTAGGCCTTGATAAACCATGCATTACATTTTTGAAAAATCTGAATTTCAAAGTTCTAAATTACATACTCAGATGTAATAGGTAAAACTTGACATTTGCATAGATGCAATCTCATTCCTTTTAAATCAATTTGTAAAATCAAATGACAGATTAGTGTCTTAAATAAGCTATATTTTATACACTGTAGTTCAAATATTAAAGATCTGTGTTCAAAATATTAGCCCAAAGCCCATAAGGGAAAAAAAAGAGATAAACAAGCTTTCACAATATTTATGGAAGCAAACTTTCATTTACTTTTAGCTAGTAGGTGTTTGGCCAGTGAAGCACTGTAGAATTATGGACTAAATGTTAAATTAGCATATTTGTTAGTAGAAACCATCTTCATTTTGCAAGTATATTTAATTTTGTAAGCCATGTACTATCATATCTATGAGGTGTCAACATAGCCCGCATCAATTGTCTTTGAGGAAATCATCACTTTGTAGGTAATTCATAGTAATCCAGGACCTTCTCCTTCTTATTTTACATGTAGGTATATTCCATAAAAAAGTCTTAAAGGGTAAATGACCTGAATAAAAAGAGTTGATTGTCTGATCCTTCTGTTTACACATACATAAATCTGTGTTTATAATAAAACAAAATCTAAATATAACTTGAGAATTAACTATTTTATATTATGTAGGCTCTTGGAGAAGATTGAGGCTCTTGACAGAGCCTTAGTAACTTCATCAACAAGAGTTTTAGCTCCAGCAATTGGAGGCTACTTATATTACAGATGGTTTTACATTTAGCTTTTGATAGGGGATTAGATTATTGGGGAAAGGGTTAATCTCAGCAAAAGCTTGTCTCAGCTGGTGGAATGGATAACTTGTTTTCCTGCTGTAAATCACAAAGATAGCTAAGATCTACTCGGATGTGTTTTGTACCAGGTGGCACGAGGTCAGCAATTTTTTTTCCTTTTTTTTTTTTCTGAGACAGAGTCTCGCTCTGTCACCCAGGCTGGAGTGCAGTGGCGCGATCTTGGCTCACTGCAAGCTCCGCCTCCCAGGTTCACCATTCTCCTGCCTCAGCCTCCCGAGTAGCTGGGACTACAGGTGCCCACCACCACGCCCAGCTAATTTTTTTGTATTTTTAGTAGAGACAGGGTTTCACCCTGTTAGCCAGGATGGTCTCGATCTCCTGACCTCGTGATCCGCCCACCTTGGCCTCCCAAAGTTCTGGGATTACAGGTGTGAGCCACTGCGCCCGGGCTAGATCAGCAACTCTTAAATTCTATTCACCTTTATTTTTTTTGAATTTGGCTAAGGAAGGGAAGGGAAAATAGTAGAGGAGCCAACCTCTTCTAGTTCTAGTACGGCTTGTCTATGGAATCAACCATCTTCTGGAATAGCAGAAACACCAGTCTCAAAGGGAAAATGAAAATTTAGCTTGAATGAGAACAAACTGAATGGTAAATAATGGTACCTCAAATAAAACCTTGTGACGTGGCTGCCAGATTGCAAAGGTCTAAACTTTGAAAGAATCAATCAGGTCTCAATTCCTCAAGGAGTGACTATGGCTAAGTAGACAAGTCTGTCTATTTCAGGAATGTGGTATTAAAGAGCCCACTGGGCTATGAAAGTAAAGTCGCACTTTGCAATCAGTACATCAGTCATACAAGTGAAATTTTCATATCCATTTAGTTGATACCTGAGTCTATCTCTCAATTGGTTTTGTACTGAGAGGAATGGAGAGGTGTTGGTGTTTTTCGTCTTTTCTAAAACCCCAACAGGAAAGAAATACAGAGGGATAAGAAGAGAAAGGAGACAAAGTGATATATAACCACAAAAAATTGATTAGAGAAAGATATTAGGATATGTACACAGAGAGTGAGAAAAGTTGGACAGAGACAGGGAGCAACAATGAATAAGTCAAAACCATACCTAGGAGTGTCTCTACCTTTCTATGGGTTGTATTCTAGCCTCCTCTACTTACTTACTGCCTTCTGAAATACTAATTGGTTGTTTAATCAATGTGTATCATTTCTAACTGCTTTTTAAAAAATGATGTCGTATAATCTACTTAAATGAAATAAAGATGGACTATTCCAACACGAGAGAAGTTATTCTCTCTAAAAGAATATTCTCTCTGAAATAATAATAACTAAAGAATTATTCTCACTAAAATAATATAACCAGCACGACAAAGGTCTGGATAATTTAAGCCCTTGGATCAGAAATTGTTCACTCTGATTTAAGACATTAAAAACAAGTTTAAATATTTTCCAATATAGTTTCCAATTTTTCATTAAGTCAATCGTTCTGCTATTCAGTTAATAAATGTATAATAACATAGCCATAGAAGTGTAAAGTTTTACTTGCTGTTCATCTAGGGGATGTACTAGGGGTTTTGTTATGGTCTTAGTTTATACTTTTTATTTTACTGTGGTACAACTGCTTTACGGACACATAATAGGTGGTATGAAAGTGTAATTTTATTGAAAAGTATAATAATTACTATCTTGGTAAACTGTAATATTTATTAAACATTCAATTAATGGAGTAGCAAACTTTACTGAACGAGTAGAAATCCACAATTTCCAATAAATTTGCTTTAAGACATGAAGAAGCTTCTGTGGTTCATTATTATTTAGTATTTTACATTGAATTTGGAAAGCATTTTTAATTTGTAAGCTACAATAAAATAAAACAGATACAAAATCCAACTAATCATAACTTGGTTGTATTTGTAGTTAATGTACATTAAATTGTATGTATTTGTATTCTTCCATATCTATGCATATTTTAGGCATCAGAATATTTTTTCTATCTTCTCCAACTACGCATAGGCTATTTTGGGTTGTTTGGGGGAAAGCCATGCTAATGTGTTATCAACCACAGGTGCAGCTGTGATTGTTGAAACAAAGCAATACCTGGGTCATGTCACAGATTTTCATTTTAGTAATATATTCATATCTTCTAGCTCAGCTAGTTATTCAGTTTAACACATAAAAATATTTATTTTAGAATAAATCCATAATTCTAGAATATAAGCACCCGCCCCCCCACTTCCCCACTGCTCCCCCCTCCCCCAGCAACACACACACGCAGGTTGAGCAGTGAGCAGGGAAATGTGGATAAATCTAGGAAGGGCTTGTTTCCATGCTCTGTTAATACCTACCTGGGCATGGTGCTAGTGAAAGCAATTCAAATAAAGAAATAATGCAAAGGAAAAAATGGTCACTGAGAAAAGGTAACTTATATTGAATTGCCTAAGCAAAACTAAAAATGAAGACCATGAAAATGAGATGCTGCCTGTCATTCTATTTTGGAAATGGTGAATCCATCTAGTGATCTAGAAATGCAAGTGGAGACCTGGAGAACACAGTATGTCTTGTTTGTTTCATGTCCCCTGACCTTATGTGCTGAAAGGTATTGAATTTAAGCAGGAGCATTCAAGCCATCCATCCTGTTTTATAGAAAGTATTATTCTAAATTCTTCCTCAACCTAAGTACTTTGAAAGAAGAAAAACAGATCAAATCAAATACTTATTCTTTTTTTTTTTTTTTTTTTTTTTGAGACGGTGTCTCGCTCTTTCACCCAGGCTGGAGTGCAGTGGCGCGATCTCGGCTCACTGCAGGCCCCGCCCCCTGGGGTTCACACCATTCTCCTGCCTCAGCCTCCCGCGTAGCTGGGACTACAGGCGCCCGCCACCTCGCCCGGCTAATTTTTTGTATTTTTTTAGTAGAGACGGGGTTTCACCGTGTTAGCCAGGATGGTCTCGATCTCCTGACCTCGTGATCCGCCCGCCTCGGCCTCCCAAAGTGCTGGGATTACAGGCGTGAGCCACCGCGCCCAGCCCAAGTACTTATTCTTAATAAGGGAGACCATGCAAAAAATAGAAGCTTTATGGTTGACAGTAATAAGACTATTCATAGATTATCATCAATTTGTGCAATGTCATAAACATTACCCTTTATTCAAATTTGAATTCTTTTAAGAATCTCAGAGTATAAGGTCCAAATCTACCAATGTATGAAGACAGCTTATGGAACTCCAGAGGGGCTCCTCCTTCTGGGAGCACCCTTTATCTGAGTTATTGAAGCCAAGGACTCAGTTTAATCTCCTTCCCCTTCCTCACCTAACTCATGAAATTCATCATGAAATCTGACTAGTTTTGCCTCCTACACATGTCTCAAAAAACTCTCAAATTTTTTATTTCTGAAATTCTCTCCATGACTATCACCAAGGTTAGAGTGCTAGTCCTCTCATGACACCTGCAGTTAATACAGGAACAATTGCTTCTCAGAGTGGTTGCAATCTCCAGGTTTAGCCCTTTGAAACTCTCCTTTAAAATTCATCCTCTTTCTCACTGGCAGAAGGATCCACCTGCCATGCAAATATAATTCCCGTCCTCCACACTTACACTCCAGCAACACTGCATTCCCTCTTTTCTCATACACCCTGTGAGCCTTTGCTCAAGACCTTGTTAAGGCTTCAAATGCCCTCCCCACTTTTCCTCACCATTGTTACTCATTATTTGGTCTCAGTTTGGTTTCATCTGCTCCAGGAAGCTAGAGCCTCAGGGCTTCAGTGGCACTCCATGTGTACCACTAGCTTACGCCCTCTCCCACCCCATTAGACTATGAAGTTAGCAAGCCTATCTTCCTAAAGAAAAAAAAAAGATAGTGGAAGGGAGCATTGGTGCTCAAGGAAAAAGCCCAAGAAAAGTTTGCTTTTGCTAATTATTCACTTAGACTTTAAGGTATTTATTTCTTAGACTGTATGCTGGATATTCATAAAATAGCTTAAAATAGTGCCAACTTTAAAACTATAAACCTGAGATTATTGATTAGCAGAACACATTACACTACGTGGACAAACTTACTTTTTTTTTTTTTTTTTTTTGTCTCAAGAGACAGTGTCTTGCTATGTTGCCCAGGCTGGACTTGAATTCTGGGGCTCAAGTGATCCTCCAACTCAGCCTCCCAAGTAGCTGAGACTACAGGTACGTGCCACTGCACCCAGTTTTGACATCCATATTCATGGCCTAACTTATCAGTCATACTTTCGATGAGGAACCACAGAATGTCATTACCTAACTTGCATAAAAAAATAACAAGTGCCAGTTGTACTAGTTAATAATAACAAAAAGTAGCACTGATCATATATCTCAGAATATTATATAAACCTCCCAGATTTGTCTATTAACGCTGGGCTCCCTCAGATTTTGCTCCGATTATTTCTTGTATCCAGGCTCTCGTGGGATTCTGTTCGGATTCTTTTTCATGAAAAAGTCAGTTCCAGGCAGTTTTGTTCTGAATGTATTTCTTTTTAACTCAGCCTCACAACATACTTTATTCACAGAAATTATGTTACTAACAAAAAAGTGGGGGCAGAAGAGTATTCAAAGTGTCTGTGATGCCGCTCAGTAAGAATGTCTATAAGGCAAAATTGTCCTTTTAATTTGAGGAAAAAGTGGCCAGTGATGAAAAACGCTACATTTAAATGATGAGAGCTCTTATTTATGATGGTTTTGCTTCTTACTAGTTGTTTCATTTTACCAAGTTATTTGATCTCTCTAGGCCTCAGTTTTCTGTTCTTTAAAATGGGCATATCTTAAAGTTGTTAGACAATGGAAAAACATAACATGCTAACTGCTGAGATTAATAAGGTACCTATTAAATGCTCAATAATTGCATCTACACTTTTATCATCATCATAAAAAATATGTTGCAGATACTTCTGGCTGACATCAATTACAAGTTTTATGAGATACCTGTCAGATCGTCCTCCCTCCAAGCTGTATCGCAGGTAATTCATACCATCCAGGAACTGGCTGCTGGGTAGTGAGTCATCACCCAGTTCTTTTAGGTCCTCAGGCCTAAGGTATTCTCCTCCATCGCCAGTCATTGTGTCATCACCTTGAAACAATCAGAGGAAGAAGCAGGATTATTTGTTGAATGTAATATCAACTACAACATATGGTCATGATTGTGAAATGCACCAACATCATTACCTTGACTTTGATGAAACTGCACTGCACACTAGAACACAGAACACCACCAAACAACTATACAGTGCTAAAACTTAGAGAAACAACATTTGATTCATTTTCTTAGTACCTACCAAGAAGAAGTAATCACTTGAATTTTAATTCTTTTAATATTAAGTTTGGATATCCCTTGTTGTTTACTTCTAGGAGAAAAAACTTCTAAGATGAATTCTAATTATAGATTTATCAAAACATAGGCATAGTCTGCTTTAGGATTAAGCCTACATTACTTTCAGAAAAAAATACGAGTTTTATTAACATTTCAGGAGACTACATCTATTCTTATTCATGAAAAGGTGAAGGGGATAGTTTAATACAGAATCTGTCACATAATACAAGCACAGTGCAAGCTGCATATTATGGATCCCTTGCAAAAAGCCAAAAAGATTATTTAAAAACCAAAAATTGGCTGGCTGCAGTGGCTCACGCCTGTAATCCCAACCCTTTGGGAGGCTGAGGCAGGTGGATCACCTGAGGTCAGGAGTTCAAGACCAGCCTGACCAATATGGTGAAACCCCGTTTCTACTAAAAATACAAAAATTAGCTGGGCGTGGTGGTGCATGCCTGTAATCCCAGCTACTTGGGAGGCTGAGGCAGGAGAATTGCTTGAACCCAGGAGGTGAAGGTTGCAGTGAGCCGAGATTGCACCACTGCACTCCAACCGGGGTGACAGAGTGAGACTCATCTCAAAAAAAAAAAAAGTCTGCTTATATACTCTTTCTTTCCGCCAGTCTTCTACCCCTCCCGTACTTCCCCAAATTCCAGCACCAAATTCTGAATACTACTCAGGTTCGAGCATCCTGTCCCTCCTCAGAGTCTATTTGCTTTTGCATTTCATCTTGCTTCTCCTAATTTGCCAGTTCTCACCGCTGTCTCTCAGCAGCCAAGATGGTCACAGGGAATAAATACGACTCAAAATAAGCTTTAACTTCTTGGTTCTTAAAAATCCACAAAACTCCCTAATAAAATGGGGCCTACATTTCAAATTTTCTTATTTCTCCCATTTATCTTTCCCTCTTGTTACATCTTGGTAGGGTGAGGAAGTTTTATAAGGGTGAAGAAAGAAAAGGTGAGAAAGGTAAAGATAAAAGAAGAGAGTCTGGCTGGAATGACTACATCTGAAGGAGCAAGACACAGCGTTTGATCAGGTAGAACATGCAAATCAACTACAGGAACCCAGCCTTCCTCTCTCGTGTGAATAGAATCTTATTAGAAGATAAAGACATTTGAACAGTATATTTTTAATCAAATATATCAAAATTTTATGACTCTGGTGACAAGAGAAAAATTTAAAACCTCTGATTGGCCAGGTACAGTGGTTCACACCGGCAATCCCAGCACTTTGGGAGGCTGAGGCAGGAGGATTGCTTGAGCTCAGAAGTTTGAAACCAGCCTGGGCAACACCTAGACCTCATCTCTACTAAAAATTTTTAAAAATCAGCAGGTCATGGTGTCATGCGCCTGTATTCCCAGCTACTTGGGAGGCTGAAGTGGGAGAATCGCTTGAGCCCAGGAAATCGAGGCTACAGTGAGCCATGATCGCACCACTGCACTACAACCTGGGCAACAGAGTGAGACCCTGTCTCAAAAAAAACAAAAAACAAACAAACAAACAAAAAACCACCTCTGATTACACTGAGTTCATGAGTGAATGTCCTTTACATTCTCCCTTATTTTGTGCATTTTGATGGTTTTGTTATGATGCTATCTGCCTAAGGCAGCTGCTAGGTTCAGTGCTACTTAAAGTGAATTTTTAGCATTTTCATATACACCTATGGTGGCCCTAGGTATATAGTCAATGTCTTGATTATGTCTCAGAGAGAAATGACCCAAAGAAGCAAAGTCCCTAAATTCTGAAAGCAGTGTCTAAATCCTATCCCAGTGTTGGCATTAGCTGGAAAGCCACCTCTCTGGGGACTAATCTTGTCAGTGCTATATAAAATTTCTCTCGAAGACAGTTAGTTGTATATAAATCATGCTATTCAGTAATACATACCAGCAGTGAAAGATGGAAAGTGAATGCAAGTAGAAATTAACAGAATGTAAAAAATCACTTCGAAAAAAATTACCAACGTTGGTCTGTAACTGGAAAATTCTGCATACAAATCAAAGCTTTAAATGTATTTAATGAGCCCCTGAAATAACAGTCATATTCTTGCTTCCCATGGTGGGTGAGAATATTTCTGCTAGTGTAAAGCTGGCCCATCCCTGCCTCCAAAGCCTCATCCCCTCCCATCTTCCTAGATACCTTGTCTGCTAGGCCCTTCATCTTCAACCTTCTCTCCTCTGTTACAGATTCTATGGAGGTCTTTCCCCTTCTATGGATAAAACATCCATATTTCTGCCATCTCTGAAATATGGTAGCTTCTTTCCCAAACTCTTGGACCTTCTTTATTTCACACCCTGATTCCTGTTTGTTAACAAACTTGTCAAGCAGATGCTTGCTAATTTCAGCAATTAATCAGTGGCTGAGAAGTGATTTCTTCTTTGGAAAACTATTCTCCTTAATTTCTCTGACACAAATCTCTCCTGGTCTTCCCCCTATATTTTTGAGTCTTTCTTCCCTGTCTCTCTACTTCTCTTAAATGTTGATAGTTTCATCTGCCCTTTCTTCTTATTTCACATATTATCACATGAACTTAGAGGTCCACTAACTATACAGAGATCTGTATTGGTCCCAGACCTCTCATGAATTTTGCATCTATATTTCAATTGCATTCTGGACTTCTCCACCTAAATTTTCTATAAGCATCCCAGATTTAGCATGTCCACAGCAGAACTCATCTTCTTTACCCCTCCCCTTGTCAATGTGCTTCTCTTTGAAAATTCCCTACATGAGCAAATAGCACAACTACTTCCTTGCCCAAGCCAAGGGGGGAGAAAAGATGATTTAAAATAATATTCAGATTAAAAGCTTTAGCTCTTATTTGTTTGAATAGAGTGCCATTAGACTTGGAAATAATTTTGTACAACTCAGACAGCTTTAAGAGAATCATTATATACTTTCTTTTTTTAACTTACTTATTCAATGTGAAAACAAAACAAAACCAAAAGCAACCCTTAGTTTTTACATTATAGAACAAACCTAAAATGAATTTCTTTATTATTTCCTATACTTGGAATAACTTCCTTCTGATTGTTACCTATTTACTCACTTAATAGAACGATGATTCCCAGGTTTATGACTTGGCTTTTTCTTGTTGTTTTATTGTCCAATGTTTCCAAACAATTTTATGAAAAATGTTTTCTACTAACCGTAAAGCATCAGTGTACTGCAGGCTTTTTATGTACAATTGATGTTTTGATACCCAGAAAACACAAGATTCCTCAGTGACAGTGAGTGGTATATTTAACCCCTGTAGGACACAGGTGACAATAGCATGGGAATAACTTAAAGTGGAATGGCGGCCGGATGCGGTGGCTCAAGCCTGTAATCCCAGCACTTTGGGAGGCCAAGCCAGGTGGATTGCCTGAGGTCAGGAGTTCGAGAGCAGCCTGGCCAAAATAGTGAAAATCAGTCTCTACTAAAAATACAGAAATTAGCATGGCGGCATACACCTGTAGTCACAGCTACTCGTGGGGGTAAAGGCAGGAGAACCGGGGAGATGGAGGTTGCAGTGAGCTAAGATCACACCACTGCACTCCAGCCTGGGCAACAGAGGAAGACTCTGTCTCAAAAAAAAAAAGTGGAATGGCTCCCCTTTCTGACAACCCCTCATGATGCTGACAAGGAGATTCTCTGAAACGTTACAGAACCCACTCCCTCTCAAGCAAGTATTATTCCTGCTGAGACATGGAAAAAGGGCTAAAACCCAAGATGAAGAGCCCCACTAAGTGTTAAGTGTTCGCAACAGAAGCAAGTGTTTCAAAGGAGAAGGCGCCTCTATATTTCATCCCAACATTCAGCCAGTCTGGGGTTCTCTTGATTACTAGTACACGTCATTCCAGAGTACTAGCAGAGATATATGCACAAGCCACCCACTCATGAATCCATGAGAATAAGGCATACATGAGTCACATTTCTATGAGCATTTTGGTTATACAGATGCCAAAATCTCTGAGCCCCACCTCATCATTTATGGCTGGGAAGCCGAGTCAGTGAAGACAGGGATCAACTCACGATCCTGCAAAGACTTAGACGATTTCCTTCACATCTTTGGTTAAATCTGGATGCTATAATTCTCTTAGACTGAATTCCCATTTCTGTCTTTTCCTTGCATTTCCCTGCCATATTCCTCCAGAAGGATGTTATTTATATCATGGCTGTGGCATTACAATAGTTTTCATACTAGGTTTTGATTCCACACCCACCACTTTATAGCTGCGTGCTATTAAACAAACTACTTAATGTCTCTAGGCCTCGTTCTCTAAAAATAAATCTTTCCTTAACTGAAAAAATATATATATATATGTGGAATGATATCCACAGCCTGTGTCACAGGGATGGTATAAGGATTAAATGAAACATGTACCTAGCATTACATTTAGTAAATGCTTTCTCTTTTCTTAGATTTCTGCTTCCTTCCAGGTTCTTCTCAATAAACTTCTTCTATGTACCACTGCTGGTTAAATCTTTGTAAAAACAGTTTTAAATGTTTTCGTCATTAATTGAAATCTTTAAGGTATCGTGTTTCCAAGACTTTTCAGTTAAGAATTCAAACAGTCCACAACTGAGCCTGGTATGTTTTTATGCGTCAGCAGACCGAATGACTGGAGGATTCTGCTACTCTGTGTCTCTCTCTTGTACTTTCCTATCTCAAGACTTTCCCATACTGTTCCTTATCTAATCCCTAAAATATATGTGCCCTATTATTAATCTCTCATCTCTTAGCACGTTCATGAGACTGTATTAGGTATATCTAGCTCCTGATCTCCCCAAGTGGATATGAAAAAGTGACAACATAATGCCTTACATTATACTTCTTTTAATATATACATTATTTCTCCATATAGGCTTCCTAAAGGCGTGCCTCATGCTCACCTTTGATTCCACTGTGGCATCAGTTATAGAGCTTTCCACACAATAACATCATATTCATTATTTGTTAATTGGATTCATGAGTGGATATTGTGGATTACTTTAATATGTATACAGCAAGTTAGCCTGATAAGATATCTCAATGTAAAGTCTTACCTTATGATTTTATCTTGAAGAACCTAAAGAAACATACTTAATATTTCTCCTTAAAAGCTATTAGTATTAAACATAGTGCCATTCTTAATGGCAAGAGTTTGAATACTCTTTTTGGGTATCGATACACTATTACTACTAATAAAACAATAGACTGTAGAGAAAACAGGGATTAGCTAATAATTTTCAAATATATGTGGCTGCATTGTGTCCACGTGGATGATAGCAGGTTTCATAAAAACATATTAACCTCACAAAACATTAAAGTGTTGGCATTGGCAATGTCAACCAGCCAGTTTCCTTCACACTAATTCTTTCCATGAAAAAGTTACTCATCAATACTCAAATAGACCCTTTACGTGAAAATTATTCAACTTGAATTTTCTTCTGGGAAAGAAATATTATTAAGTTTTGGCTATTTCTAAAAATGGACTTCTCTTACCACAAAAGATAATCTTGGTCATTCACCAATATTCTTCACAAACCAAGAGTTCTTATCACCAGTAATATTTAATATATAACATTTTTAATAATGAAAGTACAGATTGTTATAACTTATTTAATGCAATAGGCAGATCTGAGAGGCTATTTTTTATAAATTTCTTTTATAAACTCAATATTAAATACTTGAAATGTATTAACTAATGGAATTCTCCAGCAATTATTTTGTAAATAAATGGCTATTTTTAAATTAAATAATCACTATTCAACTTATCTGATTTATAAATTTAAATTTTCATGTAATAGAGTTGCTTAAAGTGGTATCACGTGTACTTTGGAAACTTCTTACTAGATAAAATATCTTACATTATTCATTTTTCCTTATATGCCAAATTCACCCGAAATCATTTTTAAATGTTACTTTATTTCTATTCTTCGCTATATTAAAAATCACATAACTATTAATATATTTTTAATCACACCTAAAATATATCATCAACCAAGGGGGTGATAAAAACTGCATTCATTTCAAGCAGTCTAACTTAGTTATTATCATGTTCACGCTAGCTCAACGTCAACTAACAAAAGAGTTACTTTTCTCTAAATTAATATTCTAAGAAAAGATATTAGTTATGGAAAAATATTTATATAATGTTCATTAGATTATATAATTATGTTAACAGTTCTCAATAATAGTTGCAAAATCATTAACAGTACAAACAATTCATGACTTTAGGCTTCTAAGTTAATAAAATCCACACACTCAAATGCACACATATACAATTCCACTCATATTACACATGCTATTTCAAAAGAAACAGATTAGTATTAGGCACACAGATTTAAGCAAGTTGTTCTATCCAGTTAAGAAAAATCAAAAGCAAAGAAAAGCTTTCACTCCAAAAATATCCTCTAAGGGTACCTGAATCACTAAGTGCCTCCCCATCAATAAAGTGGTCACCAAACTGTTTAAGAGCTGTTCAACATACAAGTAAAGATAATAAAGATGATCCCACAAAACAAAATATGATATGCATATAGGAATTCTGAGAACTAGTTGGCAAGTATTAAGATAGAACACAAAATTATACTAAATATTTGGAACTGCTGGCCTTGGGAATACCTTTGAATTTACTCAGAATAATACATTGATCCAACATTTGTTCATTCTTGTCATAAATTTTTATAAAAGCTGAGAAAACTCAATACCTATTACTAATAGGTGATTCAACAAGTTGGTTCTAAATAAGGACATCTCAATGTAAAGTTTTATCTTATGATTTTATCTTGAAGAACCTAAAGAAACATCTTTAATATTTCTCTGTAAAAGCAATGAGTATTAAACCTAGTGCCATTCTTAATAGCAATAATTTTTCAAACATACATTTTCATGTACATATATGGTGGTAATTTTTCAATCATGTTCATTGGACCAAGAGCTGCACTATTGAAACTTGGTTGCGTGATTTTTTTTCTTTCTCTTTTCTATCTTCTCATAAAGAAATACTTGCAAATTTTATATGCTGCTTTCATGATTTTTTAGTAGCACTTTTTTTTATCCAAGTGGAATATTACATGGAAGTTCAAAATACAAAATGAAGAAAAGTCAGCTACTCTAGTTGAAGCAGAGATAGGGAGCCGGATACCCTCCAGCTGGCCCATCTCCAGCTCTAGCCCAATGTCACACACCCACTCCAGGCAGTCCCCACTGCTCCTTTTTGGAAAGCAGGCTTCCCAGGACTTAGGAAGCCATTGCCTGAGATCATTTTTCATCAACTCTGAAATTATAGGGGGGATATTTTCCGACTTAAATAATACATACTTCTGTGGTATTTGTACTACTTCCTGCCATACTATTTTTAAAACTTCTATAAGGCTCTTTTCCTCTGGGCTTAAAATATATTCTGTACATATGAACCAACCAGAATACAGAGATTTCGCAATTGAAGAACACTTATTGATGGAGTATACTTTAAAGTCTTTACTTAAAGGCATTTGAATAAAAAAAGATTTTTTAACATAATTCAAACATATTTTAATAACAATTGTGTTATTATATAGCTATTTTAACACATGGCCAGTTTCCAGTTTTTCCCCTTTTCCAGTCATATTATTTAATAGCCATTAATTATAATGCTAGGAAAAAGAAATAATACCAGAAAAAAATATACTAATCAGAACTGCCCCTTGGCCCCCGCTGCCATGGCAAAAGTAAATGTATTGAAACAAAGGTGAAAATGTGACTTTAAATGTTAAGATTCTGTCATCCACATAACCAGCTTGGTCTCTGAAAAAAAGAGTGATTTGCCCTTGTGTAAGAACATGACAGATATCATAGAAGATTGAATAGAAGTCTTACCCTCTTCATCAGAAACATCAAGAACCTCAGTCATCGTCTCAGGAACATTTAGTTTGTGTTTTTCTGTAATAGTCTGGAAAAACAAAAATCATTAATGTTCAAGTTGAAACCAAAAGTAAACCAAAGATGAAAAGCATCACATAGGAGGCCACACTCAACAGCAGCAGCAAGCCATCGAGCCATGACTACGGCATCTTTCTCACGTGTATATTTTGGAAATTTGCTTTCATGAAAACTCATTTGTTCTTTTTGAAGATAAATGATCATTTATGCCAGAGAAGTTGTACAAGAGACAGTTTATTATTTTGAGTTCTCATTTGAAAAATAAATTCTTTAGCAATGGTATTATGAATAATAATTAGTTGTAGTGAGAAAGCAGATTGATGTTTTCAAAGCTTCCCTAAAATGAACTAAGCGACGTTTCCAGAAAAGCTTTAAAAAGAAGCAATGAACATATGCAATGTATTAAAAGCAAAGCCATTAGAAAAGAAGCTGTAAATAATGTGAAAGATATAAACTATTTGGGCAGAAAATATGACACATCTCTTCTGGGATCAGAGAATCAAATCATCTCTTTAATATTTCACTGGGCTACAGTTCTGGTTTGTTGCTTATTTGCCTTATGCAATAGATCTCCAAGGTTGTCAATCCACTGCCTTTCATTCCTCATGTACAGGGTAAGGTTAAGAGACAAGGATCTGAGTCTAGCTGCCTGGGTTCAAATTCTAACTTCATCACTTATTACCTATAAGGCCTTAACAAGTCCCCTAACCTATCTGTGCCTCAATTTCCTCAACTATAAATAAAGGATAGAAAAGTACTTCATAACATGGTTGTGAAGATTAAATGATGTAATATATGCAAGAGCTCTAAAAATAGTGCTTGGCATATGTTGGCACTCCATAAATATTAGCTAGCATAATTTATTATGATTATTGTAACTCAGTATTAAATGCATCTTAAAAGTGAAGAGCCTCTGGACTTTTTATAATCATTCATGCACTCAAGGAAAATTTTGAATGTCTACTGCATGCTTGGCACTATTTTAGACATGAGATATACCAGTGATTTTTCAAAATAACAGAAATAAGCCAGACATAGAGACAAATACTGCATAATTTCACTTATATATGGAATCTAAAAAACTCATAGAAGCACAGAATAGACACCTGGTGGTGACCAGGTGTTGGAGAAGGAAGGGGGAGGAGCATTCGGGAGATGTTGGTTAAAAGATACAAAATTTTAGTTAGACAGGAGAAATACATTCAAGAGATTTATTGTAAAACATGGAGACTATAGTTAATAACAATGTAGTATATACTTGAAAATTGCTGAGAGTAGATTTTAAGTGGGCTCATCACAAAAAAAAAGGATATGTATGTGGAGGTAATAGATATGTTAATAAGCTTGATTTAGCCATTCCACAATGTGTGTGTGTGTGTGTGTGTGTGTGTGTGTATCAAAACATCGTGTTGTATACCATAACTATGTACAATTTTTATTTGCCAACTAAAATAAATAAAGATATGTGTACCCCAAAAACATAAAAATCCAAATCTCATTATTTTGAGCATCACCTAAAGACTATTGAGTCTCAAATTCAAACCTTCAGTTTCTGTAGTGAAAATACATTAAGGGCATCAATTGACATTGTCATGGAAACTTAAAAAAAAAATGAATCCCTTGACATAGGAGTAACATCTTCAACTAAAGCTACCAAAGTACAAAAAATAGATTGTCTAGTTTTTTAGGCTTTGACCTAGATGTTAGATAATTGTTTGAAAGGCTATAATGAACCATCCAAAAATCTGGAGAATAGTAGTGGTTGATAAATATTTGTTGAATGAACAGACTCAAAAAGACTATTATAATATACAATTTGATTATTATTTTAATATTATAAATTTTAATTTAGAAATTTAACACCAATAAATTATAGTCCATGTTCTGTATCAGTGGTATTCAACTATAGCTACATATTGCAATTATTAGAAAAATTTAAAAAATATTGTTGCTTGGGTCCCATCATGGACCACTTAAATCAAAATTATTTTCTTTCCAAAAGCAGTAGATAACTTCAAATATATTTACAAAGAAATTCAACTGGTTAAGCAAATTCCACTGAGCAACTCTGACTATATACATATATAAGATCTGTGTGATCATAATGTGATACTGCATGAGCTTTTCGGTGGCTCTTTGTTTTCTTCAGAAAACTGATTAAACTGGCTCAGAAGAACCCTGTGATTCAGTAAAGTGGGAGAGGTAGCAAGGCCTCATCTCTCATTCCATGCTACGATTGTGTTGAGCTGCCTTTATTTTGACAGGTCATGTTCTCTCATGCCTCTGAGTTTTTCCACATATTCTCTCATTTACCAGAAATCTTCTTTCCCCTCTTCTCTTGGCTCAGGTTAGATGTGACTTTCTTGGAGAAACATTCCCTGATCCTCCCCAGTGAATGTCTTTGTTTAACTGTGTTTATCTGCTGCTATGTACTCCTAGAGCATCGTGTGTGCTGTGTTATGCACTATGCACTGTGTGTGCCCTCTCTGCTTATCTGCCTCCACATGAGATGTGAGTCATTTAAGAGGAAGATTGTTTCCACAGCACCTGAAACATAGCAGGAGCTTTTCAAACATATATCAAAAGCTTGTTAATACTAAATTATGCAAAAAATAAATTCAAAATCCATATCATGATGAAATGGATTGTCTTTCGATGGAATTTTAGTTAAAAGACAGGAAGAAACAGAGAAAGTAAAGAAAGTCTCCTGCTACTCACATGAAGGCACAGTTGGAGACAAGGATTGTAAATTCAGCTTGCCTGCGTATTTCTAGTGATGTCTAAATAGTTTTATTCAGTGTCTTATTCACTGAAAGCAAACTAAATGCTGCAGGAAAAACAAAAGTATCCATCCAAAAATCTGGAGAATAGTAGTGGTTGATAAATATTTGTTGAATGAACAAACTCAAAAAGACTATTATAATATACAATTTGATTATTATTTTAATATTATAAATTTTAATTTAGAAATTTAACACCAATAAATTATAGTCCATGTTCTGTATCAGTGGTATTCAACTATAGCTACATATTGCAATTATGAGAAAAATTTAAAAAATATTGTTGCTTGGGTCCCTTCATGGACCAATTAAATCAAAATCCATAGGGATTGGGCCCAGCTATAATAGGGACCAGGGTACTTTTTAAAGGTTCCTTAGGTGGGTTTATTGCGCAGCTCAATTTGAGATTCATTTTCCTGTATTAGGGAAAGTGTATAAATTGCAGGAAAATGATTTGCATTTAAAATATAACAAAGACTACCCTATTATGACATCTTATTCAACTTTTTTTTTTTTTTTTTTTTTGAGATGTCATTTCACTCTTGTTGCCCAGGCTGGAGTGCAATGGCACGATCTCAGCTCACTGCAACCTCTCCCTCCCAGGTTCAAGCGATTCTCCTGCCTCAGCCTCCCGAATAGCTGGGATTACAGGTGTGCACCACCACGCATGGCTCATTTTTGTATTTGTAGTAGAGATGTGGCTTCACCGTGTTAGCCAGGCTGATCCTTGACCTCAGGTGATCCACCTACCTCGGCCTCCCAAGGTGCTGGTATTACAGATGTGAGCTACCGTGGCTGACCTTTATTCAACTTTTTGGGAATATTTAAAAATGTGAAAGGACGTCTACTATATTAGACTGTATTAGAAAGTTAATTTTTGCAGAAATGTTTTAGAGTATTTGTCCTTCGTAGTAAACATTTCAATAAGGAGATGATTCTCTGTTTGAAAATTATTGTTGGAGATACTTTTTAAATGATTAAGTTTCATTGCCTGGTAGTCTCAGTTTCTATTTTCAGGTGCTGATAATGGGACTATATTTTCTTTGTACTTGTAAGAGTGGAAACAATAATTTACTTCAGTTTGGTCACTGAATGCTATCAGAATTATCAGCAAATATATGTGGCAACAGAAAAAGTAATACACTGTGATCATATTGGTCATGGATATTTTTCCTTATAGATATTAAAAATGGCCCCAATATGCAATGTGGCAAATATAATATCATTTATACATGAGAAGGTATTTGACCTTTAGAAGGCCATCAGTAAATATTTGTTGAATGGATGGCAAATAAGTAGTCCTACATATGTATAATGTAACAAGAAATGAATACATATTTTCCTTTTAAACAAAATGTCCTTTGAAAACTTGATTATTTAAATGTAAACATGGTTTTATGCAACTACCTCTGAATAGTACATAGAGAACAAGGCTATAGTGAAATGATCATGGACATCTCTTTCTGCTACAGAACCCAAGATACTATGGTCAAGATTAGAAACTACTTTAAAAGTTAAAATGAGTAGGATACTAAGTACAAGTTTAATGGGATATAATTAAATCGGATAATATGGCAAAAGAAATAGTATATAATAGACGGAAGAGAGATTTAATAATGAATTTATATTGTTAATCATGATATGAAAAATGCAGAAAATAAAGTAGGAGTTCTTAACATTCTGCTTTACAAATAGTAGTCAGTATCTGATTTGTTCTATGCAAAAGAAACTGTGTGTTTAACTGATCTTCACTTAGCCAACCCTCACTCAGTCAATCCTCGTGGTCAACAATTGCATTTATACCACATAATCACTAAGCCACCACAGCATACTGAGTGATCTTGGTTCTGATGCCACCTTTTAATGCCCACATCCATAGCTTCCATCAGTAGAGTTCAAGCTAAACTTGTTTCTAAACATACTTACACCAATCATACATATTAATATAACTTTAATAACTAAATTAAATATTATGTAAATACTGTTTTTTTCCTAGAAAAACTAGGGTAGATGTTTTTTAAAGTCCTAACAAAGGTGAGTCACTGAAAGTAATACCCAATTAGATGTAATTGAGACAATTATAACAGGTTGAAAAAACATGTCAAAAGTTTAAAAAGATTCTGCACTAAAGTATGTCTTTTTAAGAAAATACACAGCGGGGGCTTATGCCTATAATCCTAGCATTTTGCGAGGCCAAGGCAGGTGGATCATTTGAGACCAGCCTGGACAACATGGCAAAACCCCGTCTCTACAAAACAATACAAAAATTAGCCATGAGTGGTGGCACCTGCCCACCTACTACTCCCGAGTAGTCCCTGTTACTCTGGAAGCTGAGGTGGGAGGATCACCTGAGCTGCAGTGAACCGTGATAGCACCACTACACTCCAGCCTGGGCAACAGCGTGAGATCTTGTCTCAAAAAAAAAGAAAGAAAAGGAAAGTATACAGAACGTACAAATATCATATAAATATACATATTATAGCATATATACACATAATATAATATGTATTGATATTGTTTGTGCAAGAATGGCAATTTAATTTCTAATCGATGGGCCTATATTTAAAGAAAAGATCTTGGCTCTACCTCAAAAGGTGTCAAATGACTTTACAAGTATTTATTGTATTGCCATTTTTATGGCTATTTTTAAAATTTTTAAATTTTTATGGATACATAGTTGTACATACTTACGGGGTACAAGTGATATTTTGATATAAACATAAGTATAATGATCAAATCAGGGTAATTGGGATATCCATCACCTCAAACATTTATCATTTCTTTGAGTTGGTGACATTCCAAATCCACTTCTCTAGTTATGTTGAAATATACATTTTAGTTAACTATAGTTAGCCTGTTGTGCTGCCTAACACTAGATCTTACTCCTTCTATCTAACTGTATTTTTGTACCCATTAGACAACTCCTCTTTATCCCCTCCTCCCCTGATTTTCATGTTAACTGACTTATGGCATCAGGTAAGATTTAGGACTTAGAATATTCACATTTTCTGTAGTTTACTGAACTATTCCCTAATGTTCAAGTAATAATATAATATTTTTTATTTTACTAATTTATTCAGTAATTTATGGTCTGCATACCAATTATATGCAACATAAAACACAATCACTTCAAGATTATACAAATAATAGAAATAATTGATGATGGTTGATCAATTAGTGGAAGGATGAGTCATATGTCACAGTTCTTCCAAGCTGCATTAGTGGATTGGGCTTGTTGGCTTCTGTCACCAGAAATGTGTCTCTACCATTCTGATATCCATTCTGGCAAACATATAGTGATTGTAATCCCAGGAGAATGCTAAAATGTCTCATGTTCCCTGCTCTATCTCACAAAGTAAAGTTAGAAAAACAAAGGTTAAGGAAACAAACCACGATTCCAAAATGTCTCAGAAGTTTCTACAGAAGTGGTTTTTCCTTTACGAACTACTGCCGTATTCTGGTCTCTACACAATGACTTTATTCATACTTTGGGGTAAAGAACTCAAAAGGAAGAATAGGAAAGGAAACTTTCTTTGATCAAAAGGACTACATGGTTGCTTATATGGCACATCATACAAATCCAATTCATGTTAAATTAATATGTCAGTTGTGCAGGTGTAATGCAACTGTTGCATTTAAGTGGTAATAACATTAACTTTTATTAATTTTACTTAACTATTAAGTTGTCTATTGTGCTATCATCAGTAGTTTCAAATTATTTTTAGTGACTGTAGATTTTAGAAAATGATATTGAATATCACACTCCCACAAAAATCAATAAAGAGCACTATTTAAGTGGTTTTTCTTTTTGTTGAAAATTAGGTGAAAACAGTTTCTTCACAAAATTCCTATTAAGCTATTTTCAGCAAAACCAAAGTCAGTTATATCAGAGAGGTTAAGAACATGGGCTTTAAAACTCGACAACCTAAATTTGAAGCTTAGATCTTCCCTCAATGCCTTACATATTTTTAAACTTAAATATTACTGCTTTTAATATCATTAACAATACATTATGTGGAAAAAATATTATGTGGGAAAAGAATGATTGAAAATCTCTTTCCAAAGAGAGGAAGTTTATTGTAAGAAGACTCCCAGAATACATGAGAATAAGTCTATTCTTCCATTCCTTACCCCAAAATTCCATTTCACACAACAATTAAGCTCACAATTATAAGAGAAACCAGTTCAAAGAGCAGCAGACAGTGAAGAGAGACCAGCATCGAAACCTGTAACCACTAAAACTATCCATTTAGATAACAGAGATACTTGTTTAGTTCATGTGGACAATGATTTCTTAGTGTCCTAACTGAAAGCAGAAATGCTGTTATGTTTTCTATTTTTATTGGCTTTTCACCTAGAAACTTGAATTCTAAGTATAGCGACTTTTGATGGAGCAATGCTCAGCTACGGAATGTAGAGAATAATAGTTACCAGAAAAGAAAAAAAGCTCACAGAGGGTTCTAAAAGGAATTTTCATCCCATCTTTTCCAGAGCTAGATGTGGTAGACAGATGATCTTGTATCTGATTTCTGACAAGGACACTGAGAACTTATTTAGAGACAGCAATTACAGTATTTAGAGACAAACCAGAGAATGCTTATTTGCTCTTCTTTTTAAATAGAGATCTTTGAAGTCATTCACCTGAGTAATATCTATAAACCTGAGATCTCTTTGAAACCAGACATACAAGTTCCATAGTTTTGTTGAGTAAAATATGAATTTATTTTCTCACCAAGCCTGAGTCTTATTCTCTACTCTCATGACACTGAAGTTGCTGGTGGGGAGGAGCAATGTTTTCACCACCGATAATTCTTCAGCACTTGGCACAGAACTTAGCACATATTCTATGTCCAATAAATAATGAAGGAATAAATCAGTTAATGAAATGAATGGAAGCAAAGTAGGTACAAGATAGCAAGAGATACAAGCTTGCCATCTAGTGATAACTTGGTAAAATAAACATATATTATTCCCAGAACAGGGAAAAGGTAAAAAGTTGAGAGAAAATATGACTTCTAATGGCAAAACAGGTGTGCTTGGCCAATCTTGCCACTAAAGGCTTCATGTGTTGTGACGTACACCTTGTTTTAAAGATATCACATGAAGTGGCATATATGTGTAGGCCCTTAATATGAAGATTTTCCTGGTATAAGAAATCATAAAATAAGAAGAAGCCATTAAATATAGTGACCTACAAGTATGGTGCTAGGCAGTGACAAGACCTGTTTTTCTCCTATATAATTTATTAAAGCTATACTTTAAATCTTTAAAAATATTGCAGTGAACTGGCCAAAGGTTTTAAGATTCTGCTTCAGAAAACAAGCAGTGCTATTCTCTCCCATCTAAATTCAGTTTGTGTCCTTGCAGCTCATTAATAAATCATAGGCCACTCTGCTTAAAACTGCACGTTAAATCAACTGTATTCCATCACTTCAATGTATGTCAACAGGAACTTACTGTCAGCCTGAAGAACAAAATTCCTTTCTTTTTCCTCACATCTGTCAAAAAAACCAAGCGTTTCAAACTCTGTATGCATTTTTAGTTTGGAGCATTTACTAGAACCTCCTTCAGAATTCTTTCTTTGTTCATTTGTGGTTTTATTGTCTTTGAAAAGCTTCTCATGTTGTACTGTTCTTCTACTTTTCTACTTACGAAGATAAATTAAAGAGCCATTCTCTAATCCATGCTTAAAGTAGAAAGTTAGTGAATGAATAAATGCAAATATAATAGCACTTCCACTTTCAGGTAGGAGCCCCCTCTCAGGAGGCCTCCTTTAAACTTTGCTCCCACTGAATTGTACAGGAGCATTAGGACTCAATATTATCATGGTCTTTACTCTTCTAGAGTTTCTCTAGCAAAGGCCAGTGATAATCACTGATTTGTCATGAAGAGTCAGCAGTTGTATTCAAAACAGAGAAAATAAAAAAATTTAAAAATATACTTTCTCACAATACAGGCACAATTTACCTAGTAAGCACAAGGAATTCTCTTTTCGAATTAAAAAATAATAATCAGAAATAAGACGCAAAGTAAGGATGAATTGCTCTCACTGGGAGTCCATTTGATCCAGTCATGAGCACAGTGTTGGGAGGAGAAGGGTCTTTCCAGAGGCTGGCCTGACCTCCTGGCTAAGATAAGTTTGCAGTGGAGTGTGTTACCGCTTTGCCAGCGGTAGGTGTCACACATAACTAAAGGAAAAGGGCAGAGGAGCCAGAAAATAAGAAGCCAGTCACAGAAAAAGGAATTAAATAAAAAAAACTATATTCACACATTTTATAGGGATAGATGCTGAGTAAAGGAAGCCGAAGCCCTGTATTCCTTGTGTGAATTCATTTACTTCTGCATATGCCTATGTATGTGCTACAATCCATTCAACAAAAAGAAGTTCAAAACTAAAAGCCCCAAACATCTTGTGAGTGAAAAAGTACTGTATATGTATTTAGTTTGAAAACGAAGATAACAGGGCTGAAGCTAACCAGTCACTTATACTCACTGTGGTGGTGGTGGTGACCTCCTCGGTCACAACCTTCAGGGTGTCGACCACGGAGATGTAGCCCAGACGCTTAGCAATCGCCAAGGCAGTGTTGCCATTCTGAAGAGAGAGTGAAAGAGAGAGAGTGAGAAATAAGAGAGAGGACTGCGATGTGAGCCAATGAGCTCACCCGCTGCTCTGCATGAGCCAGCATTTCCTTCCAAAACAAGGCACAGCTTAGGAAAATCACTAGTTTTTACCATTACGTCTAAATCTGTCTTTGTAACTTCTTCAGACTGTAGCCCAGGTCACCATGGTAACACAACAAGCTTGCATCTGCTTGCTCTTTTTAATAAGAAGCACTTGACGCTTTAACCCTAAGGTTGTCAAGTATCTTCTACAAATACCGTATTGCGCTTAAGAAAGTGCCTCATGACGCCTCCAAAACCTGTTAGCAAGTACCAGGTACACTTATCCCTCATCAGAAGTCAGGCCATCTGCTGCAGGTAAGATGTTACCATAGGGAACACGGTAACATATTTAGCTACAGCTGTGCAGAAGCTCACTGTGCAGCAAAATAACACAAGCAAGCAATTCAGGCTGCATCCAACCCGGGCCACTCGGGATCCCAGTTCGTTTAATTGCACCGCTTAGTTTACATTTCAATGGCTCCACAACCCAATGAGCTTTGTTTAAGCCAGCAGCTCCCTTACTGTGCTCCCTTAAGAAGGCGAGGGGGGGTCAATCTGTGCTCACATCTGAGAGCCAGCTGTAAGCAGAGCACGTTCCAGCAGCCCAAGCGGAGGGCCCCCGTCTCCAGAGTGAGCCAAAGAGTCAGGCTGACTGCTTTCCCTCCCAGGGCAAGCACTTCTGGGGAAGTCACACTGACTTCTGGAAAGCCTGCCCAAAAATCTGGGGCTTTCCAGAGTCCAGGGGGCTTATTTAAAGAGGAGGAATCTGACCTCACTCAGCTCAGACAAGAAGCCACCAGGGCAAGACAGGAAAAAGAAGAAAGCGTGGTGAGGGGCAGTGGCGTTTGTCTTACCGCAGTGGTGGCGTTGGGCTTGGCCCCATGCTGGAGCAGGACGTTGATGATGTGCGTGTGACCCTGCTGCGCGGCCTGGTGCAAAGGCGTGTAGCCGTTCTGTGGAGGACAATGGTGGCAGGCCCAGCACCCGATTTGCAGAGGGAGAGGAAAATTAGGTTAGCCTTCATTTTGAATAGTCTTATTTACAACAAAACCATCACGGATGCTTTATTTGGAGCCCAAGATTATCAGCAACCCATTTCTCAGCAGCAAACACTCCCTCACACCTTATGGTCTGCTAAGATAAGAGAAGAAACCAGCTGATGAAACAAGATTAACAGACTCCAAATGATAACTATTATTGCATTTTAACCAGTTAGCGTTAAAAAGGAGGGCTCCCTTAAGAAGGTGAAGGGGGTGGGTGCAGTCGACTTCTGCTCACAGCTGAGCTGAGAGATTTAAAATAAGAAAGAGCATTATCACTGTGATTTCTTCCCTTGGAAACAAGAGTTAAAATTGTTTTTAACTGAAGGCTGCAGAGGGTCATATAAACCACTGCTTGTTCATCATGACTTTCCTAATAATTAACCTTTGGCTTAGCTTTAGGGATTCCAAATCATTGAAAGTAAATCTAAATCTTATATTCCTTTCCAAGAACAGCTTTTCTCCCATTTCAGACATGATGAAAGTGAAAATAAGAAAGTTAAGTAATTTCTCTACAATCGGGCGAGGTTCAGATCCTGTGCAGAAGACCATGACAGCCAATGGCTACCAGACAATGGCTATTACTTATCAAAATCCACCTGCTTCACTTCTCATAAAATTTTATCTATATGTTTCAGACCCAATTGTCCTGGGCTCTGAGTGGCCCTTTCGTACTCTAAGCTTTTAAGTGTACATACCCCTTTCATCCAATGTCACTGCTGTCCTGCGAGCACCATACATATTTGCTTGTTCTGTCTACTATATATGTGGGTGCTACATGATTTCTCCTATAAATTCACTGCATTCTGTCTGCCCATAGGAACATGCCCATATGTATCAGGGTTACCTAAGTGTCTCTAAGTTTGGCACATCCTCAGCTCTGTCATGTTGGAAGTCTTACATCTCCTTATAAATCCCTACAATGGGATGACCCCAGGAAACTTGAAAATATAAATCAATTACAGGGACTCCCAAGAAGCCTTTGGCTATTACAGGGACTCTGCGGTCAAATCAGATAATCCATGGACATTTGAGGAGAACACACTAAGCGATACTTCTTTTCGTAAAAACTTTTTCTTTTCATTGTGTTTACATCCATTAAATCCATTGAATTTAGTTCATCTTTTCAGTATCAGCCAAGTTAATTCATTCAACAAGCATTTACTAATCACACACTATGTGCTAAATAACTTAGCGTGTAAATTAATAAAATAAATATATGTAAATTAATAATGCCAAAGCAACATTCTTGCCCTCAATAGATCAGTGGACATTGTGGCCACAAAAATGTTCCCCAGCCCTGATTTAATCTAACCTTTACCTGAAATCCCCAGTAAGGATATTTGCCAGGGAAGTCTGGAGCAATTCAAAAGTGTTTACATAAACATTTGGTTGATTCTTAATTCACTGTCATAGGCCCATCTGGCTAGGAGCTCTAGACCCAGTGCTACCAATTATTTGCAGACCCTTAATCCTCTCTATGCCCCAGTTTCCTCATTTAAAAAATGGAAATGGCCAAGATTTCAAGTTTGATGAAGGATCAGGTAAGTTGTTCATGAATATGTTTTCTTTTCTAGCTTTGAAAATGTTAGCAAACACTTTGGTGGTGTTTTCATTTTGTTTGTTTGTTTGTTTTTCTAATTGGAGAGCTCTATAGTCTTCACAGTGTCTTTAATAAAATTTTTTTCATGTGCTGTTCTAAACCCTCTTCACAAATTAAATATATGATTAACTAGGTCTGGTTTGTCCCAAGTTGCTGTAACAGGGTTTCATTCTAATTTTAAGCAACAAATAGTATTATAAAACAAGTTAATTTTGCCAAATCTTTTATACCACATCATGAGAGTTTACAGAGTAAAGTTAATATATATGTTTACATTTGTAAAGTAATGAATCCATTTTTAGTAACTACAGCTACACATAAGATATGAGGAAGAAAACCTAATTCCTTTCCCAAAGATGTCATTTTCATGTGAAAAAAATCTGAGTTTATTAAAAGACTGTCCTTTGAGGTTTGTATCATTTCCCTGAAGATATATGGTTCCAAATGTTACAGTGCAACCAACTTAGTTCACTTAAAAAAAAAAAAAAAAAACTGAAATGACAAAATGAGATTTTTCTTTCAATCAAATCTTCATTCAATGCAGGTCAAACTCCAAGGAGACCATTGATATTCTCTAGACAATATAGTGTTAGCCTTCTAAATATTATAACCATTTCAACAATGAAACATTTGAAAATCTGATAAGCATTTTCAAGCCCTGCCAACACCTCACTGTACTGTTGCATTTGTTCATTTCAAGAGAATACTTGGATTCCAACAAAAATGTCTTTCCTGGAGTGCTTATATGGGAGCTGGCTCATCAGAAAAGGCTTTAGGAGCTAATGCCTGAGAATTCATATTAGAGGCTTTAAATAAGTCTCAAAGTTCAATTTCATGAGAACTTAAGAACTGGTCAGAAACTAGGCAGCAAGCTATTCTTGCTAGAGTAAGATTATAAGTTTAAATCTTAAATGTTAATAGTATTATTTATAGTTTAAAAATAAGTTTATTTTAAATTAGCTATAAACATGCTTATGTATAGAAATGATTTTGTTTCTGCTTCTAAGAGAATATAAAGACTGACTTATAAAACTTCGGTATATTTTTAATTTATAGAATCTTGAATGATGGCTTTGAAAAGTCCTGAATGTGCTCACACTAATTTACTTGAGCCCATTCAAATAGCTGCAGTTAGAAATTTCTGGGCCAGGCTTGGTGGCTCACACTTGTAATCCCAGCACTTTGGTTGGCCAAGGTGGGAGAATTTCGCTTGAGCCCAGGAGTTCGAGACCAGCCTAGGCAACATAGTGAAACCTCATCTCTACAAAAACTTTTAAAAATTAGCTGGGCATGGTGTCACGCACCTATAGTCCTAGCCAGTCCTGAGGCAAGAGAATGACTTGAGCCCAGGTTCTAGACTGCAGTGAGCTCCGATCGTGCCATTGCATTCCAGCCTGGGCAACAGAGTAAGACCCTGTCTCAAAAAAAAAAAAGAAAAAGAAATTTCTGATATACGAACTTAAATAAATGTGCAAATAAATATTTCTTTGGATCAAAGAACTTGGAGCTGCAAGTTATATTCTGCATAATAGCCACAGTTACAATATGAACTTCTATTCACCTTGAACCAAATTGAGTGCACTGAAGTAAAGTGTTATGTTCCAACCTTGCTTTGCTGAATAGGACCTTTCGAATGCCACTGGGGAAACTGTTGGGATCAAGTCAGCTCTGCATTATCCTTGAGAACTTCCAGCCCAGGCCTTACACATTATTGCCTCACTGAGCATGTCCATGTGATGTTCTGAATGTGACAGAGTTCATTAAAAATGAAAGGCATGCAGTCTAGGCTGCCTGTCTGTATTTCTTCATGAGAGGATAAGGGGTCAGGGGAGGGGGACAAGGCCCTGAAACAATGTAAAGGAAATCTGCCAGAACATCAAGATGTTCTAGCAGGCATCTATTGTATCCTGCAGTAAGTTGTTAAATCGATGTCAGCTACTTTAACTTTATAACAGAAGTAGTTCTGGAGCTAACCTTCATGGCTGTCAAAGGTCATTAGAATGAAAATTCTCAAATAATTGCAAAACTACATCACCTCTTCAAAATCACTTTAGAACTAAAAAGGAAGAAAAAAATACACTTGTAGCTTTGGTAAACTAGTGAAGCATCCAGATGGCTGAACCTTTTTGCTTACAGGAATTGAAAATGATCACAAGTCCTTTACCTTGGTTTTTGCGTTAACATTTGCTCCCTGCTTCAGAAGAAAGTTGACCATTTTCACATTTCCATAGTGACAGGCCACAATTAGAGGCGTGTAACCAAGCTGTAAATAGTAATAAAAAGTTAAAAATAGATAAAGTAGAGACTTTACTACTCTAGTGGTTAATAACCCAGAGGAGAAGGACTGGGTAGAGTATCAGTTATTATAGGATTCAATTTGACTAAAGATATTATTTAGCAGATTATATATGTGCCCCTGACCACAAGGAACTTCATATCAGCAAGAGAGATCAGATGTGGGTGACTTAATCTGCAAAGAACTAAGAGAGAGGCACAAATAATATCTGAAAACAGCAAAGACAGAATGACTCTGATAGGAGATGCAGGAAATATGTAGCTACAGCAGGCTTAAAGAATGGGTAAGAATTTTATGGCATAGAGGGTGAAAATCCATTTCCAGACCAAGGGCATGGAGATGAGCAAATACAGGAGGAACACAGCAAGTCATGCGAACTAGCTAAAGCAGTAAGAGAGAGGGTAGACTTAAGGCTGAAAAATTGGAGTCTTCCTGCAAAGAGTCCTGACCCCATGCTATCCATTGGACTTGATTCCAGCAAAAAATGGGGAGTCACCATAGATTTGTGCATAGGAGAGGGTTATGATTAGTTTATATTTCAGAATGGACTCTGGAGGGGGGAAGACCCTGGACATGGGGTGACCCAAATGGGGGCTACTGGGAATCATCCCAGCCAGAACCTGTCACAATACTGAGAATGATTTGCTTTACCTTTGTATGAGCATCCTGATCAGCTCCATGCTTGGTGAGAATATCAGCAACATTCACTTTATCTTCCTGGGCTGCAAGGTGTAAGGATGTGAGTCCACTCTACAGAAAGAATGGAACCAAAGGGATACAGTTGAAGAAGAAAATACATTGCATCATCTATAATATTATGAAAAAAATATTGAAAATATCCTGGAAAACTTGTAGCCTCTTCCGAGAAACTGTATCTTCTGATATTTAAGGCAAACTCTCTAAATTAATGATGTTTCATCTAAGACATGACCTCTAAGTCAGTCAACACATCAGGCAAATTACATTTTCTATATTGGGTTCTTATATTATGATGGGACACTTAAAAATAACACAGCTAATAAGCTTTCAAATGGCATTTATTTCAAATCCATCTGGATGTCCTGCTGTACCAACTTATTTATTTAAATAGCTGATCAACCAACTATTACACCTATTTTATAAGCATAATAATCATCTATATTTTATCGACAAAATATCACATCAGTGTAAAAAATGGACAGTTACAGGAAATGACTTCAGAAAAACTTTCTCCAGCACCCTAAGAAAGTATACTTTTCAGGAGGTTCCTCTAAACATTACCTTAAAGTAACCTCTTTATTTCTATAGCACCATAAACTGCTCAGTTTTATGCAACATGTTTGGTATATATACATCAAGTAATTATTTTGTTTATTTGAATATCCAATTAAGGTACAGTTATGAATTTATAATAAAAAAAGAAAGGCATGGAGGAAAGATGGGGGAAAGTGGCTTATTCAGCCAATGCCACACTCTGGTAGCCTTACTACATCATTTACCTGTTTAACGGGCGTTTTCTTGAGTATGTTTCATATGTCATGAAGTGTTCATATTCTAGGCACTTGAATACAGCAGTGAACAAAAGTTTCTGTCTTTATAGAGCTTACATTCTAGCCTACAGTATATTTCTACTGTATATTTCTCTCCCCTCACTATTGTTCTAATGCCTAGTATATTTATGCTCTTCCTGGACATCCTGCAGCTATAGACTGAGGTGGCTACCTGGGCTCTGAGTCAGCACTTCTTCCCGGTTCACATCTGATTAAAATTGACCAGCCCTGTTGACCACAACTTTTCAGGCCCACTCTCCTGCATTAGCACTTAGGCTGAGAAAGCTAAGCCATGTTCTTCAAAATTCATGATCTCCAGCCATGGTGCTACTTCTGGAAATCAAAAAGTACACTAACCTCATTTCAAAAATGTAAGTGAAACCTAGAGAGAGAAAACCATTCTAAAACGTGAGAGGAGGCTTTTTCCTTGTGGGCCTGGAGCTTTTTAATCCTGAGGGCTCTGGGTGAGCTCGACTTTGAGTTTCGTAAAACACAGGGTGAGATAGAAGGCATATCCTTTTCTATTAAAATTTTCTTCACTTCTAAACAAATATTATTTAATCCTAATGTATAAAAAATCTGAATACTAGGATAAAACAAGATTCTTAATTTTCTCCTTACTAAAATAACAGAGTATTTCTCTTTACAGAGATAGTCTGTTTAAAAATGTTATTGAAGTGATCATCACGTGAAGTGATCATCAAATCTCAAAGACATTTTTGATGACTTTTTAAATACGTGTGCTTTTTTCTACTCTATTTGCAGAATGGATTTTCTGCAATGCAAGATTACAAACTAACAACCAGTATGGAAATCTCTGCAGTTTATTGTGGTAAACTTGCATATCCAAATCAAAGGATGTAAACTGCAGTGAATATAGGTTTTTGTCCACAGTTGCTGTCTCATAACTCCCATATCCGTTATTATAGTCTTTCGTTATAACATTGTGCGTTTTAGGCCTCAGGGGCAGGCCTCAGGAAACAAAATATCTCCCACCTTCCCCCGGCCTCCTTTCACTTTCCCTTAGGCTAGGCTCTAATCTTCCCCCAGCGTTTGTAGATCATAAGACCCTCCTGAGAGAGAGAGTCCCATCCTATATCCTGGGGGAATGAATGCTGACATCATGAAGCTTCCATAAAATCCCAGAGGACAGGGATCGGGGAGCTTCTGGATAGCTGAACATATGGAGCTTCCTTGTGGAAGGTGGTGCGCCCAGGAAGGGCACGGAAGCTGTGTGCCTTCCCTCATACCTTGCCCTATGTGTCTCTTCATCTTCATCCTTTGTAATAGCCTTTATAAGAAACTGTAAGCACTGTGAATGTGTTTCTGTGAGCTCTGTGAGCCATTCCAGGGAATTAATGGAACTCAAAGGGAGTGTCCTGGGAACCCCAACTTGAAGCCAGTCGGTCAGAAGTTCAGAAGCCCAGACTTGTGATTGGTGTCTGCGCAGAGGGCAGTGTTGGGGACTGAGCCCTCAACTAAGGGATCTAACACTCTCTCCAGATAGACAGTGTTGGAACTGAATTGGAGGACACCCAGCTGGTGTGTGCTACTTGGTATGTGGGGAAAACCTCTCCACATTTGGTCACAGAAGTCTTCTGTGTTGATGATTGTTGTGTGGTAGTGTGAGAATAGAGGAAAAACACTGTTTGAAAGGTTTCTGGAAAAAAAAAACTTTTCTAATAAATTAAGAAAATAGAAAGTGTTGAAGAAGTTCTTTTAAAAAAAAGTAGTTTATTTCCTAAGACACACTGGTGGACTCAGTGACTGATCTTTTTTGGTTTTATTTTATGATAGATGGTGTTTGGACAATGATTATAATATCACTTCTATATTATAGTTCTTAATATCAAATCATCACTTGGAGAGTATGAAATTACTGAGTTGGCCTTAAAAAGAAAAGAATACATGTTTTCTTCAAAAGCAATGGGAAATTTTTTTATCGGTTTTGCTTCTTATCTGAGATATTTTTATAGTTGCATTATCTTATAATTCTAACCAAAAGGCAAGGTTATATGTTTTATATGTAAATTTTGTATATTGTATTATTATTCAGATATATCTGGGTAAACTTACTAAAGTTTTACTTTAGTGATAAACATACTATGTGTTTAGGACACCACTCACATGTAATACTGAAATCATTGTTATAAAGACAACGAAATTACTTTGGGATTCAAAATTGAATGTTTTTCTTCACTGCTGAGTGTGCAACTCAAAAATACTCATTAAATATTTGCTAACTGCTAAAACACTATCAAAGAAAGTAATGTATTTAGAAGAATACCATAAAGGAGGACACAGTGAACTGATTTCAGATATGTACCTGTCATTTTTATAAATTAAAAATAACACCATCAGAAGCACTGTAAGATCAGTTTCATGAACTATCTGGAATTTTAATGCTACTCAAAATACTGCTGAATTGTTTATGGATTTCTTTGGCTTATTTTCAAATGAAGATTTACTTGTTATTAACAGAGTAAACACATGCCCCCTTCATACACTAATATTAAATAAAATATTCTATGCTTCATGATCACATTTTCTCCAACAGGGTAAATGACCACCTGAATGACATGATGTCAATAGTCACAAGGACGTCCATGCCCTAGACTGTAATGATTGTCCATCTGATACACAGAATTTCACTATAAGGCTTTATCGTGTTCGTTCTTGTAAAAATGCAACTCTCCTTTGGAAGACTAACCCTATAATTTGCTCTCATCATACTTTAAAAAAGGATTTGTAGGGACTTTTTATAAAGGCCAGAGAAGTACGTAAGAGCAGGGGATGTACAGGAACACTTCTGAGTGACAAGGAAATAGACTAGGACTGCAGAAGTATTCCAGGCAACCTGCCTGTTTCATAGCTCTTCCTAAAGGATGCGTGCTACATAACCTATTTACAAATGTTGTTAAGACCAACTTATCACTGATACTTTAAAAGTACCAATTAACAATGAAATGTAGAAAACATAGAGTATTTGTATATTTATGGAAGGAGCTAAGAAACTTAATTTTCACTAAGCCCATATAACATATTACAAAAAGCATCAAGACATCAAATGACAAACCAACTTAATAAATACAGGTTCCAATTCTGTGTTTCTCAGCAGCTGACTATAGCAGAGTATATATAAGTGTAAGATAGAAAGTTAGATAGATGGATCTATAGATTTTTATGTAGATGGATGGATGGATGGATATCAAAAGACATATACTTGTAAAAATATATATTTTTATATTTGAATATTTTTCCCTTATATCTTTGACTGCCATTCTATTATAATTAATGTGGAGGTCTATAGAGGCCAATCCCTGGAGAAAGGCTAAAATGACTGATGTGTTTTATTAAAAAAAAAAAAGATTTTCTCACCACCACCACCAAACCTCTCAAGCTAGGCCTAAGTTGACTGAAAAAAATCTGTATTTTATTGAGTTTCCTCTCTCCTATCCAGAGGTGCCTCAGATGTCCAGCAGGACTAAAGAATGCCTTGGGTGGTGAACATGGGCCTGCCAGCTTAGAGGCAGTTGTTTAAGCTAAACCCCAGATGGAAGCATTCTTTCTCTCTCTATATATATGAAATTTAGAATGAGGAGCAGCAGACACTGGAGCAATTATAGTGATGTTAACATTGGGAGCTACAGGGTAGCCTCTTTAGACACACAGAGAGAAACAAGGAAAGCGGGGCCATAGAGATGAATGAAACTGACTTGCATAGAAAAGTCAAGAAGCCAAAGTGTTGCCATACAGAGAGTCTCTCTCTCCCTTGCTTCCTTATGGTTTTCTAATCTCTCATAAAGGCTTGACTCCCTTCCTGTCCTTGGGGTCTGTAAGATATCCCTGTTTCTTTTTAATACATTGCTTCTTTTTGTTCCAAACTGTCTGTGATTGGTTCCTGTTTACATGCATCCAAAACACTCTTGATTGATGCAAGAAAGGACAGAATACCTTGGTTGACATGTGGATATTGGCTCCCTTATCCAGAAGCAAGGTAACCATATCTGTGTGCCCCTCCTGTGAGGCCAGATGGAGTGGAGTTACTCCTTGCTTTGTCACAATGTTTGTCTCTGCTCCATAGTTCAGGAGTGTGGAAGCTATCTGCATTTGATTCTTCTTGGCAGCAATATGTAACGGAGTATAGCCGTTCTAAAAAAAACAAAAATAAAACACATGCATATAGAGTAAGATTAACAGTTGCTCTAATACGTATCTCTAAAGGAAATAAAAATCTCTAATCAATAGAAGAATTAAAAGTGAGTTTACAGTTAATCCAAACCCTTACTCATCACGTTTCCATTCAACAATAACCGAATCTCTACAATAAAAGTCACAAGGCACCCCATTCTACTGTAAGACAGATACAGACATCAAAGCTCCAGAGCTAAAAATTCTCTCCTTGTAATATTGCTTCTCTCCTGAAGAGCAACATAGAATAAGCCAGGTTCCTCTTCTACATGACCATCCTTTACATACCTGGGGATGATTTTCATATCCACCTTTAGTTTTCTGTTTTCCAGGCTAATTTTCTCCATTCCTTCAACCATTCCTGATGGAAGTGCCATTTCTAGATCTCTCCCTATAAGGATGACCTGTTCTGAGCCGATTCTAGTTTGTCGATATTGCTCTTGAATTATGTATACTATCTGGAACCAAGGCTACACTTCACATATGGTTATAAAGTAAAGAATCAAATGGAATTGTTTCTATTATCTTACTATAATACTCCAACTAATATGCTTCTGTTTGGATTCTACTTAAAACGGGTTCAACAAATATTACTGAGTGCCTAGAATATGCCAAGCAGTGTGCTAGGTGTGGGAATACAATGGTGAACATGACATGATCCCTGTCTTTAATGGGTTGCATTCTAATTTAAAATATATTCAACAACAAAATTAGCTTATATTAATCTTGTGGTCCGTTCAAATCCTAGATCTCCCCTTCTTTATAACCTGCTGCTTCGAAAGTAGAAATATGAGGCTACTCATTTCGGGTGGGAGTTTGTGGAGAGGGACAGGATAACTCATACTCTGCTTACAAGAACAAAACTCTAAACCCCGTATTTAGTTAAAAGAAAAACATGTGGAACAACTGTAAGTCTGCAATATATATTGTTTTATTTCCTTTTCTTTATCAAATCTGGTAGAATTTTCCATTCGAAATGTGTGATAGAAATTAAAAACAGTGGCTTTTCCCTTCAGTGACAGGCTGAAGGGAAAGACAGCATAATGACCAAGTGCTTCTTGTGAGATTACCATGAGATGTTTTATTTATTTATTTGTTGAGACAAGGTATGGCTCCATCACCAAGACTGAAGTGCAGTGGTGCTATCTCAGCCACTGCAACCTCACTTGAGTCACCTGGGCTCAAGTGATCCTCCCACCTCAGCATCCTAAGTACCGAGGACTCCAGGCACACACCACCATGACTGGCTAATTTTTTTGTATTTTTGGTAGAGATAGGGTTTCACCATGTTGCCCAGGCTGGTCTCAAACTCATGAGCTCAAGCGATCTGCCCACGTTGGCCCCCTAAAGTGCTGGGATTACAGGTTTGAGCCTGTAATCGAACATGAGAGGTATTTTTAGGTCATGCTATTTCCTTAAAGCTAACTGCAAAGTATACCAAAAAATAAAAAAGTGTTTTCAGAATTTAAACGTCTTTATGAGCCATCATCAAATCTTGATCCTCACACAATCCTACATTATCTACTCTGTCCCCATTTCTCCAAGCAAGAATAAGTATCTTTCATTTTTGACAAATAATGTTTCTCCTGAAGCAACTGAAGGAAATTCAGCTTGGAAGCCTCTTCAGGATCTGATCAGAGGTCCCAGATGCTTCAAAATACTGTATTTGTATCCATAGACTCTATTGAAAAAAAGGACACATAGATTTTTGTGGACCAAATAAGTTTAGTCAACTTCTTTTTGCTACAATGTGTTTCCATAGTCTCAGTTACCCCCCTGCCTACAGGAGTAACTGTGTTCAGAAGATGACGTAAAGCATTTCTCTACTCCAGAGTCCACAGTAGGATGGGTATTCTGGGAATGCCTCTCTAGTGTCTTTCACTTATCTGCTCCAGCCTGTCAATGAACATGAGCCCTTCATCTCTACTAAGTTTAGGTAAAGGGATATTTTAGCAAAACAGCATAAGCAATCATCAAAGAACGTGTCAATTCTGGCAATGGAGGAGGTTTGCCTGGTAGATACTCAACCTACAAGATCTGAAAAGCCCTCTTACTCCACAAAGAGGAAACATTTTTGGACTCAAATAATTGCATCACTCCCAATAAAGACTAAGAGAAGGTTCTGGACTCTGGTGGAAAGAAGCAAAGTTCTCGTGGCCAAAGGACTGTGTGTGTTAAGGAGAGGGGACATTATAATGAGCAGAAGGAGAGTCTAAAGTGGAGACTACAGTGGGGATCGTACCATCTGGAGCCCTCTAGGAGTGGCCCCAAAGATGAAGGGCTCATGTTCATTGACAGGCTGGGGCAGATAAGTGAAAGACACTAGAGAGGCATTCCCAGAATACCCATCCTACTGTGGACTCTGGAGTAGAGAAATGCTTTACGTCATCTTCTGAACTCGGTACGTGCATGCCTAAGATTAAAGACCACACAAGGTAGAGGCTAGAAATCAAGGCTATGTTTGTCTCTTTAGGAAAACCATACACATTATTGTATAATCTAGGTCTTCTCTTGCAAGTAGATTGAGAGCCCCTTGTGGAAAGAGAACACACGTTTTACAATTTTACCTCCCACTGAGTACCTATAATCCTTTCTTTGCACATTGTAAGAGTTCAATGAAAGTACTCATGAGTACTAATGAAGTCTTTTGTATCTATGTTGAGAATGGTCAGCCTGGAAAGCTAATGGAAAAAAAAAATGCTGGCATGTTAAGTGAGCAGGTATATTTTTATTCCATAGTTGCTGAATCTTCATTCTTTCATCCAAATTTACTGGGAACTCACATATGTTATTAAACATCTCATAGATATGCAAATGAATATGATATAAACACTCCTCTAGTAGCTTATAATCTAGTGTGAAGAAAGACATAAAATATGTGCTGAATTGATGAGGTTGTAGAAAAAAGAGGAGTAAGAACAGTGTGGATAATTATGAACATTTGGCACCCTCTTTTGACAGTTCAAGTACTTTATTGTAAACTGCTTATTGGCATCAAAAAGATACAAATATATGTAGATGTATATGTATGTATGTGTACAAAGTTATATATTTATGATATTATACATATTTATATATAAAATATATATTATACAGAATATATTTTATGTATATATCCTATTTTATATCTATAATATGTATAAAATTTAAATAGGCATACGAGTATATATGTATATATTTGTATAACAGAAGTGGAATAAATCTCCCTCTATTGCTTTGGGGCACAAAGGACCTAGTGGTTAAGAGCACTGGCTCTAAAGCCAGTCTGCCTGAGGTCAAACACAGGTACAAGCTCTAACACTTATTATTCATATGACTTTGGAAAATTAACCTACTTAAATCTCGCTTTCTCATCTGCAAAATGGAGATCATTAGAATACCAGTCTCATAGGGTTATTATGAGATATTGCCTGTAAACTGCTCGGCTTAGTGTTTGGCAAATAAATGGTGGCAGTTTTTTTATTATGTTGTCTAATATAGCATAAATATTTTCCCATTACAATCAATATTTTTTAAATAAACCCTGATGTGTTCTCAAAATAGGTGTGCTGAATTAATGAACGAAAGATGCAATGAGGACTTTATGCATTACACGACATTCATATATATTTTCAGTGTAATAAGGGGCCAGCTAGAATGGTGGGAAATGCCCTGTCCATAAGTACAAGTCTTAGTTGGAGCGGTTTCGGAATTTGGTGCTAGATATACACCCAAAAGGCATCCTCCCGCCACCTCTGAATCTAGGGACTTAGAGGGATCCATGCTACAGTTAACACACGTAAAACATTTTAAAAAAAACAAAGAAACAAATAGAAGTTTGAAGTCTGAAAGAATGAGAGTATAAAAGGACATTTTCTTCATAGCATTTGGTTTATAGGAGAGAAGAGAAAACACGTTAATGACTTTATTTCTCAATTCTCAAAATTCAGACTTCATTCTCTAACACACAGAATGTTAGCAATAAGATTCATCTCTACTGGTTTATAGGCACATCCCCTTAATACTTGCTGACTCTTTAAAAATCTTAAAAAAGATTTTCAAGACGCAACTGGCAGAAATACAAGGGGAAAAAAAGGGTGTCAATACCAAAAGCTACTATCGCTAGGACTAGTCGCAGTTATACTATACCATGTGTTTTCTAACACAATTCTCATGTGTTTTCAGGCGATAGTTACACCCTACGTCTGTAAATCCTTTTCTGTGGTCCTCACCTTGGCAGTGGCATGAGGGGAAGCACCCTTCTCCAGTAACAGCAGCGCCACCTTCTGGTTGTCATAATGAGCAGCAACATGGAGCGGGGTAAGGCCATTCTGTAAAGGGTGTGTTTAATAAATTAGGGTTAGCTGCCCTGAAGCTACCAGATGCCTGGAAACTGATATTGATTAAATTCATGTTAATGAATTAATATAGTCAATAGAAAAAAGAATGAAAATAAACAAATCCCTAATAATTTTCATATTAAAAACATAACTAAAATTGAAAATGAGCATACCACCAGCAAAGGGGATCTTGAGGGTCACAATGTATAAAGGTCTAAACTGCTATGTAAGAAATACTACATTAACATTGCAGGGATTCTTTTTAATATAGAGACGTTCTGGGGCTGTTGTGACAAGACTTTGAGGCACAGCTCAAAATGCTTTCTGAATCAGTGTGTACATGGACGGTCGTGGAAGACATCGCCACCATGTCTATTTGGGATAGTTTCATCAGTTGCTCTCACATTCCTTTCAGAGAAGTGAGAAAAATGTCTTTACAGATCTCCTAATCTATCATCTTCACTGTTACATAATTATAACACATAGAGAATCTTTACCTTCCCTGCAGAATCTGCGGCAGCACGGCGTTGCAAGAGAAGTTTTGCCACATCCAGGCTTCCATACTTGGCTGCTACATGCAGGGGAGTAAAACCCTTCTGAAAATGTGAGAAACAAAAGTAAAATCATATTTATTGTTATAACTCCTCACGAAATCTTTTTATTTGTTAACATATTAAGCAAAGTATACTGATTCTTCATTTGGAAAAAATACTGGCAGCATTAAATCTGTTAGCCATGAACAAGGACAAAGAAAAAGAATAAAATTTAACATACAAAAGTTTGGCTTGATAGACTGAACAAAAGAAATTTTATTTTAAGGGCTTGGAGACTGAAATCTGACTTTATAGGTTTGGGATTTTTAAAAGCCACTAGTGTCAGTAAACTGGCTCCAATTTGTGAATGGGAAAAAAAAAGCCTTTTTCTTGCCTCTAAAATTAATAGAATTGAAACAACAGCTGCTTTCTCTCCAGCCCTCCTTCTCTTTCTTTCAATCCTTTTTATAACACCTGAATTCCAAATTCATTTAAATTTTAGGATATTTTGGCAGCCATAGTAAAAACAAGTATTCGTGAATTAGTTGACATATTTTCTGCAGAAATGGCAAGATAAATGGTCTATAGAACAAAAAACATGTACTATTAAAAAGAAACTCCCATCCTGACTTGTCCCCTTTCCCAAAAGACTCACACTGTCTAAAAGACCAATTGCTTTTGTAAAATACATTCTACTTCTGGCATGATGTTGGGCTGATTAACACCAGACTTTTAAACACACTGAAGCTTTAAAGCTTTTTTTAGAGGGCTGCTCTCCTACACATGTTGATATGTGTACATTCAGTGTCTTCCGTGCCTAACCAATGGCCTTACTCTGTAATTAGCAGTGTGTTATAAATACAGATAAATCTCTGGACTAAAATCTCGAGGATGGCACAGTTCCTACACCATGATGTCAAATCCATCCTCTTAGCCAGACAGTTTAACCACATGCTCTTCTGGCACTACAGTGGGAGTGGGGGAATTCTAACACCAACCAGGGCCTGTAAAACACATAGCAAATATGCCTGGGTTAGGTGCTCTAAGCCATGGCTTATCCTGGGACCATTTAAGCCCCCATCATAAACACAGAATATCCCCCAAGAAGCAATATTGCCCTTTCGGTGTCTCCGGACAAATTATTTTTAAATGAGATGACGTTTTTCTTTTTGCTTCTTTTTTTAACATTTGGTATTAATAAATTCTTGGAAGACAGCGAATCGTCTGGTTTTTTCCAAGTGTGGGACAAACGTAGGAAGTATTTATTCCTTCTTGCATTGTCCATATAAACCAGCATTTGTGGTTAGAGCTCTCCTCCCTCCACTCAATGCACCCAATGATTAGCGTGATACTCAGGATGAAACAGAGTTCTTTGAGACTAACTACATGATGAGGAAGAAAACATAAACTCCTTATCTTTAAAGCTTTGCTAGAATAGTGATCCAACTCTTATAAGTTTGGAAATGATTATTAGACAAAACTACATAAAATCTACTGTAGAATAACAAAACCAAAGTTAGAAGGCATCTCTTGAGTCATACATCTGCCTTCTTCCTTTATGTTAATCTCATCAAGATTTCATTTACCCTCTTAAATGGCTTTAATGATGAATCAACCACTGTTCAGCCCTAGTCAATTGAACTCTTAAAATGCTGTTTGGCCAGGTGCGGTGGCTCACTTCTGTAATCTCAGCACTTTAGGAGGCCAAGGTGGCTGGGTCATAAGGTCAGGAGATCAAGTCCATCCTGGCTAACACGGTGAAACCCCATCTCTACTAAAAATACAAAAATTTCGGGTGTGGTGGAGGGCACCTGTAGTCCCAGCTACTTGGGAGGCTGAGGCAGGAGAATTGCTTGAACCCGGGAGGCAGAGGTTGCAGTGAGCCAAGATTGCGCCACTGCACTCCAGTCTGGGCGACAGAGCAAGACTCTGTCTCAAAAAAAAAAAAAAAAAATGCTGTTTAACATTTTATTCTATTTTATTGCCCTAATTTACCATGGATATAGTTATATTTTTTAAATCCTAAATATCCTTGAAAGACAAGAGACTATGTTTTATTATCTATTTCTGTATTTTATGTATCTTAATTTTGATGATTTACACCCTCCTCTGATAAGACAATCACCAAATCTCTCAGATTATTACTACATTTGTTGCTTAGTTTCTTTTTTTTAAAGAACTTCTAAAATCCTTTCAACTTTTCAGAGTTCAGAACTTCAATAATTGTCAATTTCTTATATCAAAATACCTTTTACAGCCATAGGCAACCAGTAAGTCATAACAGGCAACCAGATAAGCCATAACAGCTAGTGGGCTGCTCCTACTTACAAAAGGACAGACGCCACATCACTATCTCAGTTTAAATTTGCAACTTTCCCTCTCCCCGGATGCAGTACTTATGCCTGCTGATTATGAGAGAATTGAAATTGTCCTTTCAGCCGGGCGCGGTGGCTCACGCTTGTAATCCCAGCACTTTGGGAGGCCGAGGCGGGCGGATTACGAGGTCAGGAGATCGAGACCACAGTGAAACCCCGTCTCTACTAAAAATACAAAAAAATTAGCCGGGCGTGGCGGCGGGCGCCTGTAGTCCCAGCTACTCGGAGAGGCTGAGGCAGGAGAATGGCGTGAACCCGGGAGGCGGAGCTTGCAGTGAGCTGAGATCGCGCCACTGCACTCCAGCCTGGATGACAGAGCGAGACTCCATCTCAAAAAAAAAAAAAAAAAAAAAAGAAATTGTCCTTTCATTAATCTGAATCACTGTTACATTTGTGGGAATTATTTTGCCCCACGACAAATTCACTTGCACTGGCTCAATTAATTTTGCTCCAATTAGCTGAGTATATTCATGTTTTATTCTAAGTCATCTCCAAATTATGAATGTCAAATAGCATGTATAAAGCATGGGAAAAATTACTCTGCCCCGTCATGAAACTTGGAACATAAGTAAAACTCTTTGCTCGATGTCAATAACAACTAAGGAAGTGTGATTTTCCAGCTCAGCTCTGTTTAAACACTGTAAATACTCAGGCAAGAGTGTAGTTGGTAAAGTTGGAAACTAATATGGGAATGAGAATGTCAAATAAGTGGTGGCTAATAGTAGGGTTGCGAAAATGTATAAGTAAAGTGAGCTTCGATCTGGTACTACAACTCATAGCAAATATAGTACTGCCAATCTAATGCACTACCCTCTTCCTCATTAGTATTACCAGTTCAATATATTTAGGAATTTCATTTATCTTTCTCTTAAGAATATATTATGGATTTTATAATAAAAGAGAAGAAAAAGTGATAATCATCTTAGAGTACTAGATACCTATCCTAGAAACATTGGCATTAATTAGAATGAAATTCAGCACTCTTTATTGAAGATACATGGAATCTCACAATTCCCTTAAATCATTTAGACAATGAGTCTCAAATATGTAGAGAAGGAAGTAAGTCAAGGCCTAAGGAGATCTACCCTCTTGATTCTTTATGTGGTAGAGCAGAAAGGCCATGACTTAGGAATCCTCTTGGTCCATGTTCTCATGATGTCATTCTCCTTACCTTGGTAGCTAAGGAGTGGGCTGCTCCTGCTTCCAACAGGACTGATGCCACATCCACCTGGCCCTCCCGGGCAGAGATGTGCAGTGGTGTGTACCCATTTGTAGTGGCCGCATCTGGATGAGCCATATGCTGTAGAAGCAGCTGGACGATTTCTGTCTTACCCAGGCGGGAGGCAATATGTAAAGGTGTCTGTTCCTCCTACAACTCAAGTCAAGTCAAAAGTTAGTGCCAGGCAGACAGAACTTCACTGGTGATATGTTTCACTCACATATTTCATGATGTCTTCTTGGAATCTCTAGGAACCCCACCCAAAAGAAAATCATTACTGCTTTAACCATGGCATATTTTATATTTTGCTACAGCAGTGACCTGGTTGGTCACAAATTCTCCCTTCGATTTTTAAAAAGCATATACTTCCATGAACTTGATCATTGCTTTCTGAGCATCCCAAAATATTTCTCAACTCATTAAGGCTTTAGGCCTCACTTATGTTTAAATATAAACTAACTGATGGTTTGGAATAAGAATAAAATCTAGTCCAAAAGTCCTAGGACCTATATTCTCATCCAAGAGTTTTCACTTAGAAGCAGGATTTATTCTGGGAACTCTTTCAAAGAAAAAGAACCAGGGATGCTGGAAAATCTTTGATTTTACTCCATTCAGCAAGCCAAGGATACAAATGCTGGTCATTTTCTTCAAGGAGGAACAGTGCACAAAGAAGATATTGTAATCTGGTTTTAAAAGATGTTTCAGAAAATGCTGCAGATAGTTCTGGAACTTGCATCCAGAACTTAAAAAATGAAATGGGACTCTGGCAAAAAGCAAATAGGGTGAACTATTTGCCAAGTGCTTTCCATTTAAAAACAGAGGATATAGCTGGGTCTAAGGGACAGGAAGGACATGTTCCAGGAGGCTCAAGAAAATCACCTGACTCTGCTGTGTAGTTGGAAATAATGTTTTCAGTGTTTAGAGAACCAGGCCAAACCACTCTCTTGTAAAAAGAAAATTGAGTTTAACTTTAGTGATTAAAAGAGGTATATTGTTGCTATCTGCCCAAGGGCATGTCATAATAAAGTGAGGAAGGGAAAACTGGACTTCCAGGGCTAAGAATGAATGGAGAAAAGTATATAGAGGAAGGAAGATCTATCCAAAAACATGCAGTATCTTAAAGTTAAAAGAAAAAAGAAAGGGAGCTATAGTGAGAGATAAAATAGCACTGCATGAATTCCAAGGTAGTAAGAAGTACGTAAATAACAGTAATATGATTATTTTAGACTAGAATTGAAATTTTGTGAACATTTGGAATTGAAAAGCTTTCTTCATGTACAATGCATATGTGACCCATCTTCCTAAGAGAGTTAAAAGGAAAGCATAAAATGTATTATTAGACCATTTCCAGGTCAATATTAAGAAAAATTAAACAAGTTCTCAAAGATTGTCCAAGGTTACTCAGCTATTAAAACAGAACTTTAATTCAGGGCATTGGATTCTAAAGACATTTCTCCGCCTATACGTTCTTTGGAAATAGATACTACAATAAGATGGCCACTAACAGACCTTTCGGAACAAAGTGACTCTCAGTAGGAAAGGATACTGACAACACATTAGAAGATAAAATTTCTCTGAAATACAGAGGAAAAAATAGAGGAATGGGGAGAATAAACATTTTTTATTTATAAATAAAATGAACATATTGTTATTTATAAAAATAAATGGTTAGCAAAACAAACAACAATTTAAAAACCAAGGAACTTGAGAATAGCTATGATGAACATTTGTTGTTTCTGGGGTTCCCTTCTCAGATATCTGTCCTGCAAAATTTGATAAAGGTGGGTGGGTATTGCAAGTGACACACTCTAAAATAGATTTTCCATGAATAAGACGGATAGTTGGAGCGACGATGACTCTTTAATCCACAGCTGAGAAGTGGCAATCATTGACTAGAGGTAGCTACATAATTGGTTAATTATTAACTATTGATCCTTGGTTCTTAGACTGTATAGCATTAATGTTCGTCTTTAAAAAAAAAAAAAGTTAAAAAATAGGATGTCTTGCCTACTTTTTTCCATTTTTGGTAAAGCTCTACCTGAAAGTGGAAAAGGAAAGAACACGCAAATTTTGCAAAGAAAACCTTTCAACCTGTACACAGGGATATAAGACTTTTTGAGGTTTGGCCAATTATTTCCCTGCTGAATTGCAAAAGCTGAATTTACTGCCTCAGGGTAATGCTAATTCAAACCAGAGAAAAGAACTGGGAAAGTGCAGAAGAAAAGATTCATGGGAAAAGGTAAAGAAATGGGGGAAGCCTGATCACACAGACCTATTCCAAAAATGAGAGGCAACAATTCCCTCATCATAAAGCATCACTGGCTGACACAGCCTGGACCGGAAGTAGATGAGCTCTGCTTTGCCACTGCAGTCTACCATTTTACTTTGGAGACTTGCTGAGCCCCAGCTCCTTTTTCAAAGAGAAAAATAACACTGGCTGGGATAAACTTCAAAGATTTGATAAAATTTCTATTACTAGTTACTAGCTAACAGGGTTCCCAGGAGCCACATCTCCTAGTATCTAACTGAAGTTCTAAATGAGCTAAGTTTCAAGTGAGTTTAAGCCTAGGACCCCTGGGATTGCTCGATCCCTAAAGCAAATGCCAAGCCCCCGTAATTGTGCCAACAGAACCAGCTCCTAAAGCAAGAGAGCTCCCAGATGGTCAGGCTCTGATGGCCCTCTCAGTAATGCCCATTGAGGACACTGGACAAGGAAGGACCTTCCTGAGAGCAGGACCTGGGTGCAAACACATTGGCTGACAGAGGAACTGAGGCCACTGTAGTCCCTGCTCTCCAGTCTGTCCAGCAAAATGTGTCTTATGCTCTGGACTGGTGAATAGAGTGTTCTGCGTGAACTTTAAAAATTACAGATGTTATTATGAGTATATGGTTTTTCTTTTGTTATATATTGTGAATAGGCGAAACATATGACTTAGCCCCATGAGATATTATTTCTAAACCTGATTGAGAAGATTGTGAACTACCCAGCGATCTTGACCTTGGAGCTCAATGTAGTAGCTGCGCACAATTTTTTGCTATCTCTTCTTCAGGAGAGGGTGAATTCTAAAGCAATGTTATTAGGTTTAGAGAGGAAGTTTCCAAAAGTGTGTGTGTGTGCGCACGCGTGTGTGTGCGCGGTGGGAAATCAAGAGGTAAAATAGCAGATATGTGTTCATTTTTCTGCCCAATACCCCCTGCACCCTTCTTCTGGGACATCCATCCCTCATTTGGGGGAAATGGACATCCCCATACTCCATGTGGTTCTAGAAGGGCTGCTGGTCTTCTTATCCCACCTCATAAATGGGCCGCATGAATGGGCATGAGCCCAAGCTTGATCTTCTATCCTGATCATAGTCATAAGTTTAGGGAGAGAATGTGCCTAATTAGAAACCAGTGGTTTGTTTGGATGGGAGAGAGAAGGGCTCTCTTTACATTTGAAGTGGGAGGTAATGATGTTAGCAGAAAGAGTTAGGAGAAAGATGCAGAATCAGAGGAGAAATCTTTTTCTTATCTTAACTCTGTCACCACAGGTTAATCAGCACAATCTTGAATTTCAGGACCCCAGGCCACCCTACAACACGGGATTGCTCTGGGTATCAAATAAGATACTTTGTGTTTAAATGATTGATGAATTCTAAAGCACTGTTCAAATGTTAACTAAATCAGAGGCCCAGGAGCACATTAAAAGGATTAAATGACAATAAAACACACATGGTGAAAGTACACTTTAAAATAGGACTTACGAACAGGAAAACCCTAACTCCTTGCTGCTTGAAACATAATCCCAAAATCAGGAGCCCTGACATCACCTGAGAGTTTGTTAAATATGCAGAACTGAGTTACAATATGCATTCTAGCAGGGTGCCCAGGTAATTTGTATGCATATTGGCCTTTAGGGAGCACTGCTTCACAAGGCTACGGTATTTTTGTTTGTTCATAATAGAAAATACTATAGGGAAGGGATTTCAGTTGTAGCTTAGAATGAGAAGTAGAGCTGAAAAGAAAAAAATAAACAAAAGATAACATCTGAAATTTGATATTTAAATTAGAAGGAATAAGGAATTAAAAGGTATTTATATACGTATATAATGATACTAAATGTAGTTGCAAAAGAGAAGTAAAAAAGTAGAATTGATGAAATCTTTGTGTAAAATTAACTAATTAATTAGTATTTTAAGGGAAAGAGTCTGTTGCCAGTGGTGCTTTTAAGGAAGAGGCTTCAGAGGGTATCCAAAAAGATAAAAGGCTGTAATAATGGGTTATATCAATACAGAAAAATTTGGCAGAGATACATGAAAATGAATAAATTGCCATAAAAAGTAGAAATTTTAATTTGAATAATAGATAAACATTGAGGGGTTTTACTTTAAGAGAGAGAAATGGGAAACCCTTTCATTGTTAAATACGAATTACAAAAAATTTACAGGAACATCAACACAATTTCCAGTAAAGTACACAATACTCAGAGTGCACTGGTTGGCCATAGAAATATTTTTAAAATAGCTGAATGCCAGGTAATCTTAAAAGGAAACCAGAAAAATGTTATGGCAGGGGAAGCTCATAGTTGAATAAAGCTTTAAATAGATAAGAATATAATAGATCGATGATGACTACCAAAGAACATAAATTACACTATGTGGACAATGGACAGAAAGGCAGATGAAAACCAAGACAACAAGAGCAATGTTAAGGCTGCCCGTGTATCACTGGATTCTGCATGAAGATCTGTGGAACCTGTTACAAGAAAATGTCTATTAAATTCATTGAATCAAAGAATGTTAAGAAAGTCTGGAAAGGAGTTTTGAGTTTCTGAGTCCAACCCTCATATTTTACTGATAAAGACTTGGAAGTGGCCAGAGGCTGGCAAGATGGCTGAATAGGAACAGCTCCGGTCTGCAGATCCCAGTGAGATCAACACAGAAGGCAGGTGATTTCTGCATTTCCAACTGAGGTATCTGGCTCATCTCACTGGGATTGGTTAGACAGTGGGTGCAGCCCACTGAGGGCAAGCCGAAGCAGGGTGGGGCTTCACCTCACCTGGAAAGCGCAAAGGGTCAGGAACTCCCTCCCCTAGCCAAGGGAAGCCGTGAGGGACTGTGCCATGAGGAATGGTGCACTCTGGCCCAGATACTACGCATTTCCCATGGTCTTTGCAACCTGCAGACCAGGAGGTTCCCTCCGGTGCCTACATCACCAGGGCCCTGGGTTTCAAGCACAACACTAGGATGGCATTTGGGCAGACATCGAGCTAGGTACAGGAGTTTTTGTTAATACCACTGTGGCGCGTGGAACGCCACTGAAACAGAATGGTTCACTCCCTTGGAAAGGGGGCTGAAGCCAGGAAGCCAAGTGGTCTAGCTCAGTGGATCCCACTCCAGGGGAGCCCAGCAAGCTAAGATCCACTGGCTTGAAATTTCTCGCTGCCAGCATAGCAGTCTGAAGTTGACCTGGGATGCTCCAGCTTGGTAGGGGGAGGGGCATCCGCCATTACAGAGGCTTGAGTATCACCACTGACCCCACAGAAATACAAACTACCATCAGAGAATACTAGAAATGCCTCTACACAGATAAACTAGAAAATCTAGAAGAAATGGATAAATTCCTGGACACATACACCCTCCCAAGACTAAACCAGGAAGAAGTAGAATCCCTGAATAGACCAATAACAAGTTCTAAAATCAGTAATTAGCCTAACAACCAAAAAAAGCCCAGGACCAGACGGATTCACAGCCAAATTCTACCAAAGGTACAAAGAGGAGCTGGTACCATTCCTTCTGAAACTTTTCCAAACAACAGAAAAAGAGAGACTCCTCCATAACTCATTTTATGAGGCCAGAATCATCCTGATACCAAAACCCGGCAGAGACACAACAAAAAAAGAAAATTTCAGGCTGACATCCCTGATGAACATCAATGCGAAAACCCTCAATAAAATACTGGCAAACCAAATCCAGCAGCACATCAAAAAGCTTATCCACCACAATCAAGTCAGCTTCATCCCTGGGATGCGAGACTTGTTCAACATATGCAAATCAATAAATGTAATCCATCACATAAACAGAACCAATGACAAAAACTACATGATAATCTCAATAGATGTAGAAAAAGCTTTGATAAAATTCAACATCCCTTCATGCTAAAAACTCTCAATAAACTAGGTACTGATGGAACATATCTCAAAATAATAAGAGCCATTTATGACAAACCCACAGCCAATATCATACTGAATTGGCAAAAGCTGGAAGTATTCCCTTTGAAAAGTGGCACAAGACAAGAATGCCCTCTCTCACCACTCCTATTCAACATAGCATTGGAAGTTCTAGCCAGGGCAATCAGGCAAGAGAAGGAAATAAAGCGTATTCGAATAGGAAGAGAGGAAGTCAAATTGTCTCTGTTTGCAAATGACAGGATTGTATATTTAGAAAACCCCATCATGTCAGCCCAAAATCTCCTACAGCTGATAAGCAACTTCAGCAAAATCTCAGGATACAACATCCAGGTGCAAAAATCACAAGCATTCCTGTACACCAATAATAGACAGAGAGGCAAATCATGAGTAAACTCCCATTCACAATTGCTACAAAGAGAATAAAATACCTAGGAATACAACTTACAAGGGATGTGAAGGACCTCTTCAAGGATAACTACAAACCACTGCTCAAGGAAATAAGAGAAGACACAAATAAATAGAAGAACATTCCATGCTCATGGATAAGAAGAATTAGTATCATGAAAATGACCATACTGCCCAAAGAAATTTATAGATTCAATGCTATCCCCATCAAGCTACCATTGATTTTCTTCACAGAATTAGAAAAAACTACTTTAAACTTCATATGGAACCAAAAAAGAGCCCATATGACCAAGACAATCCTAAGCAAAAGGAACAAAGCTGGTGGCATCATGCTACCTGACTTCAAACTATACTCCAAGGCTACAGTAACCAAAACAGCATGATACTGGTACCAAAACAGATATAAAGACCAATGGAACAGAACAGAGGCCTCAGAAAAAATGCCACACATCTACAACCATCTGATCTTTGACAAACCTGACAGAAACAAGCAATGGGAAAAGGATTCTCTATTTAATAAATGGTGTTGGGAAAACTGGCTAGCCATATGCAGAAAACTAAAACTGGACCCCTGTCTTACACCTTATACAAAAATTAACTCAAGATGGATTAAAGACTTAAATGTAAGACCTAAAACCATAAAAATCCTAGAAGAAAACTAGGCAATACCATTCAGGACATAGGCATGGGCAAAGACTTCATGACTAAAACACCAAAAGCCATGGCAACAAAAACCAAAATTGACAAATGGGATCTAATTAAACTAAAGAGCTTCTGTACAGCAAAAGAAACTATCATCAGAGTGAACAGGCAACCTACAGAATGGGAGGAAATTTTTACAATCTATCCATCTGACAAAGGGCTAATATCCAGAACCAACAAGGAACTTAAACAAATGTACAAGAAAAAACATACAACCCCATTGAAAAGTCGGCAAAGGATATGAACAGACACTTCTCAAAAGAAGATATTTATGGGGCTAATAAACATATGAGAAAAAGCTCATAATCACTGGTCACTAGAGAAATGCAAATCAAAACCACAATGAGATACCATCTCATGCCAGTTAGAACGGTGATCATTTAAAAGTCATGAAACAACAGATGCTGGAGAGGATATGAACGCTTTTTTTTTTTGAGACGGAGTTTCGCTCTTGTTGCCCAGGCTGGAGTGCAATGGCACGATCTCAGCTCACCGCAACCTCCGCCTCCCAGGTTCAAGTGATTCTCCTGCCTCAGCCACCTGAGCAGCTGGGATTATAGGCATATGCCACCATACCAGTCTAATTTTGTATTTTTAGTAGAGACAAGGTTTCTCCATGTTGGTCAGGCTGGTCTCAAACTCCCAACCTCAGGTGATCTGCTCACCTCAGCCTCCCAAAGTGCTAGGATTACAGACGGGAGCCACTGCGCCTGGCAGAGATAGGAACACTTTTACACAGTTGGTGGGAGTGTAAATTAGTTCAACCATTGTGGAAGACAATGTGTCAATTACTCATGGATCTAGAACCAGAAATACCATTTGACCCAGCAATCCCATTACTGGGTATATACCCAAAGGATTATAAGTCATTCCACTATAAAGACACATGCACACATATGTTTATTGCAGCACTATTCACAATAGCAAAGACTTGGAACCAACCCAAATGCCCACCAATGATAGACTGGATAAAGAAAATGTGGCACATGTACACCATGGAATACTATGCAGCCTTAAAAAAGAATGAGTTCATGTCCTTTGCAGGGATATGGATGAAGCTGGAAACCATCATTCTCAGCAAACTAACACAGAAACAGAAAACCAAACACTGCATGTTCTCACTCAGAAGTGGGAGCTGAACTATGAGAACACATGGACACAGGGAGGAGAACATCACACACTGGAGTCTGTCAGCGGGTAGGGGACTAAGGGAGAAATAGCATTAGGAGAAATACCTAATGTAGATGATGGGTTGATGGGTGCAGCAAACCACCATGGCACATATATACCTATGTAACAAACTTGCACATTCTGCACATGTATCCCAGAGCTTAAAGTACAATAATAAAGAAAGACTTGAAAGTGAAGTGACTTGCCTGAAATCACTTACAATTTATATGACCATAGCCAGATGCTTTCATTCCAAGATAACACTGTATTATAATGGTACAACTCAAACTGAAATGAGTTCTAACTTAGGTATATCAAATATTGAAGAAGGAGGGAAATTATTTAACATGAGAATCTCAATGATGTCAGTGCAAAAGTTAACCAAACAACATGGAAAAGGAAATAGAAGGTACAGTATATTGATAGTGTATTCGGTGTATTCTGGTGTATTCCATGTAAAGGAAGATGAGAAAATAAATTGGGAAGTAAGATTTAAAAACAGAAAAAGAAGGAAAAAGAAACTTGTGAAGGAATTAGAAGCTATTAGAAACAAGACAAGTCTGATCAAGCAATCTTCAGTGCCCAAATTCTATTTTGGAATTGTGGAAATACAGAATGTCTAAATTTGTAAAATCAGAGTAAGAAGAAAAGTAAATATCATAAAAAGGAGGGAAGGCAAACAGATGAAGGGAAAACATTAAAACTTTGAGAATAACTTGTTTTTATGTAACTAGTGAGGGATGACTGTGGAAATGTGATTGGTTTAAGTGGTAAGAAATAAATTTTAATATGTATAGCATCTAAATACTTTAGGTTAAATTTTAAAATTCATGAAAATAAAGAGATATGAGAAAGTGCTTTCCGAGGTTAAAAAAGTATTAAAATATCAGTCAATGATGTATTTCTTAGATGATAAGTTGTACATTTTTTCAAATGTTAATGTTTCTGAAATTCGGGTGCATTTTTCATAGTGTGTAATTGCTTAAATAATGTTTCTTTTTTTTTCCTGGAAAACGGCTATTGAATTGATCCTTTCACTTACAGTCCTTGGTATTTCCAAATCAAGGAACTGAAGGGCAACATCCTCTCTTAAGGATGAAACTCATGCGCCGCGATAGAAGAGAACCTCAGGGCACCAGTACCTACCCTGGCTCTGGCATCAACAAGGGCACCATTTCTCAGGAGGCATCGGACCACTTCCACCTGCCCGGCTCGGGCTGCCATGTGTAGTGCCGTCTCACCACGCTGCCAGGGAACAAAGATCATTAAATCATAAATTAACCCACTGCTCTGGATGGTAAAGAATAAAGTTGTCCCTTTTTGTGAAATTCAGCAATCTATCCAAGGATTTAAGAAACCTATGAAAAGGCATAATTATTTAGTCTGGAAAATATAGATTTGTATCTTTTTTTTTTTTTGAGACAAAGTTTCACTCTTGTTGCTCAGGCTGGAGTGCAATGGCAACATCTCGGCTCACCACAACCTCCACTTCCAGGGTTCAAGGGATTCTCTTGCCTCAGCCTCTCGAGGAGCTGGGAATACAGGTGCATGCCACCACGCCCAGCTAATTTGTGTATTTTTCTTCTCCATCTTTACAAGGATAAAACAAATGTTTATTTTATTTTTTTTAAGTCCATGACAAACTAGTAAATTTATCCGAACATCCAGGATACTCTTGAGTTGCTTAACTTCACAATCAGCCGCTTAAGCATCCCTTTAAATTGATTTTGGTGATGAAGTTTCTTTTACGCTAAAAACCTAAAGATCTGTCATTGTCTCACTTAACTATGTGATCACAACTGGAATCTATTTCAGTGATAAACTAGATGCTGAAGATCAACACGTCGCAAAAAATTTACACCACCTGTACCATAAATAAATCATTTCGAGATTCAAAATTTACTTCCGAAATAAAATATTATTTTGTACCTGATTTTTTTGTGTTATGAGACTAGGCAAAAACGGATCAGACAAGAAGTTTGATTTGCCCAGGAGGTCCCCTATTTAAGATTAATGAGCATATTTAATTATAGACAGTTGTTTGAGAGAGCCACTGAAAGATGAATAAAGTGACTGTCAGCAGCGTCATCTGTTGAAGTAGGCCATGCATCATGCCTCAAGTATCTTTGTTCTACACCAAAATATGACACACTTGTCGGGAAAGGGTGGCTTTAGGTGTAGCTTGAAGAACAAGGGTTTGATTAAGAGAATGTTCTCATCAAGTAGCAGGTTATTTTACTCTACTGTCTCTAAGAGAGAGGTTTTTAAAAATCAGCATATTTTAAAACCATATGTAGTTCTAAAGAAGGCAGGGTTTCATTCACTCAAGTAATTTTACAGTTAGAATAAGATATTGGTTATAAAAATTATTACAGATTGATTTACCACAACTGTTCTAGAAAATAAGCCTGATTTCAACCAAGTAAACCACTCCAAATTAAATTGATTTTAAATTTGGTTGTAGTAATTGACAAACTGCAGCGAATAATTTCTTCTGATTCCTTGTACAACAAACCCTTAAATCTAGAAACTTTAAGGTGAACTTTAATTTGGCACATATTTCACAGTTAATTTTTTCTCAGTATTTTAGAGACCCATTTCTTTTGAAGTTATGAGAAATTCATGTCAAATGATTTGATTGTGAAAGCACTAAATTGGTATCTACTGTAATTTTCTCTTCTTTGTTGATGACTCATTTATCCTCCAATGGGCTTATTTTCTGATGACAGATTTAGACTTTTGTAAAGTAAATGTATCTGGAGTATGCTCTTTTATAAAACGATGTATCATTGGAATGCTAATATTTATCTTCAGACTTTAGATGTATGGCAAGATTTTTCCCCCCTGGACAGACAATCACGATTTCTAACTTGTTTTCTATATCATTTAAAACCTGTCTCTAAACAGATGAGGCTAAGATCTTCTTTTTTTTTTTTTTTGAGACAGAATCTTGCTCTGTTGCCCAGGCTGGAGTGCAGTGGCATGATCTTGGCTCACTGCAGCCTCGGCCTCCTGGGTTCAATCAATTCTCCTGCCTCAGCCTCCCGAGTAGCTGGGATTATAGGTGCCTGCCACCATGCCCAGCTAAGTTTTGTAATTTTAGTAGAGACAGGGTTTCATCATGTTGGTCAAGCTGGTCTTGAACTCCTGACCTAGTGATCCACCTGCCTCGGCCTCCCAAAGTGCTGGGATTACAGGTGTGAGCCACCGTGCCCAGCAAGGCTAAAATCTTCTAACTACAGTTGTCCCTCTGTATTGGTGAGGGATTGGTTCCAGGTCCCCTGTTTCCCCCACCAATACCAAAATACATGGATGCTCAAGTCCTTTATATAAAATGGTGTAGTATTTGCATGTAACCTATGCACATAATCCTGTATAATTCAGCTCTATATTACTCGTAATACCTAACACAATGTAAATGCTATATAGTTGTTATACTGTACTTTTAAAAAATTTTTGTGTTATTTTTTATTGTAGTTTTTTATTTTTATTTTTTCAAATATTTTCAATCCAAGATTGATTAAATCCATGGATTTAGAACCCACACATACAGAAGCTACTGATACAGAGGGCCGATGGTATTCAAACAAAACAAAACAAGACCAGTTGCAGTGGCTCAAGCCTGTAATCCCAGCATTTGGGAGGCCAAGGCAGGAGTATTGCTTGAAGCCAAGCATTCAAGAAAAGCATGGGAGACACCACAAGATCTCTTCTCTAAATAAAGAAATAAATAAATTAGCCAGGCATGGTGGTGCATGCCTGTAGTTCCAGCTACTTGGGAAGCTGAGGCAGGAGGACAGCCTGCGCCTAGGAGGTTGAGGCTGCAGTGAGCCATGATCTTGCCCACTGTACTCCAGCCTGGGTGACAGGGCAAGGTCATGTCTCAGAAAAACAAAAACAATACTCCTCAAATCTTTATGCTATTTCTAGGTCTGATAAAAGGCTAGCAATTTTACTAATTTTGGTACAAATGACGATAAGAATAAATTTCCTTATAAGAAGTTAAAAGTCAAAGAGGTCCCAGGAATTCCTACGCAATGACAAATTTTCATGTTTATTATTTATTTATTTATGTAGAGACAAAGTCTCTCTCTGTCCCCCAGGCTGGAGTGCAGTGGTGCAATCTCGGCTCATTGCAACCTCCGCCTCTTTGGTTCAAGTGATTCTCCTGCCTCAGCCTCCCAAGTAGCTAGAATTACAGGCCACCACGCTTGGCCTTCATGTTTATTTTTTAAGCCAAGCTTTATCAATAAGGGGCTTTCAAAATCTGAAATGTTTCCAATACTGGCCAATATTTCTAAAGCCTTTACTTTATACTTAAGTTTTTTTTATGGGTTTTACACACTTGAAATTGATGAGTTAGATATAGAATCTAATTTAAAGCACTAAGGCTTAAATTCAAACAAAGGTTATGTATAAACACACACATGGTCTCTCCACTTTATAATAATGGTCTTGTTTAATTATTATCTAATGCCTCTGGCATAATGGACTTCTACTGTAAGTTGCCCTTAATCGTCTTTTATATTAATATTACCATTGTTTATATATAAGAATAAATAAGAAAATGAAGGTCAGGATATATTGTTGTAATAAATAGTTTCCATTTCTTGATTGTCAGGCACCCTATTTTATTTAATAGCCTTGTCTTTCTCATCTCAAGCTAATGAAATTTAAGGATTGGGGGAAGTTTTTAAGCATAATATAATGTGTGAACTTTACCATTAGTCCACTGATTTCTTATGGGAAGGAAGATAAAATTTCGTAAGACCTTGCATTCTTTCTTGATAGTTGTTAAAATGCTTAGTTTTCTATTCCTATGGTTATTGATGAATACTTTGGATTATGGATGTGTTGTAATTGGCAGTTCGGCATTCTAAGTTTCAAAGCGTATTAATAAACCTTCTGGAAAAGGAAATTTTCAGTTAAAAAAAAATGTCTATACGTGATTGAGTTACTGGTACACCTCACACTTGGAGTGAATTTTCAGGCAAAAACAAGACTAGCAAGAGAATGGGTATGCTCATGTCCAAAGCAGGTACTAAGTTTCATGCCACTCTCCTCAGTTGTTAAAACTGACTCTGCTGACAGGGCTACATTGACTTCCACTTTGGGCGCATCAAGTTGAAAAGCATCGAAGCACAACAAACAGCATTGCATTCAAAAATGCAACATGATTTCAGGCAACACACAAAGGCTCCAAGGGTGGGGTGTTTTAGAGTCAGGAAGTGACCAACTCTGACACAGCAAGCACGCAGTCAGTGTTCACACGGTTTCTTCATCAACTTGCAAAGAATTTTGGATCCAGTAGCTATATCCTCATGTTCTGAGAAAACACAACTTCACAGGCATCCCATTGCTAGAGAAAGTTAAATTCCTCCAAATGTAGGATTGCCAGATTTAGCAATTAAAAGTACAGGACAGCCAGTTAAATTTTAATTCCAGACAAACAACAAATATTTTGCTATGTCTTAACTATTGCATGGGCCATATACAAAAGTTTATTTTTCATCTGAAATTTAAATTTAACTGAGAGTCCTATATTTTACCTGGCAACCCTATCAATAGGTATCTGCTTCCTGAAGGACATATCTTACAAAACATAACTAGAAAACACGGAAATTATATTGGCATGTGCCTCTCAAGAATTTGTTTTGAGGGAGCTGGATGGAAAGATAATATAATGGACAAATGAACAGATAAAATGAAGAACTTTAAATGACCAACAGTTGGAAGCTAAAGTTTAATATAACGATTGTCCAATTTGAAAGTCTTCAACAACCTGAAAAACATGTCAAAATTGTTTGTTTCAATTAATATTTTATGTTTATTTGAAAATATATGTACCCCATATAACTTTTTTAACAGAAGGGAGTATAACTCCATAACCATCTGAAGATTTGGAATTGGTCAGTGAAGAAGCAAAGTTAAGAGTGGCCACAAATTCCACAACCATTTTATATGGATTATTCTTTGAAGATTTTGTAAAAATCTCCACTAAAAGAGATTAATTTAGGGGATTGCAATCAAGCAATCCACAGAATATTCTTGTACATGTTATCATTATAATGTGATAACATATTGTAACAATGTCACTATTGCTCCTCTGATCCTATAGGCATTGGAATGCAAATAAGAAAAGGTGGAGACAAAAAAGGAAAAGGTGAGCAAGAACACAGAGGTTTTTTGCTTGTTTCTTTTGTTTGTTGTTGTTGTTGTTTGTTTTTTGTTTTAAAGTTACTGGCCTGTAAGTAAGTCTGTTCAGGTCTCAATTTAAAAAAAAAAAAAAAAAAAGGTAGTCATCTCAAAAAAAAAAAGGGGGGGGGATGATGATTGCTTTTAAAGTTCTAAGAATGACTAGAAATTAAACTTATGTTGGCACATTGTGAAATTACTCTTATGTCTAATGGAGTAAATAAAGATTGGCATATAATATTATGACCTTAGGACCAATAAGCTATAATTAAGAAAACTTATAAATATAGACTTTAAATTCTTCAATGATTTTATGCTCCAATTACTGAATAACATGGAGAGAGTATTAAATAATTTTTAAAATCAATTGAATTAATTCTCACAATGGATTTTCCTAGCCATCAGAAACTTCACTGTGGAAACGGTGTGTGAAATACAGAAAAAAAGAAATATGAGAGGGAATACAAATAAAAAGTGAAATTGGACATTCTCTTTCACAGCTTAAATGGAATGAGATGCCAAAAATTAGCAACAAGTGCCAATCAATTGCTTTTGAAAACATAGCTCATTTTAATAATAAGCACTAATATTTATTTTGAGAGAGTTATTTCCGGTGCACAAGTGAATCTCAATACTCTACTAGCCCTTCTTGAACTTCAAATACATGCCTGCACCTTGTGCAAGGAAGTTCTCTTGCTCAGGAGAACATTTGCATTCAATGATCTATCCTGATACAATGACCAAAGTTTAAAGGGGAAAAATCCAAGAAAATGAGAGATATACAAAGAAATTAGAAGTGAAAATCCTAATTTAGATTACATAGAAAAATTGAGACATCCAGTACTTGTTGATTGAATGAAAGTGGTCTGGAGACCAACATTCATTCCAGGATACGTGGTATAACTTTCAGCTAAGAGAAGCCTCCACTCTAGCAAATCAGATCAAATCAAAAGTAAAAATCAATGTAATGTTACAAAATGGGAAATCCATGTAATTGAAGAAGGAAGAGTTTGACAACAAGTAAAAGTCTCTGATATTGATCTATCTCTGGTTAATCTTTTGTTAAGATTAATTATGGTAATGATTTGATGTTTCTGTGAAAATTGCCTGGAATACAATTCCCTCAAGCAACTAGGTTGAGCCCTGAAGATTCTATTCGAACCAATTATCCATTCACTTTCAGAGGAGCTTTTAAAATGTGTTTTGTTTTAATAAATGCATTTAAGATGCATGTTCAATCCACCTACACCCAGAGTCTTAAGCTGTCTCACTTCATAGCTTCCATTTTACTTTATAACACCTCTTATCCTATCCAGGTTCTTTTCAGTGAAGTTCTGGTGATTATTTCAATAATATATTATTACAAGGGCCCTTCTCAAAGCTTGGTTGCTTACTTTGATGACATACACGCAAACACACATACACACACCCACAATCTCTGTTCCTCTCGCTCTTCCTCCCTGGGGTTATTCTGACCCAAGCCATACTCACAATGTTAGTGACATCTGGAGAGGCTCCGTTCTGCAGCAGAAGGAGGACAATGTTCAAGTGGCCCATGAAGGCAGCCACATGTATTGGTGTGAGGCCAGACTGCGAAACAAAGCAACAGCAGTTTTACTCCTCTGCACCGGTGGGGCTTTGGGGCTTCTTCAGATAAATAAAACTTGAGTGAAGAGGACAGAAGATGAGAAAAAGGAAAGGGAGGAAGGAGTAAGAGAAGGAATGCTTTGTGACTAGCTAAAACATTTTTCTACCTCTGTTATAGCTTGGATTGAAGCCCCATATTTCACCAGCAGTTCCATGACTTTGATGCGGTTTTTCTTGCAGGCAATGTGCAGTGGAGTAAAACCATTCTGTGCAAAAGACAATCAAGTTAGTTGAAAACATGCAGAAACAATTCTCACACAACTCCATGCTGGCACATTGCAGGCAATAATGTTACATCGTCACATAATATTACCATTTCTTCAATCCCTGTAGGTGTTGGAATTTGGGAAGAAAAATGGCGATGTGTTCCTGTAGGCACTGAACTTCACTTATGTGTGGTGGGCCTGTACATAATTCTGTTTGTGTGGTTACAGAGAAAACAAAAGTGAAGAAAAATACATGGTTCTTCTCTTTCAAGAAAGAAAAACAGAGAAGCAATTATATTTTAGAAGTTCTAAGATGTTTTAAGGTATATTGATTGTCCCAGTTATTAAATGACTTGAAGATGAATTGAAGATAAGCACATATTTTTCTGAAGGGCCGTTTCTCGGAGCATAAGAATTATTCATCTACTTAAAAAATCTAAGAACATACTGGCTTTGTAAGAAATATTTCAACTTTGCTACCACTTTCTTTATAAAGGGCATATTTCAAGTCAGCAGAAATCATTATGTTGATCATTTTTACATACAGAAGCTATATCTTTACATCATTTTTATAACATATATGCCAATCAGATAAATTTTATTGTATAAAGAAATGACTGTTAAGTTCTTGAATATTTTCATGTAATGTGTGGAGAATTTCTGGGATAAATGCAAGGAGGTAGCTCTAGAGGTAAAGAAATGTGGGGAAGAAGTCTGTCAGGTACTTTCTAACTTGGCGAACTAGGCTAATGCCCAGGAATTGGGGCAAATTAAGTAAAATGTGTTAAATGGCTCCACGCTTACTCATCATGTATTATAGTTTTTTTTATTTCAACAATGTTCCTTTGTTATGTCTATTCTGCCAGCTAACAATTTTGCATGTCCCAACATGGACCAATCATCAGTCAACGTTTATACACACTAGCAGTTCTCAGGAAAGCATATGGTCTTACTTAAGCTGATGACTTCTTATTTTTCACAATAGAGTGATAAACATAATTAAGTGGTTAAGTCATTTCCCCTGTTCATGAGCTATACAACATGCCAGATAAAAATAGCCACATGCACATGCAGCACTTAAAATACTTGCAATTAACAGGCTGTGATATTTTATAAGCTTATTGACCACTATCCAATTAAAAATTAATGCTTTTGACTCCCTAGACAAAATGAATGTTTTCACATAATTACACATAATCTGGAAAATATATTCACTTCCCATGTATATATCAATAAATTGATTCCAATGGAAAAATTCTCATAAAAATCATTTTTAATATTTGATGATTCTAATGATGGTTTCTCAGCTTAAATACTGATCGTCTGAAGACCAATTTTAACAGACACAAACCATGTAAACATATAGAAAAAAGGATTTACTTTTAGTTTGAGAATTAGGACACAAGAGGCATAAATTAGTACATGTCTAATACTTCCAATGATTATTGTTAGAAAATAAGTGAAGCAAGGAAGATTTATTCAATATCAGAACTGGGGAGACATAAAGCTGCTCTAGGGACAGCCTCTTGCAGTTTTCTCTTGAGCAGTTCCTGAAATGGTGTATACAAAATGCTCCCTGAAGCAGTAACACACTAGACATAGCTTTTCTATTAGCCTATGGTTGAGTAATCAAGTCAACAATGAAAATTTTCAAGGGAACTCTTCATAGGCTTACATTTTATACCCCCTTACATAGTCAAATATATTCACCATTAATTTTTTTTTCCAAAAAGAGATTAATAAATTCAACTTTCACACTCATGTTCTAACTTTATCTAGAGGTATCTAGAATTTATTTTGTAATTTCCTATTTTTCTACTTCTATTTTCCATTTAAAACTGCTTATCACTCCAAAGGTTTCATATCTATCTGTTTGCAACTCACTAGTTTCAGAAATGTTATATTGGTGTTCTCTTAAATACATCTTTGCTCACCAGCATTTGCTAGCAAACAATGAACGTACGAAGTAGACAGGCTGATTGTGAAGGGTGACAAATTTAGCAGGATTAACTACGTATCTGTAACCATGCATTGCTGGTGTATGCATGTTGGTCAATGAATGTGGGTTTGTTTGTCTCAATCTGTATTCAGTTAATGTGGACTGGGCCAAGTTTACCAGGGCTCTGGCGTTCGGATTGGCTCTCTTGTCCAAAAGGAGTTTGGTTACACGGTAGTGGCCACAGTGCGCAGCAACGTGGAGGGCTGTCAGGTAGTCTAGGGTGACATCATCAACAGGCGCCTTGTGCTGTAACAGGTGCTTCACACATTCCACGTGGTCTCCCTGGGCAGCCATGTGTAGTGGAGACAGCCCATTCTGCACATTAAAAGAAAACAAAATAATGTGCATTTTTTTCCCATTATTTTCAGGTTCCAAAATACAGCAAAGTTGATTCTTGATCTCTAACACAGTTAGTGGCAGAGGAAAAAATAATTTCCATTTGACATCAGAATATATAGCAGACTATATTTCGTAGAGATGAACACTAAGAGATAATTTAATTTCATAATTATGCTACCATAGACAAAAATGCAAATTAGTATGTCTGTCATGAATGGTATGTGTGGCAATTTAGCCTGATTTTACAGTTATTAGGGTAATATTAAATACAGAAAAATAGATAATAGCTAATGCTTAAGTTATTTGTATCCAACTCCATGCATAGCAGTCTGCATTCATTTAATGTCTCTGCCTGCATTTCTTATAAATACAGAGGGAAGTGGGTGAATGAGAAGCAAGTGGGCGGGTCAGGGAGGTATGGAAACTTTGATCATCTTTTAGATCCATATTCCTCTGAAATTTTACGATTCCTTTTACCTGTAGTATTAGGAAACTACTTGAATTGGTCTTGGAGAAAACAGGTAGGTAAGGGCTAAAAGAGTGTGAGGCAAATGTGGGCCATGTACCAGTGACCTCACAACTTTTACATTTGAGGATAATCTAAACTTGTCATCATTAATATGGACAAAACAGCTTTAGCCTTAATTCTAGAACAAGGTCAACAGCAGGAACACAAGAAAGCAGGATAATGCACTGTTCATCAGACTCGGTAAGACTGTCATTTTTTTTTAAAGCTAAATAAATAAACTGTCAGGAAACAATATGTAAACTTAGGAAAAAACTAAATTTAAAAAAACAATTTGCCTATGAAAGAGATGGGACTATTGTCTTTTCTTAATACCAATGCAAATATGGCCACTAGAAAAAGGATTGTTGGCCAAGTATCCAGTTTGGCTGTCATTACATTCAACAAGGCAGAAATTGTATGTGGATATTTTACCAGAAAAGGCCCCCCGCCCAATATTCTCAACAAGGAAGGTGATTTCAACAGTGAGGGACAACAAAAACAAATATATTAATTCTTAATTGTGGTAGAGTATATGTGACTTACAAATTATTCATATATTTTGAAATAATCTTCATTCATAATTATTGCTTTCATGTTTAGAAGTTCATTAAATAAGTTTAGAAAAGAGCAACAGGCTGATGAGAAGTATTTATGCATTGAGGGGAAGATAATTGCAAAGTGTAGAAGAAATTCAAGCCTTGACGACGTTTGGACTGGAGTGTTGCATGTTTCTTTGAAAAATTATCATTCATTGATGCTGTTTTACCTGTTTGAAGGTTATTTATGTGGAAAATAAAATATTCATCATCTAATCTTTTGTTGATTTTACACATATTTACTTAGCACCTACTCAAGCCCTGTTCAAGTGCTGTGGATACAGCAGGGAACACGACAGGAAACCCCTGTCTCCATCGAGGTTACATTCTAGTGTGGAAGACAGACATACAATTTAAAAACAATAAGAATTAAAGTATATAGTATGTTGGATGGCCTATCAATGGAAAGGAGAAAACAAAAACACAGAATGGCCTAGGGAGTTGGTGTACGTGAGTGCAATTTTGATTGGATGTCCAGAAATGGCCTCACTGAGAAGGTGAGTTTTGACATGAAGGAAGTAAGAGAGCTAGTCTTGTTGACTTGGGGGAAAAACACTTAAGGCTGAGAAAAGGTAAGTACAAATATATTGTGTTGGGATTATAACTGGCATGATAGGTATCAATAATCAGTAAGGAGAAGAATGTGGTTTAAGGCAAGTGAATGAGGAGGATGGATAAGAGGAGGAATTCAAAGAGGTAAGAGATCTTGCAGGTTTGAATTTTACTCAGAGATACATGGGTTGCCTTTGGAAGATTTAGGGCAACAGGATTACTCTTGCTGCTGTGCTGAGAATAGACTATATGGACAAAATGCAAAAGAAGGGAAGTCAGTTGGGGCCTCTTGCAGTCCTCCAGGTAGGGTTGATGGTGATCTGGACCAGAGTGGTGGTAATGAGATTGTTGGCAAGCTGCTTAGTGATACATTTTGAAGGAAGAGGTGACAGTGTTTGGTGACAGAATGTGGAAAGTGAGAAAAAGAAGAGTCCAACATGAGATGAGGTATTTGGCCTGAGAAACTAAAAAAATTAGATGGCCATTTGTTGAGATAAGAAAGATAACAGGAAGATTGGGTTGAGGGGTGGGTATTATATCCAGTGCTTAATTTTTGAGCTTACTAAATTTGAGATGCCCAGGAGACATCCAAGTGGCAATGGGGAGCTGACATCTACATATGGAATTCTGGAGATGCACACTCATGGCACCAGCATACAGGTACTATTTAAAGATAGAACTGCATGAGATTTCATAGCAAGTGAGTGCCGATGGAGAAAAGATACAAAGACTGAACTCTGGAGGTTCTAACATTCAGAGACCTGAGAGATGAGGAGGAACTAGCAAAGGAGACTGAGAAGTGGTAGCTAGGAAAACAGAAGGAAAGTCAGAAGAATGTAATGTCCCAGAAGGTAAATAAAGAAAGTGTTTTGAGAAGACAGGACCAAGCAATCACACCAGATGATAGTAACAGGAGAGAATGTAGACTACATGGGCTCCAAGTCATATCACTGGGTAGATATGGATAGATATGGAGGTGGGAGTCTCTGGAAATTATATTCCAATTGCTTGAATTCTCTCAGTGTTATGGGAAATGAAGACAAGGAAAGAAGTCTAAGAAGTTTGAAGAAAATATAGAATGGTCAGATAGCAGGGATCGAGAGTGAATAGACTTAGAAAATAGAGCGAGATTGCCAGGCAGCATTACCAGCTGACTTGAGGTTAGTGATCATGAATCTAAAATGAGCACAGTTAGTGTGGCTGGGTGTTTCCTGTAGCCACATTTGGTTGCATGAATGTGAGTTGAATTTAATTGAGTGAAATGTAGGTAGTATAAATATGTGAGGGAGTAGCATAAATGACTATGAAATTTGTGCTGGGCAGAGGTAAGGGCATGATGTGAATGAGGAAGAGTGAAACTATGACTGAAGGACCAAGCAAATAAAAGAATTTCGGAATTGGGGTTCTGAAGAGAGTGAGTTGAAACATAGGAGGGGCTGGCAAGTGTGAAGTTAGACACAGAAATAGATAGAGGGTTTACAGTTACCTAACTGAGAGGCCAACTCGAAGAATTATCTACTGCTGTAATCAAGATCATTAAAGTCACCAAGAATAAGAAGGGGTTGTGGTGAGGAGTCACAGTTTGCTGAGAGCTAGAATTGACAAAGAATGAGGGGCGTGACACTTAGATAGTTGCTTCAGAAGAAAGAATGGGTGATTTAAAACTAGGAGTTTTTATGGAAGGTAATATGGTTTGGTTGTGTCCCCACCCAAATCTCATCTTGAATTGTAGCTCCCATAATTCCCTTGTGTTGTGAGAGGGACCCAGTGGGAGATAACTGAATCATGAGGGCGGTTTCCCCCATACTATTCTCGTGGTAGTGAATAAGTCTCACAAGATCTGATGGTTTTATAAGGGGAAAGCCTTTTCACTTGGTTTTCATTTTCTTCTCTTGTCTGCCACCATGTGAGATGTGCCTTTCACCTTCTGCCATGATTGTGAAGCCTCCTCAGCCTCATGATTGTGAGTTCCTCCCCAGGTGGAACTGTGAATCCATTAAACTTCTTTGTAAATTGCCCAGTCTCAAGTATGTCTTTATCAGTAGCGTGAAACGGACTAATACAGAAGGGGAGGGAGAATAGTCTAGCATTAGGCACCTATTCCACTCCCCGGAGAGCAGTATCCCCTCACTCCAACCTGATTAATTCATCTTCTCTGTGTTTATTACCCTATACATATCTCTATTTTTTATAATTATCTTTTTTTTTCCTATCATGCCCACTAATTTCTGAGCTTCTTGCAGCTATAGATTGTGTATTATGGCCGGGCGTGGTGGCTCATGCTTGTAATCCCAGTACTTTGGGAGGCCGAGATAGGCGGATCACAAGGTCAGGAGATCAAGACCACCCTGGCTAACAGGGTGAAACCCCATCTCTCCTAAAAAGACAAAAAATTAGCTGGGCGTGGTGGCAGGCACCTGTAGTCCCAGCTACTCGGGAGGCTGAGGCAGGAGAATGGCGTGAACCCAGGAGGCGGAGCTTGCAGTTAGCCGAGATCGCGCCACTGCACTCCAGCCTGGGTGACAGAGTGAGACTCTGTCTCCAAAAAAAAAAAAAAAAAAAGATTTTGTATTATTCATCTTGATGGTGCCTTAGTGACTAGAACACTTGCCTGGCAAATTGTATCTACTCAATATTATATAATAGTTGGATGCATGAATACATGAATATAATTGTACACTCAGACACCCCTTATGCAGGATCCTTACATTTGAATGATACTTGATTTTACAGGAAAGACATTAAAAAAAATTCCATCTAGGTAACCTGCCATCTTCATTAGTGACATGACAATTACAAGCAAACTCTGCAGATAAGATTATTTTATGGTTTGTAAAGCATATCTGCCTATTTTCAACTTGATATTGGTTGTTGTATTGGTTGTAACATAATTGGTCTGAAATTTTGTTATTTCCATTTAAATTTCAATGTTTCTTTATCAAAACTTTCCATAATTATCTCTGCATTACCCAGCCCAAATTGTTGCATTTTAAAGACAGATCTATACAACATTCACAGTATAGGTATGAGAATAAAAATAATGCAGATAATTATTTCTCTTCTTCATATGTTACTGATTTGAAGCCACTCTTTTATGGCATGTGGGCACATCTTTACAAATTGAGTTCATTCTACACATGTCTTAAATGTATGGGCTAGTTTTGTTTCAAATGATTTCAATTATATATAAATTGAAAAATATTTGTTTGTGTCAATTGCCTTAGTTTCTTCAGCTTACCCTAGCAATAGCATTAGTTGATACCAACTCTGTGGGGGGCAGTGGTATGAGGTGGAATGGAATAGGGAGAAAATATAACAAGTGCCCTTTGTCTAACTTTGTGTTGTATTTAAGGATCCAAGGTTGCTGCATATCACATTAATCAGCTCTGTATGAGTATCTTCAATTCGTTTCTCAAATATTTCCTGATAACCCAATGTAGGGTTGGATAATAGAGAACTATACAATAATAAAAGCATTTAAAATACATTTGATAATGAAAAATCTTCAGCAAACCAACTCACAGTGTGGTGTTCATGTATATGGAAAAGTGCTTCTCCCATGTTTGAGCATATTGATAAAACGAGAGGAAAAAGGGCTAGATGTAGTATGTCATAAAGAAAATATGCTTGTTTAATAGGTCTTCGTAGGTGGCCTATTGCAACTTGTGCTTTCCAAATCACCTCTACTAATCTTCAACATAATCAACCAATGCCACTGTTGAGTAATTACTTTTTATTAGTATTGCCTAAGAGATAAAGATTGGATGAGCAAAAAGATTCATTTTGTGTTGCTAATTGTTCTGCTTTAAAAGATAATTTTATATGTGTTTCATAGTCATCTGAATCATAAAAATCTAGGCTCAGAATCTAAGAGATATTCTCATTTATATTTAAAATACAGATGTATTAAGATTCCCATCTGCAGTAAGAATAACAGGTAAAAATATAGAAAAAAACTTGAAGGCACACATTCAATACATCTTAATGCATATATCTGTTTATTTTAATAATTTTTAAGTGGTTTGATACATATTCCTGTTCCTAGCACACAATTATTAAAGAACTAGAAAATGCTTGCCTGATGCTTCAATTTAGGAAAGAATAGAGATAATATATCAAGTGACTTAAAGATTTCTTAGGATCCCATCTTACTCATAATGACTCACCTTAGTCCTTGCCAGCAAGGGAGCACCCCGTTCCAACAGAAGTTCCACCACTTGGTCATGCCCACTTCGTGCAGCACAGTGAAGTGGTGTCAACCCATCCTGCCAAAAGAATTAAAGAATTAGGCCCAAGTTCACTTAAAAAAAATCCATATTTCATCTATTGCAACCATAAAGAGGGAGTTCCTAAACTCAATCCTGATTACTCAATAAAATCAGTAATAGAACTGCAATTTGTTAAATGACCAGAAAGATGAGTGAAAGAGAAAACAAGTCAGAAAGACATCTTGAAAGAGAACAAGAAAGAGAAAGGGAAAGACAAACAAAACAGAGACAGGGAGAAAGCAAGAGAGATCCCCTGTGTGGACAGAGGGTCAATGTAATGAAATTGGCTTCTGGTCGTGTGTCGGCGTATTCAAGAAGATGGAAAAGCACAGTATGTGGCATTTATTGAACTTTAAAGCTCTGCTCCCTGGAACTGAAAACAGGGGTTATATTAGGTTATACTGTTTTCATTTTGTTTGTTCTAATATACTTCTACCTAAAAATTTTTCTTAGTGTAATTTTTCCATGTTCTCTTTTGAATTGTCACCACTTTCATAAGTTCTCCTAAAATGCTTCCTAATGCTTGTAAAAGTGAACGGTCATTTTTTTAGACTATTTTAAAGACTTTCACACATACATTTCAACATTTTAGAAATCACATAATTGCTTCCCAAAGATGAACTTTATTATTAATAAATAGAACTCTAACTTCATTAAATAAAATATGGCAGAATTGTATGCTATATTATTTATAAAACTTTCTGATCTTAACACTTCTGGGATAGCCTCTGATTCCAGAGCAATCCCCAAGTGCTCTCTGTCTTTTATATTTTATTTCTCTTTAGGGTGGCATGGCCAAAGAGCAGAGTGGGTGGGAAATGTGAGGCAAAATGTAATTAATGGTGAGCAAGAAGTGACAGAGAAAATGAAATACTGAGTATGTAAATTTACTGGTGATTTGAGGCTGAAGGAAAAAGAAAAAAAGATTGTCCCAAGGACAGAGGTGGAGAAGGTGGGCAAATCACAGAGAATGGATGGTGAGCAGTTAAGAGGATTTCAGCAGTTTCTGATTTATCCAGAACTCGAATGGCCTCTCGTTTGTGTCTCCAATTCCAGGACCATCTCTCCAGGTTATGCTTTACTCCAAACAAAAAGAATTCTCTGAATCGCAACACTCTTTCTGACGCAACACTGGGCTTTCTATGCTAGATGTCTTCTGTTTGCCCCTCCAGACCTATGCTCTACCCTTCTCCTCTCTGCTCTGTGTCCCAACAGACTGGCCGCTCTAGCGGACATCAGTGAGCTGCCTTGTCCTCTGGCTTCCAACTAGGTTTGGCCAACACAGCAAGACATGAAAGGGACTTCGAGAGACCTCCCAAATCCAGCTGTGTGTCTTTACCAAAGTTTACCTTCGTGCCAAAGCAGCTTTTCCACACAATTCTCTCCTTTGAAGTTCTGGGGGCCTCCTGTACTTCTCACTTTTTAGGTCAAGCATTGGTATTGAGTCCCGCTGTTACTAGCTAGGCCCTGGGATTCTACACTGTCCCTTGTCCCTTGTCTCTTTCCTACAGACTACACAATATTATAAATAGACCCTTCAATAATCTCTAACCAAATGATCAAATTTGGGCCTCTGTTTTTGGCTGGGACCTTGACTGATAATGATTCTTTGCTTTGTGAAATCCATTTAGCTAGTATGAAGATATTGAATAACCAAAACAGATTTTGCAGTTTTGGGTACCTAAGAATTAGCACGAAAAGACTGCCTTCTCAGAAAAAAAGTATTTAACTAGTGTAGTTGAAATGCTACATTATTTTAAAATTTGCCAGATAGGAGCCTAAAAGAGTTGTTTCAGCAAAGTGATGACAATGATTACACTTTTGTATCCTGATAAAAGCACCCTGTGGTGGAACTACAGAGCATTAGTTGCTACATAACTTACCTAACAATTAGATATAGCATGGTTTCTCAAACGTATTCTTGGTGAGGGCTTTGTGGAGACCTAGGGTTTGAGGAATCCCACATGGTGAACAGAGACATCATATGTAACAGTTCAGTGTGTGGACTTCGGAACCATGGAACCCTGCAGTGAATCTCAAATCGGTCACCATGGATGAATCTCTCTAAGGCTCAGCTTCATGATACATAGAGTGGAGATGATGTTTCTCACCCTATTTAACTTGCAAGCCTTGTTTGAAAGATGAAGGAGGGAATGCCATCTTACATCTTTTTTAGAAAAGGCAGCATATTGTTTTCTGCAAATTACATGAAATAGTCTTTGTGTAATCATGTTGAAACCTCCAAAATACTCTCAGAGTAACAACAGGAGCTTTATGGAGAACATTTAATATACCCACAAGAACATCAAGGAACAATAAGGATTAAATTAGTTCTAAATCCTACATTTAATGATGCAAGGTGTCTGTGCTTATAAGATGTGTGAATGATGACATCAAATTCAAGTTACCCAACAGGCTCAATTTGATTAGATTTTGAATATTTTCTACAAAGCACATTATAAAGTTAATACCCAAAAAAAATTCTTTTCAAGCTTTTCTGTCCTAAAATCTTTTTACTTAAATTCTTAAGTTTGTAGTTGCAGGTTATGGATTTTTCCCTCTTCCAGAGACCCTTTGTGTTTTTTCTGTTTTTTTTTTTTGTTTTTTTCTCTAGAATCAATTCATCGCACTGATGTACTATCCACCATGATGTGGATAATTCTGATAAAGGTAGATCAATCAACACTGGAGGGATGCCACTTATGTAGTTTCTTTATCTTTTCATATTTTCCCCCCTCTCTGCTTAGGCCATTCTTTCAACAATGTATTCTGAAGTTTGTGTATTCACATGGGTAGGCTCTGCTGATTACCAAGCTGTGTGTCCTACGTCAAGTTACATAATTCATTTTTCCCTTTGGTAGTCTCATTTCTCAAATGAAGACGTCCATATATTCTCAAGAAGAAAATAATACACACTTTATAAGTTGTTAGAAAGATAAAATAAGACGATATTTGTAGAGTACTTAGCAGGGTGCCTAGAACAACATACGCATATGACAATTGACAACCATTATTGTTACTGCTTTAATCATTACACCTAATAACAAGTAAGAAGGGTGATTCCTTTTCCCTATGTGTTTTTTGTTCATCATCCTTTAATGTTTTTGTACACTTTTTATTGTTTGCATTGAAATATGTTTTTTAATATTTTAAACATAATCCTAATATGGGGTATCACCACGTTTAAATAATAAATAAGCTTAAAAACAAAAAAAAGAATAATGCCTTTAATAAAGCCTAAATTTATAATTTCATTTTAACTAGCTATAAAATTTATGTTTTCACATTGAAATGAGGTCTTTCAGATACCAGTAAAAGGCTCTGGTGCAAACGTCTTAGAGTTTCACATTAGATAGTAGTCAATGATGAGAATGCCAACAAGATGGAAAATGTCTCAATGATTGCCAAAATGGTGGTGAGAGCCAAGAAATAACTGTGGGTAATATTTGTTTCTTAATTATCTGAAAGCCTCTATAGATCTTGCTATTCTCTAGATAATAAAAACCTTATGAATGAGAAAAATAATGAGAAGATCAGGGTAAGATCCTTGACAGAATATACTAAATTCAGAATATTTGTGGTTAATTTAAATGCTGGGGTAAATTGAGATGTCAACAACAACAACAACAACAAAATGAAAACATAATACTTTAAAAACATTCCGGCTGGGTGTGGTGGCTCATCCCTGCAATCCCAGCACTTCGGGAGGCCAAGGCGGGCGGGTCACCTGAGGTCAGGAGTTTGAGACCAGCCTGACCAACATGGAGAAAACCTGTCTCTATTAAAAACACAAAATTAACCAGGCACATGCCTGTAATTCCAGCTACTTGGGAGGCTGAGGTAGGAGAATTGCTTGAACCAGTGAGGTGGGGGTTGCAGTGAGCCGAGATCACACCATTGCACTCTAACCTGGGCAACAAGAGTGAAAACTCCATCTAAAAAAAAAAAATTTCATACATAGAAGCTTTATTATATTCTCTAAAAATATAGTCAAAACCAAATTAAACATTGATATAGTTTATCAATGTTTTGATTTAGGTGTCACCACCTAAATCTCATCTTGAATTCTATTTCCCATAATCCCTATGTGTCATGGGAGGGACCCAATGGGAGGTAATTGAATAATGCGGTGGTTACCTTCATGCTATTTTTGTGACAGTGAGTTAGTTCTCATGAGATCTGATGGTTTTATAAGGGGCTGCCCCCTTCACTGGGCACTTATTTCTCTCTTCTGCCACCTTTTGAAGAAGGATGTGTTTGTTTCTGCTTCCGCCATGATTATAAGTTTCCTGAGGCCTCCCCAGCCCCGCAGAACTGTGAGTCAATTAAACTTCTTTCCTTTATAAATTACCCAGTCTTGGGCAGTTCTTCATAGCTGCATGATAACTAACTAATATAAACATTTTTCTATTTTTAAATACATTTCAAAAGGCAAAAGAAAAAGCAAAACATATTCATTTATTTTAGTAATCAAATATTATAGTTCCAGAATTGGCCTCCCAATTCTAACACACAGTCCTTGATTTCAGTATTTACCTCCTACTTGAGTTTGCCTTTGGCAAGAGGGATATATGTCTGTTAGCTGTAGCCAGAATGAACAGAACTCAGCAATGCTTTTAAAATCCTTCTACTTAACTGATGAAGAAGTATTTCAACTTATGGGGGGAAAGTTTAGTGCTAAAAAAGACCAATGCAACCCTATTCACAATAGCAAAAACTTGGAACCAAGACAAATGCCCATCAATGATAGACTGGATAAAGAAAATGTGGCACATATACACCGTGGAATACTATGCAGCCATAAAAAAGAATGAGTTCATGTCCTTTGCAGGGACATGGATGAAGCTGGAAACCATCATTCTCAGCAAACTAACACAAGAACAGAAAACCAAACCCCATATGTTCTCGATCATAGGTGGGAGTTGAACAATGAGAACACATGGACACAGGGAGGGGAACATTGCACACCAGGGCCTGTTGCGGGATGGGGGTAGGAGAGGGATAGCATTAGGAGAAATACCTATTGTAGATGACAGGTTGATGGGTGCAGCAAACCACCATGGCATGTGAATACCTATGTAACAAACCCATATGTTCTGCATATGCACCCCAGAACTTGAAGTATAATAATAAAAAAAAAGTTCAGTGCAACCATTCAATATGGTAGCTAATCCTGGGGTGTGCTGGAACCAGCTCATATGAAATAAGGAGAGCCACTTTTTGCACACCTCTTCCCAATTCTACATTTAGTGATACCATGTTGCTAGCTCTAAACTGACTACTGTAGAAGTATTTATACCATGGAAACCAGCAAAGGCAATGCTACAAATCAAGGGTTTTTTTGGTTTGTTTTTTGTTTTTTTGTTTTTTAAGAACCTATTATTAAACTTTTACAAGGAGACTGTTAACTTAATTCCTTGAACTATTGACTTGCATCTCTATGAGTCTAGAAACCTACTCTGTCTTGTTAACTGTTGTATCTTCAGGTTTCACAGCACCAAGTAGGAACACAATAGTTATTTGTTTAAGGAATAAATGAACGGAATGTTTATACAATGTATACAATTAGAAAACCTATTTTACTCTTTTTAAATCCTTGAATGAAATTTAATTTATTTGCTGTATCTAAAGGCTGCACTATGACAGAACTAGTATAAGAATCCATTTCTCTTCATTTCTTAGTACTCTTTTTATGAAGATACACTGTCTATTTGGAGTTAGACTTTTTAATTGTATACCCAAATATATGTAAGCCACACAAATTAAAGTACTTTTATGAAGTAAATAGTGTTGATTAATAAGAACAAAATCAACCTTCTCAATAATGAGTTAATACTCCAAAAAGCATTAATAAAAGCAGTGTGCATCCTTAAGACATTGGCCAAGATAAAAATTTTTTTGCATTTCCAAAATGCTTTCTTTCCAGTGGTAATCTCATAAAGGCAGTATATAGGAAGAAATTATGTTAGTAAAGTATGTTTGTAATGTAATACATTGGTAATGTTAGTAATGATGTTAGTAATGTAGTAATGTGCAAAAGCTCATTCCTTTAAATATAAAGAAAAAGTAAGCAAACCATGCAACATAACGCATACTGTTCCAAATTCTGCATACTCACAGTATGGTAAGGAAAAAGGCATGCCTACTAAGCAAAATGTAGAAACCATATAAAACTCTGATGCAAAGACACTGGACACCACAGCAAAGATTTGACAGAACGCAAACCTCTCCAGAACTCCCACGTGTTGTGATGTAGCCACTCTGGACCAAAAGTTTTAGAGAAGTAAGATTAAGAAAGCAAGGTTTCCTGAGGTCATTAAAAACCATAATTTATAGTCTGGGACTGGTATAGATTCTGGAAGCTTACAGATGATAAAGTTTATTAAACAAAAGTGTTTGCTAGCCCCCAGGTTTGCAAGGAAACTAGATTTGATCTTTACTGCTGGGACTATGAAAACATGAAGTCTCAGAATTAAACAAAGTGAAGTTAAATACTATAAGAGACATATTCTATTTATCATCTTTCATAGGCTTTTTACACCACATATTAACATAGACTTTTTATACCACATATTAACATTTTTGTATTATAGGCACATTTGAAGTTTTGCTGAAGTCTATGATTAACTAAATCTACTCTAGATAATTAATATTGAAATAATCCTTATATGTTTAAGCAAATAACTACATATTGTATAACATCAGTAATATTATCAAATATTATGAAGAACTAGGTAATTTACTCTGCTTTTTCAAAATGGTAAATAATATACCTAAGAGTTAATTCTCACACAACTTTATGAAGTAGGTGTGTTATTATTAGCCTAAGTTCAGAGAAGGTAAGTAAACTGCCAATATAATACAACTTATTAATAGTAAAAATAGGATTTGAAATCAGGCAGTTTGCCTTCATTCTGCACTTTTAACAACTGAACTCTACTGTCTATTGTGTTATCTATTTGCAGTATATTGCAAACTTGAAATGATATTTTACTTAAGTTTGAAACAAATGAAAGATAGCACTTCTACTAAAATGACATAAATAAAGGTACAGTATACTAACTGTATGCTGTTCTCTATAATAGCAAATCCCCTGCTCAGGTCAGTATAGCATAGCTGCTTAAGAAAAATGAATTAGGAATTGAATACTTAGAAGCAAAAGATTGTAAACATGTACTAAAATATTTTGTGTAAAAGCCACATTCTCAATCTTAATGTATGGTAATTAGTTTGGGTTCTTGATACTTATAACTACCCAAAAGAGAGTTGTGTAAGCCTAATCTTTGATCTTTGGTCCCAGAAAATCACTAAGCCAAAACTTGAAAAACTATCTCATTGAGGGACCAACACTTTGCTTCTCTGGGCACTTATGGGCAAATATTAATTTCACTTTATGGTATGAACCCTTTAAATGTTGTATGAGATTTAAATCAATTCCAATAAAGCAATTTCCTTGAAAACACATTGCTTATGTTAATGACCTGGTGTCTTGAGGTGCCTTCTATGAGGATTGAAAGAAATAATAATGGTAGAAAATGGAAAGAACAGAGACACTCACCCTAGTTTTGGCATCGATCTGACCGCCTCGATCCAGTAAGAGCTTCACCATGTTTGTATTTCCTCTTTTGGAAGCCACATGCAGAGGAGTGATTCCATTCTACACCACAGAAAGACCAAACAAGAGCTGATGGGTATGATAGGGCATGATGGCAATGCCTTTGTGTTAAAGGCCACAAAGGAAGTTGTGACCTATATGGTAATTTGATCCACAGTTTCTATTCTTTCTATGTCTTTGATTTTTAAGGAGCAAAAATCACACAAACCACAGAACAATATAGTTAGAGAATGAAAAATGGGACGAAACTGCATAACTAAGTTAGTCAATAACTACAAAATATGTATTGAATGTACAAGTTGCAGTCAAGAGACAAAGGGACCACTTTAGTGTAACAGAAACAAAAATTTAAAATCTACCTAAGATAGGGCCCTAGTGTAAAGTCTTTCTTTCTATAACACCATGCACTTAAAGAGTCTGGCATGTTAAGTTTTATGATTCTTAAAAACAGAATACAAATATTTGGGTATTAATATCCAATATAAAAATGATTCTTAAAAACATCTCCTTCAAGTTGGGTGTGGTGGCTCATGCCTGTAATTCCAGCACTTTGGGAAGTTGAGGTGGGAGGATTGCTTGAAGCCAGGAGTTCAAGACCAGCCTGGGCAACATAGTAAGACCTCATCACTACAAAAAATTTTTAAAAATTAGCCAGGCATGGTAGTGTGTGCCTGTAGTCCTAGCTACTCAGGAGGCTGAGTCAGGAGGATTGCTTGAGCCCATGAGTTCAGGGCTTCAGTGAGACATGATCGTGCCCTTGCACTTCACCCTGGGCAACAGAGCCAGACCCTGTCTCTAAACAGCAACAACAACAAACAAATATCTCCTTCAGAACAATTTAGTAAGAAAAACAACTTGAAAATAACACAACATAGTTTCAGTGCAGATGACTTCTTAGTACAAAAACATTATACATACAAATTATATTTATTTATTTTATTGGCTATCACATGTCATCATTATGGCAAGGATATGTACCTGATTTTTTGTCTGTTGTAATTTTTGAATATTCATATTCTGCATTGACTGTATATTAACTATACTGATACATACCATTATCATGTAAGTGAATTCTTTCTAATAAAAGCATACCATGAAACATCTAACAATGTGACACCTTTTCTGTATTTTAGTAAGACTTCATTTGAACAAATTCTCAATTCATTAAAAACAATTCCCTATCAAATTGTGTGCCCTATAGTCATCATAAGACATGCTACTTATCTATTTTATAGTTAACATTTTAACAGTTTAATTATTTATTGACATGACTTATCAGGATTCATGGCATGATCGTTAAATATAACTGTTCATACCGGTCAGAATTAATGTCATCCTTAACTATTGGAAATAATTTGTGCATGAGTTTACAACATTTTTATTTTCTGCTTAAGCCAAGATGACTTCTTGTGATTTAAAAAAAGAGAATGAAAAATCTAGTATCTCCAGCACAGACCCAGGTAAGGAAAAAGAAATAAAATCTTTAAGAAAGCCGTTGGTGTTCCTTTTTACTTTCTTAAAATATTCATTTACTGCTATCTAGAATGAGAAACTATTTCAATCCATACCCTGGCTGTGAAGTCCACAGCAGCTCCCCGGTTTAGAAGAAGAGTTGCCACGTTGACATTTCCATAATGTGCAGCTATGTGCAAAGGGGTAAAACCACTCTATGAAAGCAAAGATATGAGAGTCAGTATAGCGCTTCACTTTTCTATGTTGCAGCCATTGTATTAGTGAAGAATGTCACATGGTAACGGTCTACCTAATATATAAGCAATAATAAATGCTTTAGTAAGATCTTAAATCTTAATGTTATAAGGTGGTACATGAACATATAAAAAGGTAAATAAATATTCTACATTTATTGGCTTAATATTCATGGCATATTTTTAATTATCTTAAATATTTATCTATTTATAAGAGTTGTTGTTTATACAAAACAATGTTTCTTAAGTTGGTTTTGCATACTGAAGAAAACCAGAATATGATTAAACAACGTAAGGTTTCAGCCATAGGATTAACATATCAAAGAATTTTTTAATGTCTTTTCAGAGAAGATTCAAAAAAACCAGTGTTTTTGTTTTATTTTTGTTTTAAAAAAGCAGTATTGGTTGACATTATACTTTTGGAAGCATGAAAATATGTTGAAAAATTCTTACAAAGGATATAGAATTTGTTCCACATCATTTACACTGTCATGATATTCCTATACCCTTTTACAACTGTGTAGCAAGATTATGTTGTTATCATGATGAAATAATTAAAAATTAAACAATATACTTGGCATCAATAGAAATATAACAGGAAGAAAAAAGTTCAGCTCCCTCCAATTGTGAATGTTAAACAAATTTTATCAATACAATAAAATGTAATTTAACCAACCAGGTTAAATCAACTATATGGGCATTACAGAACTGTTTACTCTCAAAATGTTTAAAAAATAAGTCTGAAAATATCAAATAAAAAAATATATTTCCTTTTCTTTTTCTGATGAAAATCTAGTTGAAAATTGTTGCCATCTTCACTACAGAAGCATATTAACTCTTTTCTTATTAAAGTACACAAAGATCTGATAACTTTTCTTACTCTCCAGAATTTTCACTACTTAACAAAAGATTATGGGAAAAATAGGAACTGTTATTTGGCTATCACATCTTGCAGTTTTTGGGTTACTTGGTATTGCTCTCTTTTACTTGAAATGAACTACGATGTTTACTGTATTGTTTTAAGAAATATTTTCAAAATTACAACCTTTTTTTTCTATTGAGTTGATATATAGGCTTTGGTGACTTTGTTTTAAAAACACCCTAAATAAGCATTCAGATACCTTAGGTAATGAAAATTTGTGCTATTACTGTAGCAACATTAGATACAAATAATTTCTTACTTAGAGAGAAGCAAGACGCAAAATAAGAACAGTAACTATTAATCCAAATCCCACATCTATGATCAAGATATTTTTATTTTGCATTTACATAATGTCAATATTCACGTCAAAATGGAGGGGAAAATCAGCTCCCAACCTGGCTGTTATTTTATAAAATATCAAACTTTTATATTTTAGGAAATAATTGACTAAATTTATTTCATTTTTATCTTGATATTTCCTGTCACTCAGACATATCCTGAGTGTATGTCTATTACTGATGTTACAATTTAGTTTCAGAAAAACATATTGAGGCTGGGTGAATCATTTTCAAAGTATTTAAATACAGTAATATCATTTGCAAAAATAAACTAACTTATTGTCTGATACAGCCTCATTGATCATTCATAATGATACCTAGGCTGTCAATCTTGGATCAGCACAAAACTAGTATCAGCCCTTCAGAGGAATTCTTCCCTGATTAACATGGAAGTAGGAGGCAGAGTTCACATTTCTACAGGATTAGACGAAGGGGTTTCTCTTCTTTTTACTCTATTGTCTTCAGGCAAATATTTATAACTCAGTAAAAATCCACCCAAACTTCTGCTTTCACAATGTTTAAAGCCAATACTGCTTTCAAAAATGTATCTTAAATAATCACCAAAAAGCATCTAAGAAATTAAAGATATTGAAATTAGTTATTAAGATATCAAATTGTATGGTTCCAGTTGTGAACAAGTTCATCAAGCAGTTGGGCTTTCTGTTGTCTCTGACCTAGGTTCCATGCAAAGATAGGGAACAAAAGAAATAACACAAATAATTCAAGTATACTCTGTGAGAATGCTCAAAAGTCCACAACCTAGTCATCAAGCAAGATGATAGTCTAAAGAATCCCCTCAGCAAAACAATAATGGACCTACATAAAAAGTCACTTGTTTTTGAGTGTAGGTAAATTTGTGTAATATACATCAACAATGTTTGTGTTAGTGTCTCTCTCTGTAGCAACGGCCAAGGAGAGACTACTAAATACATACATATACAAACACACCATACTGAGAGACTTCTGAACTTAATGTTCTTATTGATTGATGTGACTTATTTTGGAATGTGGAAAATATACGATTCTCTGACAAGTATTTTAAGACTTACAAGAAAAAGCAATTGGTCTGCTCTTGATATGCTCAATAACATCATTTATTATATAAATGTGGTAAAGAAAAAGAGCACACAGAAAAAAAAGGGGGCAACAGCAATTAGATAAAAAGACAAAACACAGTGGCAGAGAAACTTCCCAAATTTTCACTTCCTTAAAACTCTAACCTGAGAATTCTCATTAAGGAAATAAAATCATATATCTTCTTGACAATAAGTTAATAGTAAAGCTCACTCATTAAAATATATGTTAAGAAAGAGTTTCATTTCATTCTCCAATAGCCTATTTAAATAGTTTTACTGATAAAAATAATGCTTCAAATATATGTTACATTAAATATCTTTGAATTATCAGTTTGCCTTCATTATGGGAAAGGTTTTCAAATTAATTTCCCATTAATCAAACTTCTAATCATTAGTATGAATTAGTGAGCATTTATTCTAATTGGGCAAAAACTAAAAATAAAGACAAGGTAAATTTTGGTATAACCACAATACTATACCTCAGTTGTCCTATTCACCATCATCTGAAGCAGTGTTGTTTGGGAGAAAGAGGGAAGATATTACACAATGCAAAATTACAGAAACAGTCAATCTGCTCACTGCAATTGGGTATACTGTTCCAACATGCCAAAATGCATTCTTCTGAAAGAAGACATCCTCAAGCAATACACAATACAATTTTATCTTTTAAATTCTATTATTTGTGACTATAAACAGAATAAGAAAGCAGATTTCTAAAAAGCTCAACCTCATCTTTTAAAGAAAATTATCTTGCATTTAATGTTTTAGATGGTCCCCTTCTTTCTGAAATACCTTTGAATGTCATTTATCTCTTTTTATGACCAGAAATAATTTTGCATTATCACCATGGCCTACTTCTTTATCATCCCCCAGGAGGAGTCTGGCAGCCAAAGAGTTCCTTTCCACGAATGTGTTCAGCTTTAAGTACCTTGGATTGTACGTCAGCATTGTGGTCATTCTGAAGCAGGAGTGCAGCAGATTTGGTGTCGTCTTTCCTAGCGGCAATATGCAGAGCTGGCAGCCTCACTTTCCCTTTGGTGTCATTCTCCAAGAGGATGGCCACCGCCTGGTTGTGTCCTTGCTGGAGTGCCACAGCTAGAGGAGTAAAGCCATCCTGGTAAAATAGAAGGTAAAAATTGTCTGTTAACATCTTTAGATGCTACAGATTTAGTTCTAAGCAATGATGGCTCTAATCTTTAATGATCAAGATTGACAACAAAAAGAATAAAATATTACTGGGAAGATTAGAAGCAGATTATAACCAGTTATCCATCATATTATGGAATAGTTTAATCAGACGGCTTTCCTAATTTCTATTCTACACATTTTGAAAAACATCCGCATTCCTTAACAAACATACTACATACAGGATATGCTCAAATGTACGGTTACAATCGAAAAACAAAAGTGAGAACCAATCCTAAATAATGCCTCTGTAGGTAAAGCAGAAAAGTGGGAAGGGTAGAAAGAATGGAGACCAAGTCTGACTGGGAATCAAAGATATGGTGACTGAGACAGGGAAATAAAATAAATGATTGACTATGCAGGTTATTAAACATCTCTGAATGGTTAGGGAAAAAAGCCTCTGGGGATGGAGTTGTCTATTACCAGTTCAATTTTGGAAGTTTAGGGAACAATATGATCTAAAACTCTGGCAAATTAGGCTAATGTATTAATTATGCTCTTAATAGTTGAATTTTATATTATTTTGACCATTTAGACATAAAATTACATGTGCTAGGTAATGTAGAAAAACCTGTTTTTCAACTCTAAACTTAAAAAGACAGCTTAAAAAATAGTAGCATGGAAAGTGAAAAGGTAGAGAAAACTTAGTTACAGATAATCATGCTAGAAAACTTGAAAAGCTATCTTTTTCTCTCTAGAAACAAGTATTCAGTTCCTGGAAAGGTGACATGTACATCAAAAAAATTATATATTTTAGGCTCTACTTATGTGAAAGAAAAAAAAAAAACACCCTTAATCCACAAAAGTTGGAAAACAAGTCTCAAAGTCAGAAGTTTCCATTCACATAGAGAAAAAAATATGGGCAATAGAGTGGTAAATTGAAAGACTGCATTCTAGGCCAGGTGGCGTGGCTCACATCTGTAATCCCAGCACTTTGGGAGGTTGAGGCGGGTAGATCACCTGAGAGGTTCAGGAGTTCGAGACGAGGCTGGCCAACATGGTGAAAACCCATCGCCTCTAAAAATACCAAAGAAAAAATTAGCTGGATGTGGGGCATGCACCTGTAATCCCAGCTACTTGGGAGGCTGAGGCAGGAGAATCGCTCGAACCCAGGACTGCATTCTAGAGACGATGGTAATTTACCACAATTTAACTACTCCATTTTTTTCCAATAATAATTTTTTTAAAGTCACTGCAGACTTCTGAGGAAAAAATAATTTTCCTCAAGTGTGTTGTATCATGTATGCAGTACCGGCAATAATAATTTTTTTAATAATAACTGAATTTTAAACACAACACATTACTTAACAGAATGGAAGAGTAAAGCATGTAGTATCTTAAGATGAAAAATAGTAGCCTGAATTTAGAACTTTGTTTGGCACAAATTAAATGCTCTGTGAATGAGAAAAGCACAGACTCATTATCACATACATATTTAAATGTATTACCTCCTGCAGCACCGTGATAGTTTATATTAAAAGAGTGTGAAACTAATCTTTTTCTTAGAGATGAGGCATTTGCTCACAGAACAGAATGTCATTAAAAAGTTTTTGGCCTTTAATTTTGGTAACATTTAGGAAGAAGGAAGAGAGTAGAGAAATACTGTATAAAAATGGTACTGGAGAGATTTGAGAACTCCCTTCTGAGTATTTAACCTTGGATCTTCACCATGTAGATTTCATTCTAATCTGTACTGCATGGGACAAGGCTAAACATTTGGAATGATTTGTTCCAGTGCCTCAACTAAAAGGAAATCCATATTAAAGTTCGGTAGCTTCCTTTTTCATCATTTATTTACCAATGCTAAGTGCCATAATTATGGGAAATTTTAAAACTTTAAATATTTCTTCTCAGTCATGAATTTCATTGCCACATTGAATAACCTCACAATTATTTGACTTTAAAGTGATCATAATGTCTTGATTAGTCATTAATTTTTGCAAATTAGCTACCAACCAGCTCAGGGCAAGTCCCTTCTTTAGGCATATTGACACATGGGCACATAAGACTGTAGAAGGTATTTAGCAATATAACACAGGATATCAAATGGTAATCAACCATACAGCCCTGTAAAAACATTATTTTTTTTTTACAGAATGATGCACGAAAAAGGAATATGTAAAGATTTGTCCATGTGTGTTTTTTGATAACCATTAGTGCAGGCATTGAGAGGTTAATCAATTAAGCTTATACATTCAATCTGAAAAAAGTAATTTTAATTATTTAAATGACTGTCTAAAATGAAACAAATAATAGGTATATAATGTGTCTAAGCTAGAATTTAAAACCTCACGTGATTTATTTGCAAAAGCCACATTTCCTTGTGGAATCAGAGAGGATTTTCACTTTCTGGGGATCAGAGTGTAACACGGCCTCTACTGATGCAATGTACATAAAAGGGTATTTTTGGAACCAAATGGGAAATGCTACAGTGGTCTTGACCAAAGGAGCCAGGAGCTATGAGACAGCTGGGAATGCCAGTGAGTTGAGTTCTCCTAATCCTACACTAGAAACCTTAAGTCTATTTGGTAAATAGAAGCACTGTAGCATAAAGGTTTTATCTGGTAAATGATTCCGCTTTCAAGGAAATCAAAATCAAATAAAACAAATATAGATGTCCTTTTTTGGTATATTTCTCAGAGGCCCTGATGCAAAGATGCAGTCTCATATTGTTACCTGAGCTCTGCCTGAAGATATTCACATGGCACTCATGGACAGAACTAGTGTCTGAGGAAAAAAAAGGTCCCAAATCATAAAAATCACACTATATCCAAGTGGCAAGAGTATAAAATCTGTGTGTATTGAATAGAGAACTCAAAAACATTTCATACTGGGTAGTTGTGTTTTCCAGTCATAGGTAGAAAACATGGTCTCATTAACAGTGATTTCTTGGATTTTTTTTTTTTAACTAATGAGAATAAGCTGTCAGAAAATTGTTGCAATTGGCTCCATAAAAAGTTTTCTCCCAAAGGGACTGGAAAATGATTTATTACATTTTAATAACTTCTCCTTCTAATGCAGCATAGAAGGGAGTTCATGTCCTCGAGACTTAATTGTCCAGAAAGGAAGGCATATTAGACATTAAAAATTATCTTAAGATAGTTTCTGGGTAACAAGAATCCACCAGTCATCTTTCACTTCAGGCCAGGAGTTTTGAAATTTTATCAGTGGGGCCACAAAATATGAAATAAGAAAAGCCAAGCCCATATACTCTGGTTGAAAGAGGTGAGAAGAGGCATGTCTCAGAGAAGCTCTCTTCCTCTCCTCTTCCATGTCGCCCACTCCCAACCTTCCAGTGGCCCCAAGCACAAGGGCTTCTGGAGCATCACTTCAAATCACTGCCCCAGACAGCCATTGAACTTGCTCCTTAATCTGCCTAAGCAAAAATGAGAGGGAAAATACAAAGAAAATGGAATAAGAAATGCTTAGGAAAGAAAACTGATATTCTCAGGGTCCCTGCCCACTCCCACTTCTTATGTCCAGATGTCCTGGAACTCTTTAAAACTAGACTGATTTTGAACATTCTATTCAGTTGTTGTCATAATCAGTCACACAACCATGTGCCATAATTTGTGCTTCAATAAGGTACAGGGTTTTTTTTTAGTGACATTCCTCATGAAACTGTGCTAACACAGATACTTATGAATTATTTCTGATGATAAAAAAATTGTTTCTTTAAGGAATTATATTGGATCCTAACAAAGATAAAATATTGGTGAAAAGAGATGAGTAGAATTTACTGTAATCGAATTTTAGAATGGTACAAACCTCCCAAAAGGTCAGAGGATGGAAAATTAATAGAAGCATGATTTTAAGCAAGAATAAATAGACACGAATCCAAAATGAAGGCATAAACTGATGGAACTCTGTGCACAAACCTGAGTCATTTGTTCACAGCCACTGTTGCGATTATAATAGTAACATGAACATTCCTAGCATATTTTAGACAAAGTAATGGAGATTATTTGCAGCCTGATATAAAGAATATGGACATTAGGATCAAAGAATTCAAGGCTTTAGGGCTGACAGTCTTACCTCTGTAGCAGTGCTCTGATTAGCTCCATTTTCCAGCAAATATTTTACAACATCAATGTGATTCTCTTGGGCAGCCATGTATAAAGGAGTAAAGCCATTCTGAGGACAAGTAATAAAAAAAGACATCTTCAATCATTTGTATGAGAGAGAACACTATGAAGTAAACCTTTGACATAGTGAAGCTATATAAAATACTTTCATACTGAATAAATTATACACATATTTACCATTATAAAGCTAGACAAAATTGCAGTGAACCAAGCCCCATACACAATTCCTAAAGCAATGAGGAAAAAGAGCTAAGGAAGATAGTTTCCCTCATTTCCTGTCTTCATTTCAGTACCAGAGTCACATTTCTCATCAGCTAACACTGTGTTAAAGATATCTTAGTGGCCAGGCTCAGTGGCTCATGCCTGTAATCCTAGAACTTTGGGAGGCCGAGGCAGGTGGATCACAAGGTCAGGAGTTCGAGACCTGCCTGGACAATGGTGAAACCCCGTCTCTACTAAAAATACAAAAATTAGCCAGGCGTGGTGGCACATGCCTGTAATCCCAGCTACTCGGGAGGCTGAGGCAAGAAAATCGCTTGAACTTGGGAAGCAGAGGTCAGTGAGCTGAGATCAGGCCATTGCACTCCAGCCTGGGTGACAGAGTGAGACTGTCTCAAAAAAAAAAAAAAAAAAAAAAAGATATCTTAGTGTCTTTAGCATATTTGGTATCTCAGCATCTGTATAAGTTCATAACATATGGAATTATCACTATAGCATCTTTATAAAATAACATCTATATAATGTCTTCTGTATTTATCATTCATAAACTATTTAAACAGACCATGGTCATCTTGAATATACAGAGTTTGGTTAGCACCCTTAGTGAAGTAATTTACGACTCATAACAGAATAGGCTAGGAGAGACTACAAATTTGATTGAACATGTAAAAGTCTTGGCTGGGTGCGGTGGTTCACGCCTGTAATCCCAGCACTTTGGGAGGTCGAGGTGGGTGGATCACAAGGTCAGGAGTTCGAGACCAGCCTGGCCAATATGGTGAAACCCCGTCTCTACTAAAAATACAGAAAAATTAGCCGGGCATGGTGGCACATGCCTGTAATCCCAGCTACTCGGGAGGCTGAGGCAGGAGAATTGCTTGAATCTGGGAGGCGGAGATTGCAGTGAGCCGAGATCGCGCCACTGCACTCCAGCCTGGGTGACAGAGCGAGACTCTGTCTCAAAAAAAAAGAAAAAAAAAAAAAAGAAAATGTTAAAGTCTATATTTCAGTGTTCTGACTGAGGTAGCATGGTTTATATGGAACATCTTTATATTGTTTTTTAAAGCCATTTTGAAATTCTATCATTCATTCTCACATTCAATTACACAGTTATTTACTAAAATACAGCTACTGGTGGCTAGGCTATCGCTGAGTTACAGTGATAAATAAGACAGACACATGCACCCTAATGGAGCACACACTATGGTAATATTATAACATTATTATAGGCATAGATTTTAAAAATCACTGAAATTGTATAACATGAGTTTAAAATTAAATTTGAATGGGCAAATTTTCTTTTCATCAGAGCCTTAGGAATATGTAATGTCTCATTAAGGAAAAAACCTACGAAACCTTCTTGTGAAATAATTCATAAGCTCTCAAAACCATGTCAGACCTTAAACATAGATGATTCCTTAAACTTTCCATGCATTAACGAGAATAAGTAAAAACACAGATCAGCGTTCAGAGATGTTTAAAAATTAAAAGAGGAGAAAACTTTTTTTTTTTGAGACGGAGTCTCGCTCTGTCACCCAGGCTGGAGTGCAGTGGTGCAATCTTGGCTCACTGCAACCTCCACCTCCCAGGTTCAAGCGATTCTCCTGCCTCAGCCTCCAGAGTAGCTGGGACTACAGGGAGAAAAAATTTTTTAAAGATACTTTTTTGGAAATAAAAATTCTTCTGTATACATTGTATAAGTGTGGAAACATTATTTAAAATGGCCAACATCCAGCAAAATATAAAGATAGAGTATACAAGTAGACCAAGTAGAGTGATTTTAAATTAGATTATAGAAGAAAATCTTCAGGCTTCAAATGTTGGAGGAAAATTTAGAACTAAAAAAGAAATACAAGAGGAATGAATTAACAATGTTGTAGGATTCAGGAATAACTTGCTAGCTGGATAGCATATTTAAAAAAAAAACACAGTAAGCAGGTGAAATCTTGTGTATTTTAAGAACACTGAAGAGGTGGCGGAAGGATAGAATTAGAGATTCAAAGGAAGGGAAAGCCAGTGAGGATGGTTAAAAACAATGAGTGGGTGTGGAATGGGGCTCTTTCATGACAAGCAAAAGGCAGGGATGAAAATAAGAGAAAAAGAACTTTTAATAGAGTAAAACAATTTGCTAACATGCTTTCCTCTGACAGTCTTGTAGATAGATCAAGAGAAAGGGAATCAGGCAGAGGTCGCCAGATCAGCAGGAGAACGGAGATGTACCATGCTGAGGTCCCTGCCTGAGAAAGGACCCTGCCCTGGGTCCTGAGCTTTAGAGGGACCTCCTCTGGCTGGGCACGGCAAAGAATCCTGAGGGCCGAGAGGACATGCTCACCATGACCCCACAGCTCCTCCATTACCAGAATCCCTGCCTAAGTGTTCCCAAGTGTGGCTCCAGTGCTCACTCACACTTCTTCCTTGGGTTCATCCTCTCAAGTGTCCATTGGTATGTACACCCTTTGGGAGGCAGAATGATGGCCCTCACATATGTCCACATCCTAATCTCTGGAACCTGTAAATGCTACCTAATTTGGCAAAAGGAACTCTGTAGATGTGAAGTTAAAAAATGTGAGATGAGGAGGTTATCCTGGATTATCCAAACAGGCTCTATGTAATCACTGGGGTCTTTACAAGAGCAAGACAGAAGGCAAAGAGGAGAGAAGATGCTACGCTGCTGGCTTTGGAGATGGAGGATGGTACCATGATCCAAGAATGCAGCGTTAGAAGCTGAGAAAGGCAAGGAAAGGGATTCTCACGTAGAGCCTCTGGAAGGAAACAGCAATGCCAACATCTTGGTTTTAGTTCTGTAAGACTAATTTCCAATACTAAAAAAAGAATAAATCTGTGTTGTTTCAAGCCACTGGTGCTGTAGTAATTTGTTACAGTAGCAACAGGTATATAATACACAGCTTTCAAGTTGTTTGCTAGGGAAGGTAAAAATGGGAGATGAACAAAGCTTGAATATGTGCAGGTTGGTGTGTCCACACCCTTACATGTGATGCTCCTGTCACGCAGATGGAGTCAGGGATAGGAGTAGAAAGGGGACTGGGTAGTAGGCCCCCGGGATTGGCATTGCCCTCATCACAGTCCTGTTTGCAACTCCAAGCATTCCAAGATGTCTAATTTTGGACCTGTCATGATTTACCTGTCAAAGTGGGAGATACTTAACCATTTTTTAGCTTGATATGTAGCTTTTAATTTAAAAAAAATATATTGCAAGCAGGCCTGTTTTGCATTCCTTGTCCTGGGACCTACAAAGAGATGAGCTAAAGTTAGAAAAAAGGAGGGGAATATCAAGGTTTATAAAAAATATCAAGGGAGACTACTGGGTATCTACCCAGAGGAAAAGAAGTCATTATACAAAAAAGATACTTGCACACACGTGTTTATAGCAGCACAATTCACAGTTGCAAAAATATGGAACCACCCCAAATGCCCATCAATCAATGAGTGGTTAAAGAAACTGTGGTATGTATATATACCATGTACTAATACCCAGCCATAAAAAGGAACAAAATAATGGCATTCGCAGCAACCTAGATGGAATTGGAGACCATTATTCTAAGTGAAGAAACTAAGGAATGGAAAACTAAACATCGTATGTTCTCACTCTTAGCGGGAGCTAAGCTATGAGGATGCAAAGGCATAAGAATGATACAATGGACTTTAAGGACTTGGGGGAAAAGGGTGGGAGGGAGCTGAGTGATAAAGACTACAAACTGGGCACAGTGTATACTGCCCGGGTGATGGATGCACCAAAATCTTAGAAATCACCACCAAAGAACTTATTCATGTAACTAAATACCACCTGTTCCCTTAAAACCTATGGAAATAAAAAGTTAAAACAAAACAAAAAAATCAAGGAAGAAAGTATCAAGTATATGGGGAGAAGACTAATGATAGACAAACATTCAAGATCTTGGTTAGAGCATTTCACAAACATCACATGTGTGCCTTGCACCATGACCTTGGTGTGCTACAGCCTCCAGCAGAATAGGGGAGCAAATGTGAAGAATGATAAAAATGAAAGTGACTTATTGAGCTTCTGTTATATCCACTGTAAAAAATGCTTTGAATGCATCTCCTCAAATTATAGTGCCCTGTTTTGTCTGGGACAGCTCAAGTTTATCATAGTATCCTGAAGTAATTATTAATAGTGCCTCAGTTTGGATGATAAATGACCTAATACTATATCTAATACTTAGAATAGTGCTGCAACATTTGTACTATTATCATTCAAACTGAGGCAGCTGAGGCTCAAATACATACGTAATTAAGCCAAAGTCTTGCAGCTAATAAGTGATCTGGGAGTGACAGGCAGGTGGCAGTTACTGAATAGTCTCTTCCCTGTAATGGTATTAGGACTCCATCCTGTGGATGAATTTTCCTCAGCCTGGCTGTGTGATAGAATCTCCTGTAACAGCTTTTAAGAGTGCCTAGGTACCACTCTACCACCTCAACCCTACTGAATTGGAGTCTCCACGTGCAAAGCCCAAAAATGAGCATTTTTTTAAAAGCACATTTTTAAAATTGCCTTGAAAAGTTTGTTATAGGTGATGCAGAAAAGTTGAATGTATTTTGGTAGGAAGTACCATAATCACATTTGCATTTTAGAAAGTTCATTCTGGTGAAAACAGATGCCTTGGCTTGGGGTGCTAGGAGACAAGAATGGAAGTAGGTTGTCAATCAGCTCCTGCAGTACCCTTTGCAATAGTGTACATAAAAGATGAAGGAAGCTTTGGTTGGGAGATCGGAGAGTTGTTTATTGTTACAAAACATGTGAAGTAAGGCAATAAAGATTTACTACAGGTCCTTAAAATGTGGAAATTATTCTCTCTTAACTTACTGGTATTTAACAACAAAAAACAGCCCACTGGAGAATGTGAAACATGCCTCCGGGTAATTAGGACAAGGCATGGCAGCACTTTAACACCATTGTAAACTTTACAGGAAAGCATTTATCATCACATATTAATAGCTTAAGAACACAACTGTATTGGCTTCTGCGTATATGAATCCAGGTGCTTTCCAACAGCTTATGTCTCTTTGTGTTTCTAAAAAGTCTCTGGTTGCATGTAGGTATGAAAATAGATGCATTTTCTCCTTTTTGGTATAAAACAGTCAAAGATATCCACAGCCCAGGCTGATACTGGGTGGGCGAAATAGGTACAGCATTACCAGTTGTTACAGTAGTTCTGGTGTGACCAACAGGTGCCCCTAGCAACTGGTTATTAAATATTTTGAACATTACTCCTGTCCATAGAAAACTATGAATTATTTCTTATTCATTATATTTACTCAACAAAAATATGTTTGGTGACTTTTCACTGCTAGGCATTGTGTTCAGCTTTAATGATTCAGAGACAAAATTCAAGGTTCCTGTTTTGAGAATTCACAGCCCAGAGACTGAGATGGACAAATTAGCAAAATTCTGTATTACTGTTTAGTGAACACCTCTATAATTAGTTTTTTTAAATTATGTGTTGGATATAAAGAGAACACAGATGAAAGACCCATAATTCAACTAGATAAGGAAATGGTATCTGAAGGAAGTTACTGGGAGTAACAGCTGGAAGACACTGAAGACACAGAAGTAGGAAAGGTATTTGAAAGAGAAGGAACACCGTGCAATGAGACAACACAGGACATATGGAAACCGACAAATAATACATTGTTACTGGGGAGAAGCAGCTTAGATAGGCAGGGATCAGTCCCTGTCTGCCTTTCTGAGGAGTCTGAATTTTATTCTGAAAGTCTTGCGAGGAATTGGTTTTTGTACAGGGGTTTGACACAGACAAATTTGCTTTTTAAAGATATTACTTGGCGAGGAATGGGGAGGATACATTGGAAAACGGAGGCCAGACTATAGTCCAGAAGAGTGGAAAGCAGGTGTTTGTTAAATCCCAAGAAGTGAGAATTACAAGTACTAATATGATTTTAGTATTTTAAAATGTAATTTACTCTTCATTTATTTATACTCTGCTTCATGATTAGGAAGATGAGAAGTGCATTCAGTCTGTATTATTTATCAGTCATTGATAATACTTCTCAGGTTTATTAAACAGCTATAATGCTTTCCTTCAAATATAGAAATCATGCTGTATTTTAGGGAATTCAAACACTTATTACAAAAATATCTTCCTATTTACATTAGTAATATAACTATAAACCAGTAATCAGGTTTTAGCCAATGGTGAAAATTCCTTTTGGTAATTGGATTATCTTGGCAAATTGAATGTGCAAGAGCTAGTACTTATATTTTTACATATCAGATGTAGATTTAATGAAGCTTTTGGAAAATCTTTAAAGCAAGTAAATTTATTGATATTTGTAAGTCATTTCAAAGAAATTATACAGAGAAAAATACTGTTAATATACAAGGTAATGAATGGTTTAACACCAATGTTTTGGACAAGAACTTCAACTCTAAGCATTGTCATTATTAGGTAGTGAAGGGTTTAACACCAATGTTTTGGACAAGAACTTCAACTCTAAGCATTGTCATTATTATCAATTTTAAAGAATCTTAACTTTTCAGACTTAATTTTCCTGGCACGCATAACTTTATTCTTCCTTTACACAAATGAAGATTCATCGCTTGTTTGCCTTAAAAAGAGTGATCATATAAAATTACTTTCATCTTAATATAAGAGTCAATGTTACTATTCATTTTCAACAGTCTTTATAGCACCAGATTTGTTCTAAAAATTATTCCTAGGCACTGGGGTGTCCTGCTCTCAAGAGTAAAAAAATGACAATTCACAGAATACATCTATATAGAATCATTTAAGGCTCCAGACATACTATAATTTCCAAAAGAGAAACATGAATAAAATGCTGTTGGAATACTAAAGACTGAGCAATTAATTCCGTGAAGAAGGTATATTATGGCCCATGCACACAGATCAGAGAGAACATCAGGAGGTCTAAACGAAATCAGGATGGCAGATACAGAGAAAGTGGAATGTTCTTTATTGTTCTTTTCTCTTCTTGCTCCATTGTCTCTCAAAAGATGTGTTTGTAGGGGAAGTATGAGTGTCTTTGCTGCAGACGCATATTTCACTTGGGGGATTTTGTCCTCTAAACCTGAGTCTAATGAATAGTGAAAGAACAGTAGGAGAAATTACTAGCGTGGGTAAAAGCCAATGCAAGAATGCATCTTGAAAAGAATTCTTACAGGCCTTAAAATTTAAAAAAAAAAAAAAAAAAAAACACTTCAAAGATCTCTCAGCCAGAACTTAACATAGAAAACTACAATTTTACCACTTAATATAGAAAACTACAATATTGCCACTCAGCTAAAGATAGACCTTAGGTAATTTCATAGATGATGCATAAGCTAATTCACATTCTCTAAAATATATCACAAGAGTAGAAAATGATTATGGAAATTTCAAATGATTACATAAAATATCTGTGTAAACTACTCATTTTATTTGTTCTTACTTTCAATCTTACATTGCTAAGCTTATAAAATATATTTCAATGATTAAAAGAAACTGCCGTATTTTCCTAGATGAAAATGTTGCAGCTGAAACAGATGTCACCATTTTACAGTTGAGGAATTTTTAACCCAGAGATTGAGTAACCACCAAGTAGACTGGCCAGTTACAGAGGTTCAGGAGAGAATAGGGGGTGAACAGATACAGCAAGTGCAGAGATGTTGGAAACTCTTACCATATCTTCTTCATCTTTCAGGCCTCAACCTAAGTGTTACTCTCTCTGAGAGGCTTTATTTAGTGCCCATAAAAATGCTTAGCACTTAGTAGGTGTTCAGTAAATATTTGTTACATAAATGAATAAAGTAAAACAGAATTCAAATTCCTTTTTATACCTGTGGTCGTTTTAACATACACCTGCAAATTCTTTGACACTCCTCACTTCAAAAAGTGGAGCCAAATTTCCCTCCTCTTGAATGGAGGACATCTGAGTAGTTTGCTTCTAATGCACTGATGATGGCAGAATTGATGGTGCATGATTTCCGAGGCCAAGTTTTAAAAGTCACTGCCCTTCTGCCTTCTGGTCTCTTTTGGATTATCTTCTCTGAAGGAAATGAGTTGCTGTGTTATGCTGACACTGAGGCAGCCTATGGAAGGACTCACAGGGGGAAGAAACTGACCCCTCTATCAACAATTAGCACCAACATGCCAAACGTGAAAGAATCAGCTTTGGAGAGAATCCTCTAGCCCTAGAAAGGCCTTCAGGTGAGTTCAGCTCTGGTTAACATCTTCACTACAACCTTATGAGAAACTCTGCACAACTAAGCCACCACCCCACAGTGACTGTGATGATATTTATTGCTGTTTTAAGCTAATAATATCCCCACTAAGTTTGGGGATAATTTGTTATGCAGCAATAGCCAACTAATATAAAGTCTAATACAGTCTTACATAATCTGGCCCTCACCTACCCTGCCAACCACATCGCTTACAACTTATATGCTTCCTTTCTGTTTGGAAAAGAAACTCATATCTTAGACATTTATTTTCAAATTTTGTAGTGATTTAGCTTTCAAATGCTATCTTACCTGGAACCTCTAAAATCTACAGCTCTAAATCTTTACAATACCCTTAATTCCATGTGTTATTTCCAGTTTCCTGAGAGTATTATATACTCTCTATATTTACTGGAAAACACACTCAATAAGTTACATAACCAAGTCCAACAGTAGGAAATAAAAACGGTTACAGAAAGATCTGGGTTCAAATTTTGTAAGTAGAATTCCTCTTTTGAAGAAGCACCCCATCTTTTGCAGGCAGGTCAATGAGAAGATTTAAGTTTCTTCACAGAGCAGAACTCTTCAGCAGTCTTAACTGCGACATGCTAGGAGGATCTTCACAGACTCCAGTTAGCACTGGTTGGGAAATACTACTCTAATTCCCATCCCAGATACTATGCATCTTCTTCTTCCTTGGAATTAGCATTATGAAAGGTAAGTTGGAAAACATCCCCAAATTGTCACCAAGCTTTAAGGTCAGGATGATTCAAATTATTTCTCTAAATATATTGTGAATGCACAGCTGCAAAGGATGTAAAAAACCAATGGGTACTAATTGTAGTCACAAAAATAAAGACTACTTTGTGTACTCTGGGGGAGCATTTAAGGGAAAAGGACAAAATACATGATTATATACTTGTTTAGTATTAATAGTTAAGAAGGCATCCTATTAATTAAAGTGTCATATACATTTTCTCAGATAATCTGAATTTGACAATTCTTAGTCAGGGTTAGGATATTATAAATTACTTTAACTACTTTCCTCTCTCCAAAGATGATTAAAAGATTAGTTCATAGTTAAACTATCCAATGACATTAAAATGACTAATGTCCTTAATCTTTCTGGGGAGGTTAAGTTTTATCAAGTGTTTACTATGTCATCCTGTTTTACATCCACAACTATGCTATTAGGCTCCTTTTACGAATGAGACTGTGGCTCACAGTTATCCACCCAAGCACACACCAAGTGGTGAGACCAAGATCTGAACCCTAAAGGTATCCAAACTCACTACTGTTTTTACTCCCTCAGCTGCCCTTTTCAATAAGGATCAAATTGCCTCAGACTCAAAAAGGCTGAGGCAGGATAATTGCTGAAACCAAGGAAGCAGAGGTTGCGGTGAGCGAGATTGCACCACTGCACTCCAGCCTGAATGAGAAAGGAAGACCCTGTTGCAAAAAAAAAAAAAAAAAAAATTGTTTCAGAGAACACCCGTACTTTTATCTAGTAATTGGACAATTAACTTTCTTCTACTTTCACCGAAGCCATTTACTAGGGATGAGCTGGAAAGCTCTGCCTTGTGACATTATGGAATTTCTATGACCTGCTTGATGAAGAATGTTCAAATGTTTTCTTAGGCATAGGAATTCTTCCAGTTTTTATTTCCAGTGGGTAAGAAATTTGGGTGGTGTTAGTAAGAAGAGAGAAGTCTAAGCACTTTACATTTCTTATTTAATGCCAGCAGTCCATTGAAACAAATACTCTGTCTTTATATGACTCAAGGAAATTAGCATTCACAGGGATTAAGAAGCATGCCTGAAGTTTCACATTACTTAAAACATGGAGCTGGGATTCGAACCCATGTTTAACTAATTCCAAAATTCATGTTCTTTCAACTACACTATTCTGCCATGTGTTTTAACAGCAAATTCCACAGATGATATTATACCATGTCTGGTTATTGCCAGCAAACAGAAAGAAAATACTGTATTCCCTCTGAGTCTTCCATGATCCCTGCTTTCAGCTTCTCATGGATAAATTACCAAGAAAGCATTTGAACTATTTTGCATGTTTCCAGTTACTCATTCCAGGGCATCCTATACATCAACCTGAATTAATCTTCCTAAAATCTATTTTCAACAAACGACTTATCTACATTGTCATTTTACTGACTGTGACTGGAGATCAGTTTTCTTTTTCTTTCTTTCTTTTTTTTTTTTTTTTTGTTGAGACGGAGTCTCACTCTGTCCCCCAGGCTGGAGTGCAGTGGCACGATCTCGGCTCACTGGAAACTCCACCTCCCGGGTTCAAGCGATTCTCCTGCCTCAGCCTCTTGAGTAGCTGGGATTACAGGCCTGTGCCACCATGCCTGCTAATTTTTGTATTTTTAGTAGAGACAGGGTTTCACCATGTTGGCCAGGATGGTCTCAAACTCCTGACCTCAAGTGACCTGCCCACCTCAGCCTCCCAAAGTGCTGGTATTACAGATTTGAGCCACCGTGCCCAGCCCTGGAGATCAGTTTTCATAGACAGTAACTGAAGATCAAGACCTTTTATATCCTTGCCCCATTTTACTCAGTAAGTTATAAGGAAAACAAACCTTTAATACATATTGTGATGTTGCTCCAGACCAACCTGTCTCACCACTATTTCTACACTCACCATGCTCAATTCTACCTCCTCACATTGTTGTTACTAATCTTCCCTTCTGCAAAGTCTTCCTTTTCATTTTCCTGTCTGCAGACCTTATCTACGAGTCAATGCCTGGCTCCAGTCCTCTGTGAGGTTTTCGTTAACAAAATCCAGGCTATTCCAAATGTTCCTCTCTAGTACATAGTCTGTTCCATATAATTTAGTACCAAATCATATAGTGTCTTCTGTTGTTTGCCTTTGTTTCTTATGTGTTCACCTTGACTTTGTGTGTAGCCTATACACTTCTTGAAAGCAGCTTCTTCTCTTACACTTGATTGGAATCCTCCATAGAAATCAGCATTGTGCTGAGAATATAGTAAGTGTCCAATAAATAGCCGTTGATTGACTAAAAGTTTACTTTTAGCTTTATTTTCCTTAGTTCCTGACAATTATAGATGACTTAGATTTGTGTTTTTCTCCTTTATTCAACATTTAAATTTAATAGCTGAATTACCATCACCCCATTCTACAGAAAAGTTGAGATGGCTAGTAATGTTTTATTTATTCTCACTTAAACTCCAAAATATTTTTCTCTCTCTGTTTCACTTTGCAAAAATGAGTAAATACCTTGCTAAACTGTTAAGCCGTTACGGAATAATTCTGTTGTTTATGTCTTTGGATTTTTAAACAAAAAATAAGAAAGCAAATGAATATTTTAAAAATCATAGAGAAAGTAAACAAATTTAAAAAGAAACAAATAATTTTTTTTAAGAAAGAAAACATACAACTTTTTAAAAATGGAATATCCAAGCCATAGATGTGAGTATTCGTAGGTGCCTACCCAGGATCCTCTTTCTTTCTTGGAAGTATCCTGGTTTTTCATTAGAGTACCTATGTTTCCCCACATAATTCCAGTAAAGTTCACATAATTACACTAAAGCTGAACTTCTCTCCTTATCTTCTAGGCCCAGACAGGTTATCAAATGACTTAAGCCAATCAGCAAATTACATTCTCTTGGTAATGCTGGTTTAAGTTTGGGCAAGATAATTAAGCTGGTTCAATCAACCAAACTCGAATTCCCTTTTGGAAAGCTAGGACAGACGTGTTCCCTTCTTTTGACTCTGAACAAGAAAATCTGTGGTTGTTCTCCAAGGACCACAAGGAAAGCCAGATGAGGACAAACTGGCACTGCAGAAATTATAGCAAAGAGGAAAAAAGATTCTGAGTCCTTGGTTATGAATGAGCCACCGGATGGGCAGGAGGCAATCTTAGAGCTCATTATACCCATTTAAAATTTTATTTATGAAAGCCAGGAAAACCCCTTTTTTGTTGTTTATCTAATGAGGAGCTGTTTTTCTTATTTGAGATTGAAGGGATCCTAGTTGGTATATCCTACTTTGGTATATACCAAAATGTAGTTTGTACCACTGCCATTAGTTTATAAGGAAGCATTTTCCAGGAAATCTGAAGAGTATCATAAAACACATCACAGAAATAATAGTAAGAGAAACATAATTTAATATTATTATGGTTAAAATGTATTATTTAGTGACCCTGAGACACATCTGCAGAGAAAATCTAAAATAGATTTTCAAGTATGAGGTTAAACTACAAAAAAGCAGGTGGATCATTTTCAGTAAGAAAGTAAATTTGCTCTTGCAAGTGATGAGATTTTAAAATACTTTTTTCTGTGTAAGGGGAAAACACAAAATAAGATATACAGTAGTAGGCTTTTCTTCATTGTTATTTTTGTATATATAATGCTTTTATTTAAGTTGTCAATAGAAATGTTAAGTTTATTTTAGATTAAGTGCTGCTTAGTATATCACATAAAATTTTATAATAATATATAAATGCCTTTATTTTTATATGCATAATTAATTTAAATAATAAAAATTAAATTTTACAGTTGTACTCAATTTGTTATAAAAGTAATGAAAATGTCTAAATGTCAGAGAAGAAACTTTAGTGTAAAGTTAATAAATATTTGAATATTGAAATTGGGTAGAAATTAATTCCCTGGTAGATTTCTTTAAAGAAAGTTTTCTAGACTTTCAAATTGTCTAACAACATAGATTACTAGATTCAGATCTTCAGTATGTAGTATAATTTGCTCAGCATGTAGCCAGTGTATTAAAATAGGTATATTAGAGCAATTTCATACATGACCTAGTAACTTAGAAGCAAGAGAAAATGTGTTACCTCCAAAATCAAAACCGCTGACTACTTTGTATAGGCCTATGGCATCGAGAAAATTAAGTCAATAACAATCGCTATAGGGTGCTTTTATTTTCCCCCAACAGAGCAAAATCCATAAACCTGAAATAATTATATTGCATTAAGCTACAGTATTAACTTAATTGGTTATTGTTCTACCATTTTGAGGTTGATTCAATATAATAAGGATAAAAAAATGACTTTTTTATCCACTTTTTAACCACTCAGAATAAGCAATAACTCTTTTACTTCTCTCATGCATTATACCCCAAAAAATTATTTAAATGAATGACTACCAAATAGTTTTCTTATTTCTACTTAACTGTCTTTGAGAAAATAAAATGCTGCTCCAAGTTTTTAAGAACACATCTAACATCAAAACACTATGTGATCTGGTTAGACCAACTCATCTAAAGCCACATTTCCTATAATCCTGTCAACTGCGGTTAGTAGCTTTGGCTTTGTTAATAAATATAGAAGGTAGCAGTATAGCACTTTTTATTACCTGAGATATACACCCAGAAAATCTAAATCTCCAATCAAATGAAGTTATTGCTTTCTTCATCAATGTCAGTCATTTTTTTTTTTTTTTTGGTCATTTAATGATTACTGTTAAACTGACAGATAACTTTGCAGTGCAATTCAAAAATTAAAACATGCATTCTGACACAAATATACTGACACATTCCAAGGGGATTCCAACTTTTAAAAAATTTTCCAACGTAAAAGGTTCATTTTTTTGGTCCTAAAATAGTTGCTATGTTTTCTCAACAGTAGTCAGAATTATAATGCTATCTCACTCCATGTCTGGTATTAACAGTTTTGGAAATAATCAAAGTCTTGTTTCATATCATATTACATGTATAATACCAACAAAGGTTAGAGCATTAAAACGAGACCTGGGGTTATAAATAGGTTTTATAATGTTTGAACAACAGAGCAATTTAAGCACAATGAAAGTCTTACTATAGAACTTGTCCATTACTAAGTGTGGGTTTTTGTCTGTGCTGGCTTACCCTTATCCAAGGTCTTTTAAAAGCTGCTAGGGAGTTAGAGCAGGCAGTGTGCCCAGACAGTGCTGAGATGGAGAAGAAAAATACGCTACACAAAAGCGATATACTCAATATTTAGCAGCTGCTTAACGAATTCTAATTCACAACTTGCCAAAGATAAAACCTCAAAGAATGAACGTCTTCAACGCATTGACTCAAAACCTCACGTAGACAACACACAGAACCATTCAGTTCCATACCGAGACTTAGTGTCCTTTAGAGCAGGTGTCCCCATCCCTCAGGCCATGAACCCGTATTGAAACTGGGCCGCACAGCAGAAGGTGAGTGGGGGGGAGTAAGCATTACCGCCTGAGCTCCACCTCCTGTCAGATCAGAGATGGCATTAGATTCTCACAGGTGCACAAACATTCTCATGAACGGCCTGTGAAAGGGGTCTAGGTTGCGCACCCCTTATGAGAATCTGATGCCTGATGATTTGAGGCAGAACAGTTTCATCTTGAAACCATCCGCTGCTCATGGATAAAATGTCTTCAACAAAATCGGTCCTTGGTGACCACTGCTTTGGAGTACTTAGTCATGATTTATACCTTGAAATATATTCACATTCAAAAATTTAAGGCTACTTGAAACACTTTATATATATGTATGGTTAAAATATATATCTACAGTCAAGATAAGGCTATAAGTGCAACCCTGAACAAACTTTAGTTGTACTCCTCTAGTGGTGGTAACCAGAACTCAGAATGAACGAGGTACAATAATTGAACACCTGGGCTTTTGGCAGCCATAGAAAAAAGGCAAATGTGATAGAGATGGGAGTTCTCATATTTTGAGAAAGGAGAACTTGCTTTTTTTTTTTTGGCCATCTAGAATGATGATTTAATACAAAGGACAGAGAACACACAGTTGGCTGTCTAGTGTACCTGTGGCTGTTCCTTGGAAGAATTCTCATATGTGTCAAGAGAAGAATCGCTATTACATGAAGGTAAGTTTTCATCAGAGGAATAAGCTCTGATTAGCATATGATGTGGCAAGGTTGATTCATGCAAATCATGAAAATTGTAGAGTGTGATGTACCCTTACTGACACAGAGGCTGCCTCATTCCAACAAAGACGTTCTATAGCAAGCCTTTCCTTTAAAAAAAAAAAAATGTGTTTGAACTGCCTTAAAAATCTGGATGGATAGAATTCTTGATCCCAAAGTACAAAAGCTACAAATTGGGCCCCAATAACTTTAAGGGAAGGTATTACTCCTCAAAGCTCTTACTTAAAAGGACCTAAGTATGCTCTGCCCACTCCTTATACTTCTGTTCAGAGCCAGATTTTAAACAAAAATATGTTGAGTGTTGTTCTTACTGGATATATTGGCTTCAAAATGTACCCCCAAAAACTGATGAGGATGATCTGTTAGATGTGTTTTCTGGAGCAAGACTGCACAAGACAATAATTATTGTGGCCTCTGAAATGATATTTATTATTGTGCTTTCAAAAGATGATGCCCTAACAGGCCTAATTGTATTCATAAGGCATTTCATTGGCAATCAACAGGATTCTTACCTCCTTATCTTTCTTTTAGCTATGGCAAGTGAGTATTCACCAATTCTTCTAAGTACAGAATCAGGGTGTTTAGATGTAAGCACCTTTAAAAGTCTAAAATTAGAATCAGATATGTCAATATATAGTGCTTCCCCTTCCTGGTGTTATAAACTGTGCTACACATAGGCTTTGAGAAAGTGTTTATTGTCTGAGGTTGCTGAGAGTATTCTGTAGCTTGGCCTCAAACAGTTCTTGACTATAAAATCAGGAGGTAACAATAAACTGACAAATAATTTATGAAGATTTATACTGTTTTAGTCACTTTCTCAGTCAATTGAAAGATGATGATAAATATTAGTGATGAAACCGTTATGCCAGAAATGCTTGCTCCTAGTGTAAGGTGGAAGATTAAGAATCTGCAACTTGAAATACCACAAGAAAATGATGACAGATAGCCGGATTTAACAGTTGGGAAAAAAGGCTTTTTCTATGTAGATAATCCTTTATTTTCAGCCTTCAAAATGTGCTTTTCATGTATAAGAAGAGACAAAGAATACCTTTCCTTATTAAGTCATATATAAATAAATTTGTTAAGTAAATACTGGAATTAAAAATATTAGTTATGATAAAATAATAGAAGATAGAAAAATTGAAGATGAAGATAACACAAGAAAAAAAGTGGGTTTTTTTGTTTTTGTTTTTGTTTTTTTAGTTTGACTGTTTAACTACCAAAAGTAAAGAAAGCAAAGCAAAGACTGTATTGTTGCATCCTCAGAGCTAGTACAGTGCTTGGCATATGGTATATAGTTAATAAATATATTTTGTTTTTTTCTGGCTGTTTGTAGCAAATCCTTTTTCAAATTATTCACATTCATGCCCTGTGTTCCAAAACTGTGTTATACCAAGGTAAAGTTAATATGCTGCTAATCACAAAAGATGAAACTTCTGTACAATCTTTTCTCCACTCCCCACTCCAGAAAATAATAATCTCTCAGTCTCAATGGAGCATTAGTCATTTTGGGCAATACTGTTCTCAACTCCAATCAATTTATTTCTTCAATAACTTAAGTAGATAATACAAGTATATCTAATAATTAGAAGAGTGGCTAACATTTATATTGCACTTATTACATGCACTATAAGTGTACTAACCCATTTAATCTCTATATCAACCCTATGTAGTAAATACTATTATCCCTTCTTCACAGATGGAGAATGGAGTCACTGAGAGGTTAAATAATAAGCCCAAGGTCACACAAATAGTGGATTAATGAAACATATTTCATTACCTTTCTTCTCTTCAGAAGTAGAGTGGGATTTGCCCTGCTCCTGCATTTACCTCACTTAGTAATGTCTTTATTTTGCTCTCCCATGTTGTTTTTTATTTTAATGTGAAGGTATTATTATATTATGTATGTTTCCTGCTATTCATATCTTCCAGTTAATATGTTATTTAAACATAACATTTTTAAGGGGTATGATTTAAAAGATTATACCCAGTTATGTTCAGACAACACACAGGAGAGTCTCCTATACAATAAAATAGTTAATGAATGTCTTTTGATGACATTATTGGTTCACATGTGTTTTGATTCCTGCAAATCCACCATTCTAAAGGGCCACTTTTTGTAAGTGAAATGATGTGTATTTTCACAGTGATATGATTTCATGGCATTTCAAAATTATTACACAAAAATTTCCCAGTGATTTGAAAAGAATAAAAAATATAGTTGAAGTTAGTCATGCAAGCACACTCTGATGCCTTGACCTGTGCCTCACGACTCTAATTTCAGATAGGATATTTAAAGTCCTAACCTGCCACGCTCATATATAAAAACTTACTGCTTAATACTCTTAGTAATAATTTTTTTACAGAATGATTCGTGTCGACCTTTAGGCTGAAGAAAATCTTAGTCAAATACCATGACAAAACAACTCTGTGATTCATAGTATTGAATTTTATAAGCAGCAGTCTCTTAATAAATTAATGAATGTAATAAATATTTTATTAATTGATTTGTAGATTTTTCCAAATTGTCTATTTAAATAATCATAACTTCTGTATACAACAGCATTTTGTCTTTTCTTTTTCTGTTTATATTCATAGTTCTCTTTCTCTTTTCATTGCATTGGCTAGGGATTGATTGCAATGTCAAATAGTATCACAAGCAGGAATCCTTTTCTTGTTACTGCCTTTAATGAGAATGCTGATGTTTGCCCTGGTTTTTGGAATATTTCCTCTGCAAAGAACCTGATATTCCTAGTTGGATAATTTTCAATAATTACTAAAATTTAATCTATTGATCTATTTAATGTGGAATTAATTTAAAAATTTTAAAACTAGCCAACTAGGAATATCAGGCTGATTCCAGAGGGCATATTTGCAGATTAAAATTTAAATTAAATCAATGTAAATTATTTACATATATAAATGAATCACTTGAATATTAAAATATTGAATCCAAGATTTATATTATAGGGGAATACTACACTGACCCATAAAAGTATGACCAATTAGCCCTTCTCAAGACTTATATTTGAGACAGCTGCCCACATAGTATTTGTCCAAATAGTAGGTGTTGCATGGAACTTTATATTTATAGAAACCTAGCCCATATAATCAAAAATATCTTTTAAATAGCAACTTAAAGTTGGTTCTTCACATTTTTAAACTTGTGACTTTAGCCTCACTGATACTTTGTTCTTACTAAGGTATATTATATTATAGACACTTCAAAAATCATTTTACTATTATGACACAAGCAAATGTAAACACGATACATTTTAGGTTTGTGATATTCCATTTAGAATTTTCCAGACTTAGAATTACCTTCTGAAAGTGATTTTCAAAAATAATATTTGGTTAAAACACATTTTGTTAGTTGGACTTCTATTTTCACCATCCAGACCATCTAAGATGAGAATCCTCATTCTTTTTCCCATTAGCCTGAAGGTTCAAGTGTCAGTAGGAAATCAATGTCTATACGATAAGTGTTTTATCAATTAAATTACTTGAGGGTCTTTAGGCATCGTGTTTAGGCGAATGCAGCTTCATATACTCAAATTGACAGCGTTCTAAGGAGGTTGTGAAACAAGCCAGTCACACAAACTGACTTTGTTATGTTCTTCATTGTGCCAAGAAAAGGCAGCAGTGGGCATACAGAATGGCTGGTCTTGCATGGCTGCACTAGTGCTGAATTTGGTAACAATGACAACTAACAGTCATTGAGCTCTTAGAGTTGCCAGGCATTGTTCTAAATGCCGAACATGGATTAATCTCACAACAACCGTTTGCTGAAGGTACTGTTATTATGATTTCCCTATCACAGATGAGAACTCTGAGACACACTTACATGAGTAGAAAGCAGAAGAGCTCACGAGTTACATGAGTAGAAAGCAGAAGAGCTGAAATTTGACCTCTGGGATTTGAGCACCTAGATTCAGAATTTGCATTCTTATCCATTTCACTATGCTGCCTACCTTAGGCAATGTCAAAAGAGATCGCTGGCCATTTTAAAGTCTTAAAAACTTCTTCTTCATAGCTTTAAGAGTAAAGAGTAGAAATAACCAGAGGATTCCAATTATTACACATAGATAGGTATTAATAGCTATAGTTAACTGTATTGTACATGCATACAAATTTATATTTACCATGTTTAGTCAATTATTGGGCTTTGCATATCTTCCCAATTAAGAAAGGAAATAAATACTAAAGAATAATATCTAGAAAAAAGTTATTAGTAATTGCACCAAATATGAAAACTTTGAAAAAAACAAGATATAATACAGATTCCAATTTTCATCTTTCAAGAATGATTATGTAATTAATCAAAGTTTGGGGTTTAAATCAAATCACTTTTGGTACATTGGTAGTTACCTAAACTCTCAGTTTCCTCTGTATAAAATGAAGAAAGTAATGCCTGACATCTATGTAAATTATGTATTAAGCTGTAATAAAATATTGTCCATAAATTCACTCATGCTTTCCAGGATTTTAGATACATATAACCGGAGAACTCCATTAAGGAGCAATAAAGATGTAGTTGTTTATAAAGCATGATAATATAGTATAAAGAGAATTTAACTGTATAGAAAGGAACAAAAAAATACTTCTGAGAAAGGCCATTGTACTTGAAAGTTGGGAATGGAGAATTAGGTTTGTTCTCCATATACTTTTGCATTGTTTTGATTGCTTAAAATAAAATATATTCATGTTACTTGTGAAGTTAAGACAGATATATGATAGACAGACAGACAGACAGATAGATAGACAAATATTTAAAACATATGGAGTATTTAGCCAGATATCAGAAGACACAAATTTGGATGAGACACTTGACCCTGTGAATTTCAAATTCCTGTAATAAGTGTTATGGACACAATGTCTCTAATAGCCCCTTCCAGTTATACACTGAAGTGATTTAGTTAAGAGCATAATATGTGAAGAATGTAAGAGGCTCACACCCCCCAAGTAAAGCAAAATATTTGCATTTATTTACGGAAAAATTATCTTCAAAATAGTTAAAACACTGTCTACATTTTATTGCTTCCACAATTTTTGGTCAAAACACAACGCACAATGCTAACCTAGAAGGCTGAGATCTTTCTAAAAAAAACTTCAGGAAATAGGAAGAACACCAAAACAACCATCTTAGATGATGTTGTCTGTGGAGACTTACTCCAAAATGCAAACTGTTTGATTATTAATCAATGGCACATTACGCGAAAGAAGGAAAAGAGCTGCCACCTCTCAAGCCTTTGCACCTGGTCCAATTGTCAAGTGTTAGTGAGCTATGAACAAGAAGGATGCACAAATTATCATTAGCTCGATACATTGTGCTCACATTGATGCAAGAATCCTTTCCTAGTCTGACAGATTATAATTGCCTGTGAATAGAAGTTCTAAATCTCTGATCTGACTATCTCGATACAGTTGAATGTATAGAATTGGGTTTATTCTTCATCTCTCTTTTCCATCAGTTATCAGGTTTCTATCAACAGTCCTTATAGATTTTGTTGAGCAATACTTATTTCCACTGCTGTCCTCTGCTTCTTTCTGATATTCTTTATTCGAATGCAATATTCTTTACTTGAATGCAAATTTAGATTTGAATTATTTGAATGAAAATTTAGATTTCCTTGTCCTCTTATTCTTAAGAATCAATAAATCTAATAAATAGGGAGGGAAAGTAATTCAAGACCTAAAGAATCAACAAAAACCGATCCCATGCTTCCCACGAAGGTAGTATAATAGCCTTCCCATACTCATGAAGCTAACAATGAAAATAATAAATATAACAACAGCAACTAACGTAGAGTGCCCCTATGTGCTAAGGATTGTGTTAAGCGTTATACATAATTATTTCTTTCAACCCTGACAAAAACTCAATTTTACGTACTGTAATTATTCCTTACCTGTTTTACAGATAAGCAAATTGAAGAACAGAAATGGGAAGTAACTTGACCAAGGTCACAAGGCTAGTGAATGATGGAAGCAGGATTTAAATCTACTTTATCTGACTCTGGATTCTTGCTCCTAACCACTGCTAAACTGAAGACAGTCCAGTTTAAATCAAATGCTGATATCACTGGACTTGATTAGCTCTTATTTTAATTCTTCCAAGCCTGCTACTTTTTACTCATTTTATACTAAGGACTCAAAGTCCTCTGGTCAATTATTATAACTTTTTCAGTTTTTTTGACATATGCCTCAAATTTTCTTCATCTTATTTTCTTCAATGTGAAAATTGTCCCTAAAACATAAACCCTCTTCTATCTCTTGCTGGTAAAGGAAACCAAAATATTTTATCCTCAAAATAGGAGACAGAGCAGGGACCCCCTCTTAGGGACCTTCAGGCTCCCCAAGCATAGAAATAAAGGAAAATCTTGAGTTCCTTCAGGGGGAATTCCAGGCACGTAGCTAACCCTGAGAAGTAAATAAGAAACTTGATGAGCAAGAAGGTAATAGCAGCCAAGGAAGCTAGAATCATGAGATGTTTGGTTCCCCTATAGGCACAAAAGCTAACATCTTAACATATGTCTCTGAGTTCTTTCTCAGAAACCCAGACCCCCACCAAATAGATCTGCTGGCACAGAAGCCCCCAGTAAGGGGGAACAGGGGACTGAATTCTGGCCAACATTCTTTTGTTTTACATTTCCTCCTGAGGGGCCTGAAAAAAGTCACACCCATGAACCCAGGCTGACATTCTTTTCTGCTGACCCTACATTTTTAAACAAAGCTTCTCTTCCTTACCCAACTGCAAATCAGAAAATCTATGACCTGTAAGTCCCTCGCTTCAAGATACCCTGACGTTTTAGGCCAAAACCAATGTGGAACCTCCATGTTTTGATTTACAATTTTGCCTGTAACTTCTGCTTTCTGAAATTTACCCCCGCCTTTAAAAATCTTTACCTGCAAACCATCAGGGAGGTCAGGATTTAAGCACGAGCTGCCTGATCCTCCTTGTTAGGCACCCTGCCAATAAACACCTTCCTTTCTCCCACTGCAAACCTTGGTGTGGATATCTGGTATTACTATACAGGGCGAGTGGGCCCCAGTTTGGTTCAATAACAAATATTCTTCTTTGACATATTTTGAGATGGCCGTTCAGAGGGCCTGCAAAAAGAAGTGGCCCTGCAAAGCTGTCCTGTGGGGGAGATTTGCATCTGTAGAGAATCTGCATTGATGCAGCCAGGCTTTCTCTGAGGGCCCTCCCTTGTCTGGATCTAGAAAAAGTGAACTGAGATTCTGACACCTTCAAAGGTCTGAAAGAAACATTCACCATCTATTTTCTCCAAGGCCTACTACTACTGGTGAGGTTTCATCTATACAGCAAGACCTCCTTTGTTAGCTAGACCTCGCCTTCTCTCCCTCCCATAACTTGTTTTGCCATGCTCCAGGCCCCTATTCTTTCTGTATCCTCAAAATGGTATAAAAGTGTCAATCATCTGGCCATTTCTTTGAGTTGTTATAGTTTTGTATGGCTCCCGTGTACGTTAATCCATTTGTATTCCTTTTCTCCTATTAATCTGCCTTTCTGTTAGTTGATTTTTAGCCAGCCTTCAGAGGATGAAGGGGAAGTATGCCCTTTGCCTCTTCACTGTCTTCACTGCTCCGGCAGTCTCATTCGAGTCCACTGCTTTAATAACCATTTACATCAAATGACGTAATAACCACTTATATTTCTTTTAGGGATGTATAACAAGCAGTTCAAATGCTATTCATGATCTCTTACTCTCCTCACCAAAACCAAAAACAAAACCAGAAACAAAGTGGCTCATGCCTATAATCCCAGCACTTTGGGAGGTGGAGGTGGAAGGACTGCTTGAACCCAGGAGTTCAAGACCAGTCTGGGCAAGATAGCAAGACCCTGTCTCTACAAAACATTTAAAAATTAGTTCAGCATGTTGGTGCATGTTTGTAGTCCTAGCTACTCAGAAAGCTGAGGTGGGAGGGTTGCTTGAGCCTGGGAGTTTGAGGCTGCAGTGAGCTATTATCATGCCACTGCACTCCAGCTTGGGTGACAGAGTGAGATTCCATCTTAAAAAAAATAAAATAAAATAAACAGACAAATCTTTGTCTTTATCCACTGTTTTATAGTATAGTGTTGCATTACCACCTATACTGTTAGGCAAGGGAGAGATCTATTGACACTATCGTCTTCCTCTGCTCCCATAGGCCATCATCATCAAGTGCTCTGAAACTGGTCCTTAATCAATCTTGTAACAGTCCCCTTTTCTCCATCATCCAGACCTCTACTACTCCATTCCAAGCTAACATCACCTCTTATATGGAGTAGATCATGACAACAGTCTCCAAATGATTTGCTTTGCATTGCCCCTGACTCCCTTCAACTTGTTTTCCAGGCTGCACCAGGGTCACGTTTTCAGAATCCAAAACAGAATCCTGAGCTTGTTCCACCCACAAGCCAGCCTCACATTGGGCTTAGGATACAAGTCTTAGAACGAAAACCATAATATGGCTCATAAAATCTTTCAGGATCTGACTTTCTTCCTCAGGTTTCATTTCACACACTGCATTTCCCCTGGATGTTTCAGCTTCCAGATAGCCCATTTCTTTTAGGTTCTTGCATGTATGATTGTATTTGCCCATAGCACACTTCATCCCCTGACCCCTGACGTGTGCATTAACACTTTCTTTTATAAAAGAAGTTCAGTTACCACTTCCTAGGTCTTCTTCCGCCCCCTGCCCACCTCATCATTGTAGCCTTAGCAAGTGTTCGAGGGCACACACTGGATGTCCAAATACCTGCTGAGTGAGTGAGTGCATGAATTATTACTTCCAATCAGTTTCTATTGGAAAGTTTTAATTCGTGTCATGTTTTTACTTTTTTTTTTTTTTTTTTTTTGGCTTTGTAATCCTTGCCTCAAAGGATCACCATTTTGGTTCCTGAAGGTTTCACCTAGCTTCTTAGTTGTTGTGGAATATACACATTAATGCTGTTAGATTTGAGGTAAGAGGCAGAATGCTACAGTACTATTTTAACCATTTGCTACCAGGGTAGCTTATCCTTCATTTTAACTCAGAAGGGGAGAAAAAGAAGTAACTCTTATGTAAAATTTGAAGTCTATTTCTATTAACAGAACTTGGAGACCATTTACTTTTCTCCCTACAAGTCTTAACTGACTACAAATTTAGTTCCTTTAAAATGTAATAACATTGGACTTGGATAGGCCTGTGTAGTGATAAATAAATGAGACATCTACCAAAGATTTTAGATGTGATGATGTCTATTATTGATTCAAATTTCAGAATAAAATGACAAGCAGGATTCAGCCTTTCCATACCATCTGTCCCCACATAAACGAGCATAAAGGCAAAATATAATTGTATTAATTTTATTTCAAAAGTTGAAAAATTATTATAAATGAAAATATTATTGTCTTTTAGGATGTGTGTGTGTGTGTGTGTGCGTGTGCACACTTTGTACAGGAGTAATTTTAATGTTGGAGTTCTACTGGAATAGAGAATAGTAATGTCTTTCTCGGCAATTTTTTTTTTTTTGAGATGGAGTCTCACTCTGTTGCCCAGGCTGGGGTGCAATGCAGCGATCTCAGCTCACTGCAACCTCTGTCTCCCAGGTTCAAGTGATTCTCCTGCCTCAGCCTCCTGAGTAGCTGGGGTTACAAGCACCCACCACCAAGCCCAGCTAATTTTTGTATTTTTAGTACAGATTCAGTTTCACCATGTTGGTCAGGCTGGTCTCCAACTCCTGACCTCAAGTGATCCGCCCACCTCAGTCTCCCAAAGTGCGTGAGCCACCACACCCAGCCTTGAAAATACTTTAAAGACATCAATTCTCATCTTTTTCCCAAGCATATGGAGAACTGGAAAAAGCATATTTTCTTTAACTTGGAGTGCTGAGGAGCACAGATGCCCCTGCAAATTTGTAATCACCCAGTGGCCTGATTTTCAGAGTCAAAAACACAAGTGTGCTGACTTCTTTTTTATTCCTTGTCAAATGCAAGTACCTGCCTTCATCTGAATTTCAAAGGATTTGTGTTACAGATAGTAATACTCCCAATGGAAAAAAAAAAACAAGACCCTTATTAAGAAAGATACACCATGGAATACTATGAAGCCATGAAAAGGAATAAGATCATGTCCTTTGCAGGAACATGGATGGAGCTGGAAGCTATTATCCTCAGCAAGCTAACACATGAATAGAAAACTAAACACCATATGTTCCCACTTATAAGTGAGAGCTGAATAATGAGAATGCATGGACACAGGAAGTGGAACATCACACACTGGGGCCTGTCAGGGGGCAGGGGGAGAGAGAGCATCAGGAAAACTAGCTAATGCATTTTGGGCTTAATACCTAGGTGATGGGTTAATAGGTGCAGCAAACCACCATGGCACATGTTTACCTATGTTAACAAACCTGCATGTTCTGCACATGTATCCTGGAACTTAAAATAAATTTAAATTAAATTTTAAAAAAGAGAAATAATCATATGCATATATTTTGGGGGAAAAACCCTGAAAAAAACTGTTTAAAAAATCTGTGACTATAGATCCCACTTTATACACTGTGTGTGTATGTGTGTATGTGCATATGTGTGCATCTGTGTATGTGTGTGTCTCTGTGCATATGTCACAGAACAGAATGCTCCATTACGAGTTTTTGCTTTCAGAGCCAAGGACGGCTCTACGACCATATGGAAGCAATTCAAGGTAGTGGGCATGCTGGCCAACTGTGTGGGTTTCCTTCCTCTTCACAGTTCAATTCCATTATCTGTGACAATGGGTTAGGGCCAATGAAGAAAAAACTATGGGAAACCACACCTGAAAAGACATTTATCATTGCATATAGTGGGTGCATGCACCCCCATAAATCTGGGGGTGTAACCAATGGTGATATGATCTTACAATTGGCATTAATAGTCGTGGTCTGTAGAAATCCAAAAGCTAATAAAATAATCACCTAATCATGCTCGAGTTATAAACAGGAAAGCCTTCTTCTGAAACAATATTTTCAGGATTGAAAGAACAGAGTATTAATCACAAAACAGGCAAAAATAACCAATAAAAATGGAAATAAATTTTCAGTAAGATATGATATCAAAAATGCCAAGTGAGAACATCTTATTTGAACTCACTTGATATTAAAATGAGATGAAAAGAAAACAAATCTGTTTCTAGAGTCGTTATGAGAGGACAGAAACAAGAAATTCCAAGAATAAGTAGAAGAATGTAGAGACAGATAAGGAAAATGAAAAGGACATCACCAATTTCAGAAATTATATTTAAGTCTTTTTTTTTTGAGACGGAGTCTTGCTCTGTCATCCAGGCTAGAGTGCAGTGGTGTGATCTCAGCTCACTGCAAGCTCCGCCTCCTAGGTTCATGCCATTCTCCTGCCTCAGCCTCCCAAGTAGCTGGGACTACAGGCGGCCGCCACTGCGCCCAGCTAATTTTTTTCTATTTTTAGTAGAGATGGGGTTTCACTGTGTTAGCCAGAATGGTCTTGATCTCCTGACCTTGTGATCCACCCGTCTAGGCCTCCCAAAGTACTGGGATTACAAGCGTGAGCCACTGCACCCGGCCAAGTCTTACACATGTTAAAAATTTTGTTTGATTGAAGAACAGTCTAAGAGGTGGATGGTGGAATGAAGCCCAAATTATGGATACGCCCTCCCAGTACACCTGAATCTCTTTACTCACTAGTTGCCTAGCTTTGCGGAAGGCTCTTAGTTATAGCAGCATCTAAGTGCCTAGGCAAGCAGGGTTTTGGACTTCCCTAATTCAAGTAGAAGGTGTAAAACCGTTTAGTGGGAAAGACTGAGGTATGCCTAGGATTATTTGGAAGGAAGGTGTCCGTACCAATGACCACATGTTTGTGGCTTCATCACTACTTGTTATGAGACCTTGGTTTTCCTACCTGTGCCTCAAATTTTTCCATGTCCAAAATGAGACTATTCATTGTTGATTCACATAATTATAAAAGAGATTAAATAAATAAAAATACAATTTAAAATTAAGGGTCTGAATGCAACATATTATTACTGGGCTGTAGTTTGGTGACACTGGAATTTGCTCCAATGCAGACTGACCACCCCAGACACAAATTTCTTGAGGAGCCTCATGAGAACTTCTAGCCCTTCCCTTCTTCTACAAAAAAGTCATGTTTTCTTAAAAGAAAGGGAAATTTACCATACCCATTCTCCAAAATTTTGCTTAGCTTCTCATTTTCGATGATGGTGTCTAGTCTAGGATCCAGTTTACCTTTTTTTACCATGTAAAAATATACATTATATAAACCAATTTGCTTTGTAATAATAAAAAACATTTTTAAAACAATTTTGCTTTATTAGAGTGCTCCTTCTGATTTTAATGATTTTATAATTAGAGAATATATTAAGTATCTAAAGAAAAAATTCTCTTATATGAGAACTAAAAATTATATTTTTTTGTAGAGAAAATAATAAGGGGGAAATTCTAAAGCCAGATTTCCTTGGTGGTAACAGCAGAATATCTTTCATTTTTTGAACATTTTGCAGGACATTTATAGTTCATAAAAAATATTAAGTGAGAAATTCCATCTTAAACCTTTTACATGGATTCTACTTTAAGAAAATCAGCTTATTTGGACCTGAATAGGATTTGGGCTAGAAGAAAGAGGAATTTTAAAAATTATTCTTTGAGGTCTGTAGAGGTGGTTTTTTAAAAGTCATGTCTCTGAGTCTAACAGACTTACAGGTTATAAAGGTGACCAAAAAAATATCCCATACAGCTTAGATGGAAATCATCCCAACATCATGTATGTAGGATTATTTAGAGGATAAGATGCCTACTAAAGATTTTCTGCGAGTGACTTTGTTTTCAGAAAGCAAACAATCATCTTCAAAGCAAATAACATTCCTCAACTCTATAATTTGACTTCTAACTCCATAATTCCGGCACCATGGACGAGACCTCCATGTCACTGAATCTAGGATACCAAAGAACCAAACCAGAGAGCTACATGGTGAGGGGCAATACTTAAAATCACACAAGAACTGGCTCAGCAGAGACCACACTGATACCGCTGTTGAACAAAGAAACAAAAATAAACATTTGTTCATTGTTACTAAATCAATTACACTATACCACTTAAAGTATTGAAGTTGATCCAGCTGGTGTTCTGGAACTCTTAATGGACTAAAGACACTCCCTACCAAAATTGGCACCATGTCATATGGAGGTAAGCCTCGCATGAATCTCATACTTTATATGCAAAATGCAGAAAAATCTGTGTATTTCCCCATAACCTATAATTCCAAAAATTTTACTGAATATATTCCTTGAAGATTTTTTCAGAAAATTTGTTATCTTCTTAATTCAAAAATAACTTTAGCAGTCTGTTTCCAAATAACTCGGAAGTTTGCCAAAGGCATAGTACTAGGCAGCTGCCAATGTTCCTGTAATTTCAGACTATTCTGCATTTCAATGGTTTAAATTATGTTCTTAGAAAGATGTGGATGAAGGTATCACTTGAATACAAAATTCAGACATTATGTTGTACATTAAGGATTCCCTGCGTCCTTTTTCTGGTTCTCAGAAGGAAGAGATTGTTTAACTGCCATAAGCATGTCTCCCATCCATCCACTTGACACCCAATATTGTCACATAAAGAATCCTGTATCTTACAAAAGACAGTACTGAGAGAAATAATATCTGTGGAGGAACTCAAATCAGCCGTCAATGGCCCTGAAACCATCAGTTTGGGGATTGGCTCACACACGGGGGCAAAATAATCAACCCTCTTATATAAATTCATGTATTTTAATTTTAATCATTATATTATAAAATATTCTAAGTAATAATTTTTTTCAACTATTAATGATGGGTACATAAATTCAATACAGGAAATAATGTCATAGGCCTTATCAAAAGACTTAGAAAAACATTTAGAAAAAATTCTAAAATTTGATTATTAATTTTTCTTACTCTAAAACTTTCACACAATATGAATGTTAGTTTGAAGCTATTTGTCAGAATCCCCTGCAATATAAATCTTAAATGGACCTAATAGTATAAATTACAAATAGGATTATTTTAACATCTTAATAATGATACAACGCCTCTTTTAAGATCTGTTATAATTTGGCATGTTTACACCTTATAAAGAAAAGCCTCATTGACTCTGAAAGCAAGTTATGATTAAATGGTTTTAGCTTGTTCTCCTTGAAAAGCCTCCAAAACATATACATTTCCAATAACTACTGTGTAATAATTGGCATCATAGCTTTAACAAGCATTTACCTTGCAGCATTTGCTACCAGTCAACTTTTATAACAACACTATGTTTGTCATTTTGAGGAAAGTAAAATATGGTCTTTTCACAGATTTTAACAGCACCAATGTATAGGTGAATTTCCTGTCAAAGTCAGGAGAACCTCCAATGAACAATTGAATTTAACCAGGCTTTCATTTTCATGATTTATAAGTACATTATTGATTCAGTCATGTAGTTGAATCTATACCTTGTGAATCTTACTGCAATATCTTACACCCAGTTTTCCCTTACATTTGCTAAAGCAGTAGTTCAGAAATGTGGTCCCTGGACTAGTAGCATTAGCATCATCTGAGAACTTGTAAAAAATGAAAATTATCAGGTTCCACTCCAGAACTGAATCAGAAACCCTGGGGAGGAGCCTAGAAACATGGGTTTCAACAAGCCATGCAGGTGGTTATGATGCAGACTAAAGGCTGAAAACCTCTGTCTAAAGCAAAAAGATGTTCTCTTGATATAAAGAAAGGTTTTCCAGCATTGGGATAGCTCAAAAAACTAAAAACGTAACTGCCATTAGACCCAGCAATCCCACTACTGCTTTGGGTAAATACCCAAAGCAATACTACTTTGGGTATTTACCCAAAGGAAAAGAAATCGTTACATCAAAAAGACACCTTCACTCTTTTGTTTATTATTATTATACTTTAAGTTCTAGGATACATGTGCACAACGTGCAGGTTTGTTACATGGGTGTACATGTACCATATTGGTTTGCTGCACCCATCAACCCGTCATCTATGTTAGATATTTCCCCAATACTATCCCTCCCCCAGCCCCCCAACCCCTGATAGGCCCTGGCGTGTGATGTTCCCCGCCTTGTGTCCATGTGTTCTCATTGTTCATCTTCCACCTATGAGTGAGAACATGCGACACCTGCACTCTTATGTTTATTGCAGCATTATTCACAATAGCAAAGTCATGGAATCAACCTAAGCGTTCATCAGTGGTTGACTGGATAAAGAAAATGTGGTACATATATACCATGGAATACTAGGCAGCTATAAAAGAGAATGAAATTACATCCTTTGCAGCAACATGGATGGAGCTGGGGGCCATTATCCTGTGTGAAACAACTCAGAAATAGAAAGTCAAATACAGCATGTTCTCATTTAGACGGGAGAGCTAAACAATGAGTTCACATGGACATAAAGATGGAAATAATAGACACTAGGGACTCTAAAAGTGGGTAGAGGGAGAGGGGACTGAAGGTTGAAAAATTAACTATTGGGTACAATGTTCACTATTTGATTACATAATATATCCATGTAACAAACATGCACATGTACCCCTTGAACCTAAATAAAATAAAGTTTGAAAAAGAAAAGTTTTGAATCACTTAGGTGGAGCAGTAGCTTCTGCAGAGACCTTTCTCTCCAAGCCTAAAATGCTGTTGTACTTTATAAAATATACAGATGTTCTTTACAGATGGTACCAAATTATAAAAATTTCATCTAATAAGGGTTTTAGACTAAGGCATATTCTCAATACATATTAAAACATTGATGTGCATCCAACTGAATGTTTGAGTTGTAAGGAAAAAAACATGACTAATTAAAATAGCATGATATTACAAAGATAAAAATAACGTCTTATCTATCATAATTTCAACTGGTTTTTCCCAAAATTAAAATCAAAGAAAATAGGGCTGATTTAACCATTGCCTTTTGTATTTTCTAGGTCCGGAACTTGTGCCATCTATAGAACTAGAGCCATGCCCAGGTAATTAATGAATGAACTATACAGTTAATACATATTCCTACACAATGGCTTTCAAAGGCAAGCTGGTGAGGTTATCCCAAAGATAGATGAAACAGAGCTAGCTTATTTTGCTAATATCCTCCATGATATAGTCTGTGTTATCAGAAAGCAAAAGAGAAAACCCTAAAAATAGAGAGAATGAATTTTGTTATAAAGATATATTTCTCAATCCCCACATGCGTACATGATATAATAGATATCAAGAGTAAAGCTTTGGGCAAAACAACATTTTCTCCCCTTTTCCACCAGAAAAAAAAAGGGATCAAGCTTATAGTACAATTTTGATTAAATAATTATTGTTTAATTTTTTCTTAATTTCATTTTAAAACCATACATTTCCTATTTATTATTAGTAAAGCTCACATTAGGGGTGTAAAGTGACCAAAGTAGTGTTATTCCCACCTTATGGCAGATTTTCCACTGGAATGTAAATCTTTCAAGAATATTTTAAATTTACGGAAAGAGAATACTTTTATAGAGTAACACTAAACTTGCATGAATAATTCATATTTCACAGATGTCACTCTCATTCTGAAAAAAATCACTTTATATTCTTTTGAAAAATACTTACAGACAATGATAGACTTACATTTGTCAAGTGTTAAGTTACATTAAAAGGGAGATTATATGTTGAAAAAATAAGCTTCATCATAAAAGTTAATAAAATCATTTGGCTAAAATAAGTAACAAAGTACCTATAATAAATTTATCAGTAGAACAGCTAGCTAAACTCATTAAATTAATTTCACAAAACTGTTCTAATTTAAATGTATGTACATCAGGGAAAATCTGAATGGAATACCTGAGACTGTGCATTAATATTGGCTCCTTCCTTAACAAGAACTTTGACAACTTCTGCTTGTCCAGCCAAAGATGCAATGTGAAGAGCGGTATTTCCCTTCTGTTTTGGAGAAACAAAACAGAAAATGTTCAACGTTTCTGAATTTTGCAGAAATCAAAATGTGCAGGCATTTTCAACTTCACTAATCACTTTAACCGATTAAAATTTGTTATTTATCAAGATAGTAGCCCACTTACAAAGAGATTATTTTTTACCATCAAAAAAAAATTGGCCACCTCATATAGTGTCTTCCTTTTCTATTTTCACAATATTGGTTTAGTGTTAACACGGAATGACTGTGTTTTCAATGAATCAAAAATTTGCGGGGGGTGTGTGTGTATGTGTCAATATCTCATGAGATTCATACATTTTAATCAACAACTAAAGAATCCTACTGCAAAGAAATATAAACTAAAAAAAACAGCTTACTGAAACATTGAGTTTCTTTCACCTTGCAAAGAAACCTAGGAATTTTTAGTGGTAGAGAAACGAGCTGCTTATAGTTATGTTTGCAGCTACTAGGGCACTTGAGAATACGTTGGGAATAAGAAAAATAAATTTTACATAAATCATAACAGTACCAATGATTTTCTACCATTTGCTACATCAAAATTTACTAGCCACAACACCAACACCAATGAAAAATAATTTAAACCTTTTGTGAAAATAAAGGCCAAGAGATTTAAAATACCTATGATGTGATTAAAATAAATAACAACAACAACAAAAAAAAAAAACAGAAACCAGTAGCTTCCAAGCCATAAAGTTTGGCCTCTAGTTCTCTTTCTGTCTCCAGCTCACTGTGGGAGCATTAGCCACTCACTTAATATTTGGGGGCCTCAGTTTTTTCTGTTTAAGTGAGATTCTTGTCTGGGAAATTCTACAATTCTAATCTATGATTAAAAGTAAGCCTAATTTTTAAAATATCAATAGAGTTTAGAAGAAAAGAAAAACAAAAATAGTAATAAACACTTAAGCAAACAAAAATAATTGGCTTAATGAATACACTATATTAACATGGGTAACTATACACCATCTCATACCAGTCAGAATGGCTATAACTAAAAAGATAAAAAGTAATAGGTATTGGTGGGGTTGTACAGTGGCAGCCTCAAACTCCTAGGCTCACGTGAGTGCTCCTCGCGATACAGCCTCCAAAGTAGCTGGGATTACAGATGTGAGCCAGTGCACTGGGCTTCAAATAGATATTCTTTAAATATTCGTTTAAAATGTATTTGATGTGCCAGAGAGAAATGTTTATAAAAATGTTTACTCCCTCTTAATGTTCAAAGTAAGAAATTTATTGCATATAGTGAATTCACATGTTTACTTCTGTGGAATTGCCAGACAGTTGTTAGTTTGTTTTGTTTTTTAATTTCTGCTAGAATTGCTGTTTACTGTACTACAAGCAGAACCAATGCACATTTTGGCAATTATGCATGAAGCGCTGGAAATCCACATTAACTGGCCATGTTTCTAATTTATTCTTGTACTTTTTTGTTTGTTTGTTTACTCCAGATTAGACTAGTGTCCCATCTAGAGACGAGAGTGTCGGACTTCTCTCTCTACATCTTCCACAGCCATATTATCACACTCAAGGCTTGGTCAGCAGGCTTGGCTCTGATTAGCACTGTATTTTTCCAAATAAAATTTTACCTTCAAAAGACAAAGATTGTTGCCATTGATAATAGTTTTTTAAATGTCTGTTGTTTATGAAATGAATCCTCGACAAGTTCAAATATGTTTTAGCAAAAGCAGCATCAAGGAACAGTTTCTGGTTTACCAAGGGTCCCGTGCATTTCTTTAAAAATGAGTCCAATTTCCTTACCAAACACATTATGATGATAAAATCTAATATTACCCTAACAATTCAATCCATGACCCAAAATCTCTTTTCTTATTAGAGTATAAAGGATTCTGCATAGTCTCATACCAAACTGAATGTATACATTTAAAATTACTTGTTCATTTCTATAGAGAAATTTCCCACGTCAGTTTATTTTTAAAAAATGAATTAACCGTAGGAAAACAGGTGCTATTGTCTACAAAGGATTATGTCAATCTCGTCCTCTGTGAATCGAAAGGGGAAAGATAAAATTTTAGAAACTAGGTTTACAGATTTTTCAGACTCATGTCCCATAAGTCCTTAAATGAAACAATTCACTCTGCAGAGTTTAATGGAGGGGGGTTTAATTTTAATTCTGCAGGTTAAGAATCTTGGTGTCCTAGCCAACCTCTGAAATGTGCAAGAGGGAAAAGAAGCTTTAAGTGGGTGAGGTGTGGTGGTTCATGCCTATAATCCCAGCACTTTGGGAGGCTGAGGCAGGAGGATCGCTGGAGCCCAGGAAGGCAACATAGCAAGACCTCATTTAAACTAAAAACAATTTTTTTTAATTAGCTGGGTGTGGCGGCACACGCCTGTAGTCTCAGCTACTCAGGCAGCTGAGGTGGGAGGGTCACTTGAGCCCAGGAGGTGGAGGTTGCAGTGAGCCGTGATTGTACCACTACACTACTGCCTGGGCAACAGAAAGAGACCTTGTCTAAAAAGATAAATAAAAGTGAAAAGCTTTAAATAATTTTCGCTTTTCTAAGGAAAAAAAGTTCTACCAGCACGAATATTACCTTAGTGGCCGAATCCACAGAGGACCCTCTTCCCAGCAGCTCCTGCACCAGCCCCACGTGGCCTTCCTTGGCAGCCAGATGGAGAGCGTTGAGTCCATTCTGAGAGAAGAAACAAACAAGGCTTTAAGAAGTGAAGTAATGAGAGAAATAGTGCCCTGATCCTACTCAAGCATATAACCCAGAGAACAGACAGACTCTGATCTCTTCTTTATTTTCCTTTTTGCCTTAGAATCTTGGATCTATTAATTTAAGAGAGACTAATTTCAGTGTTTTTGATTCAGAGAGGCAATAAGGTAAGTATTCATTAGAAACATGGATTTTAGCAACTTCATTTCAACAAAGTTTTTTTAAACGAAGAAATCTCTAAATTTTTTAAATGACTTAAAGAGAACAATTTTGTATCATTTATTGTACTGGCACAAAATAAAATTCTGTACACTTTCTGGAACATGTACAGCTTTATATTTTTTCAGTCCTTTTGTATCTCAAAGCAGCACTCTGCTAAGCACTATTCACACTTACGAAAATGTACTCCTCAGCTCCTGGGATTTATAGACAACAGTTATACCTTGATTAATATTATAACTAACTCACTCTAGCTACTCAGTGACTCAAAATACTGACCAACAATTTGGAAAAAACTTAGAAGAAAATTAATATGATTTTAAAAATCAAGAACAAATTTTTAAGAGGAAAATATTAAGTTAATTCAACCTGAAAAATAGAATAAATATTAGTTTCTTCATCTTCAAAACAAGGATTAAAGTCTTCAACTGACATGGTATAAGCCTTAAACAGAGCAATGGAAATAAAGTGACAGTTTAGCAGCTGGTATATGGTGCCAATTGTTAGCTTCCATAGCTCACTTGTCTTATACAGACGGTATTCTAATATTGATACTGAATAATTTAACATTTTTCACATGCAAATTGAAATACACTGTTTTACACATATCATATAGACCCAAGTAATGCTACAAAATGTTATTTCATAAATAATCTCAGAAGCTAATCATAAATGTTGTTGGATATTGAAATGGAATATAGAAATTATTTACATTATGTAGATTGTTATAGAAGAGTACTTATTTAAGAATGACTGTGAGTCATACTCAGAATGTAAAAAAGAAAAAGTTGTACTAAATATGAAGGTTATAGAAACTGTCCTTCTTACACTGTGACATTTAATAGTAATACTAATAATATTTCATTTTTAATTCCTGACCACTGAGTTGAAATCAGTCAATAAAATGATCTTGTTATGATGCTAGAGTCAGAGAACAAAGACAATCTTGATATTCTTGATAGGGTCTCCAAATTTAGAGGCAAAAGACATGACAATGATATGTAATATGATCAGATTTATAGCTCAGAGATGTGCTATCTAACAGTCTTCTACTGAAATGTAAATTTATGAGGGAATAATTTTAACATTATAATTTGGGGAAGCTGCATCAAGGTATAGATTCACTTCCAGCGATGTTCTACATATCTATCAGTTTCACTATGTCAGGTTATAGACTCATTTCTAGCAATGATTTAAATATCTCTCAATTTTATATATGCTGCATACCAAATAGGAAACAACTAAAGCAGGATACTATTGATAAGTCATTGATACTGACTTTATGTAAGTTAATTTTGATAAAATAATACGAACTTAGTTTTTTGAAACAATCAGCAAATATTTATTGAGCTCTTATTGTGAGCAAGATATTGGGTTTTGCAGATCTGTGAGTTCCAGACGTGATATCATCTTTGATACCACAACTTCAGAATAATGCTATTTCTATATAATACCATTAAAATGGCCAAAAACACCAGGTAGATTTTTAAAAAAGACGGTAATGCTACACTGTGCACATTAATCAATCCTAAAGAACAAAGTTATCTTTTTTGTTTAGCACTTCTATCAAATTTTATAAAGCAATATTTTAACATTTTGTTCATAATCAGATTTATAATAAGCTCTATTCACTATCTCTCTTGCTGATTTTATGAAATACTTTCCCCATTGACTGCCTTTCTATGATCATATAAAGCTACTGGCTGACCCCAGGTAGAACGGATAGCCAATAAAAATTTTCATGGAACCATTTGAGTGTTTCTGACATATATAGAAAAACCACAGAGGAGTCCATTTGGAAAAGTTGAGGAACAGATTCAAGAAGATATGGCTAAACTTACATGAAGGTTAAATGTTTGCATCATCATCCATCAAACTGTTTCTCACCTTATTATAAGTTCATAATTAATACAAACTTATTTATTAATCCATAAGCATTTGCTAGGTACCCACTAAGTGCTCAGCTCTCAGTGCTAGGTTCTAAGGGAGAAGTAAAGGACACATTATGTAATTTTCATCCCCATAAATATTTGGCCCCCAAATACTTATTATTAAACAACTGAAAATCAACTACACAGTAGCATATATTGTCAATGATGTAATTTTCAGATCTCTGTCTGCCCTGCTTTGCATATGTCACATGTTGAATTAAGAGTTTCACAGTCTAAGTCTTTTGCATATCAGAAAAGTACAACTAACTTACATAACATCTTTAATTGTATGAAAATGTAAATATTTTGGAGAAGGCAATTAAAATATATGAGTTCTTGAAAGTTTTTGAAAGAGGTTAGAAGAAAGAGACAGAGAGAAAATGGACACATCCAAAGGCAGTAATTGTGAAGGCAAGTGAAACTTGGCCTCTCAGTCCTCACCACCACTCTGAATGGACTTCAGTGTCAAGATTCCCCCAAGCCAAGAACTCTTCTCAAGATGAAATACATGCCATAAATGTAGATACAAATAGTTGTGAAATATTACTAGAGTTTCATTGTGCCATTAGTATAAACGACATTGGCAAAAGAAATAATCTATACAATGAAGAAAGAATCAAATTAAAAATGAAAATGACACATATACATGTTCTCTATCCATTCTCACTCCTTACGCCCATGTATCTTTTATCTGCACTTTTCCCTTCTCTTCCACAGCGGCTTCTCTAAACCAAGGGTACTTATTCACTGTGGTGGGATTAAGGATTTAGTTTTTTATGAAGATCAGGAAAAGCAAAGCACACAATGCACCATCTTTGTCAGACACATTTAACTGAACTGACTGTGTCCTTGGCTGGTCTCCACAGGTTTCTGATTTAACAAAGTACATCAAACTATAGGTGATCCAAGAGGATATCTGTTTTATTAGTTACTCTCAGATCTTCAAGGGTTTCTTTTAAATTCCCAAATGATAATTTAATGTGGTATTTACTAAGCCTTCATTAATTTAAAAATATTTACAATGAGATTTGGAATTTGGCTGTTCAGGTTATTGATTATTTCATAGTGAAAAAGGGCTAGAATAAGAATACTTTGAAGATGTCACTCTCTATATATAGTCCACACCAGGATCTCCACTTCATCCATAGTGGAATCCTGTCTAGCGCCCCTGGATGGTAGCTCCCTTTTTTTGGCCACTGATCTTTTCTCCCTGTCTAGCCCCATCAACGGTTGTTTTTTGTTGTTTTTTTTTTTAAATAATACAATCCCTAAAATATAGAGAATGACACTGAGTATGGTAGAGCATTTGCCTGGGAGAAGAAAAAACTATAAAAATTGGTCTTCAGAATCTTACTAAAATCAAGAAAAATGAAGAGGTTATGAGTGCTGAGAAATAAATATTTGATGAAAGAATAAGAAATGTTAATGACATAGGAATCATTATTATATTTTACATTTTACATCTGTTACAGCATATTTTATTTTACAGATGATGACACTAAAATTCTCAGAAGTCAAGTGATTTGCCTCAAAGATCACTACAACTTATAAGAGGAAAAGCAAAAAATTCAAACTCAGATCTATCTGATTTCCAGACCCATGCTTTTTTATTTAAAATAATTAAATGCTAAACCAGTATTTCAGACTGTAGGTCACGATGCATAAACTGGTTATAAATTCAATCTAATGGACTGCTAATCAGCATGGTTCAAATCACGAAGCAGCATAAACAAAAACAGAGTGCACTGTGGGTGGACTCTGTTGATTTTGGGGGGTTTTGGTGAAACTTTTTATACACACACGTCTGTGTGTGTGTGTGTGTGTGTGCACATGCAGGCATGCCCTGGATTGCAAAAAAGCTAAAGAAGTTTAGTCAAGACCTGAGACAGGAGGTCATCTTGGGGAAGCTAGATGTCCTTTTAGATCAAATAAATAAAACATTGGCACCCACAAAGATCACTTAAGGGAGGATAATGGACATTTAGAAATGGTTTTGTTGGACCTAGATGACAGGTTGATAGGTGCGGCAAACCACCATGGCACACGTATACCTACGTAACAAACCTACACATTCAGCACATGTATCCCAGAACTTAAAATTTTTTTAAAAAGAAAAGAAATTGTTGTGTTGGTAGACTTATTTGAGTTTTCTGAACTTAATTTTCATTTTAGATGGGTGTTGTGATGAAATTAAAAGGACTGACAATGGGATGAAGGAGAATTCTTCATTTTGAGAATATTGGCTAAATCATGTCCACATTTGGGGTTCTGAGAGAGACAATGGCAGAGTGAAGAACACGGGCACAGGGCAAAAGGAAATCTGAGCTCCTGTGCTGTCTCCCCAGTCCTAACAATAGGATTTAAGGTTTCTTCAATAGTAGAAAAGGGAAATGTCCTACTTTGCCTACCTCAGATAGTTATTTAAGAGTATCAAATAATGTAGGTTAATTCTGTTTGTAATTTATGAAGTAAAAAACAAATGTAAGGTATTATTATTTCCCAGTTAGATGCAAACAGTAATACATGTATATATTCCTGCTCTCCCCATCCACAGCCCTGCCAATGTTCCATCACTAAGATTTGGCTAAATGTGATGAGATGAATTGAGCATTTTTGAGTTCGACATGCGTTTACGTAGGCTAGCAGAAGTATTAATGTATGCAAAAGTGATGTATTTTTTAAAAGTATTTTGAATGACAATAAAACCTAGGAAGTAGATGGGTAAAAGGAGCTTGGTTTATTAGTAGTCACCCTTGTCAATAATTTAAAGATTTGCAATTTTACTACTGAACATTTCAACTCTATTTATTTATTTATTTAATTTTTTGAGATGGAGTTTTGCTCTTGCTGTCCAGGTTGGAGTGCAGTGTGCAATCTTGACTCACTGTGCAACCTCCGCCTCCCAGGTTCAAGCGATTCTCCTGCCTCCATCTCCCAAGTAGTTGGTATTACAGGCGCATGCCACCACATCCGGCTAATTTTTTTGGTATTTTTAGTAGAGACGGGGTTTCACCCTGTTGGCCAGGATGGTCTCAAACTCCTGACCTCAGGTGATCCTCCCACCTCGGCCTCCCAAAGTGCTGGGATTACAGGCGTGAGCCACCACACCCAGCCTCAACTCTCCTATGTAAATGCCATTTTCATGCGGTCTCTCATTTCTTTGGTTAAATTAATTTTTATAAGATTGTATAGGTAAATTATTTATTTACTAGTTGGCTTAACATGTATAAGAACAAAACATTTATCTAAGACTCAAAGAAGAAAAATTATTTGAACTATTTATTATAATAGTCATGGTTTAAAGGAATGTAAAAATTAAATTTAAAAGTGAGCAGCAAATCATTTAAATAATAGCTAAAATGTATCAGAGTTTATTCTTCTGTGTCATGTTCTGTTCTAAGCGCTTAATTGCATTAATTCATATAATCCTGAACTGAACATTTTGAGTTATCAACTACCTGGTGATTCTGGCTCAGAAACTGCACTTTTAAACCTCCTCCCCTTTTCGCCTCCCTGGCCCCCGTAACACAAAAACCAACGGCCTCTGCATCATAATCTTATTTTATTTCCTTTAGACCTCAACTTCTCATTAGCTCTATTTTCTAATAGAAAATATCTCAGTCTCTAAAAATTGTTTATTTTAGGTTTGTAGATGTTTAATGTCCAAATATGTCAAAATTAGAAAAAAAACATTAAAATGAATTCTAGAATGTTATGGTGTCAAATGCATGCCAAGCTCAGCATTTAAAAGTGAATTCTAGGCAGCTGCAGTGGCTCACGCTTATAATCCCAGCACTTTGGGAGGCCGAGGCAGGAGGATTGCTTGAGCCCAGGAGTTCAAGACCAGCCTTGGCAACATAGAGAGCCCTATCTCTACAAAAAATAAAAAATAAAAAATTAGCTGGACTCAGTGGTGTGACCTGTAATTTCAGCTACTTGGGAAGCTGAGGCTGCACTCCAGCCTGGGTGACAGAGCAAACCCCTTGCTTCAAAATAAGTAAATAAATAGACAAATAAATAAATAAATAAAAGTAAATGCTAAGTAAAAATGGAGGAAAGAGTTTAGAATGGTTTCTCCCTTAAGTTTTTTTTTTACAGTAACAAAATTCTGTGTTTCTAAGATCAGATGACAAGTAATAAGAGTATAATTTCTAGAAGTTTTTAAAGATACAATCCAAAAGACTAGATCTTAGTTCTGCATGTTTATCACTGACTCATTTAACATTTCAATGAACCCATCTTAAAAGAGGGCATTAAAAACCTGAACTTTCTCCTACTGACATAGAATTTATCAAGGTTGGCAAGCAGGGGAAGTAGTATGTACCATGAAACAAGAGAATTCTCCAGTGAGACAGCCAGAAGTGGAGATGCCTCCAGGCACCAACAGTGACATCGGAATTGAGAAGAAAGAGGTGGCAGGACCTCGAAGGAAAGGAAGCAAAAAGGGAGACTAGAACTAAAGAAATTCCACAGCAGATTCCAGTGTGTGCCCTATCCTCCTGCTTCTAATGAGGCACAAGTAAAGAAACACTTTTGAACAAAATACTAAACTCGGATAAAACATGATACAGAGTTTTCAAATTAATAGACTAGGGATAGCTTAAATTCAATAAATAGTAACTAAATTCAAGTATTCACATTTGTTGACTATTTATTGTATGCTAAACATTGTGCTAGAAACCAAGTCTATATTTCAAGGTATCCATATAAAAGTTTGGTAATGTTATTAGAGCATTACAATGACTTCTGTTCTCCACATTTTTTACAATTTTAATTAAAAATAAGCCAAATTTGGTATGCTGGACTCTGTGGGAAGAGAGAGGAGGGAGCATTAGACAATAAAAGCTTTGCAGCGTCTTCTAAATAACACCCTGGTACTCTGTTTTCCATCATTATAAAATAATTCCTATAAATGGTGTTTGGTATCAATTTCAGGTATATCTGAGACACACAAGCTGGCTTAGTCACTTTCTCCTCTGAGCGATCATAAAATTTGGTTCTTTTCACAAATTTATTGTATTTGCATGTTTCCTGTTTATCTCCCAACAAGGCTTCTTTTTCATGAGAAATGGTCAAATTCTATTAATATTGGTAACCTCTACACCTAATATAATACCTGGCACAAAAAAGGTCTACTTCAATAATGTTTGTAAAATAAATGGGCTAATTAATAATGTGTACAGTATGAAGGTAAATAGGAGTTTGCTTAATTCACCCAGGTACTCTACATTTTGTCAGCAAATGCAAGTCAGTGTATGAACAAGTCAGGTATAAATATATCCATCTTTGGAAACACAATCAGGAGACATTCACTCTCTGAGGCCCAAAATGGTTACCATTAACACATACAAGGGGAAACTAGATTCTGAAGGAAGGACTTAATTTAAATAGCCTTTGTTATTAAGGATCTCAGAGTTCTATGACAATTTTTAAATCTTACATGTTTATTTTAATGCCAATCTGAAAAACATTAATAGAAGCATATTCTGGGTCATCTGGATAATCATATTTAATTAACATTTAGTAAGTTTTTGTTCTTGGTCATGTTTCTGATTGTGTTGATTTCAAGGAATCACTTAAAGGGAACATTCAAATTTTGATGCAGTTTTTCTCAAACTGAGGCACACAGATGTATTTTCTTAGGCGACCAAAAGAAGTTCCCCCATAAGTAGAAGAAATGCTGCCTTAAGAGATGGTTTGTAAATAGAACTTGATGATATGTGGGTCTTTCCATCTAGAAAGCAGAGTGGATGCTTAAGGAGGCATGACTAGAACCTTCCTAAGTATTAGAAGCTTTCCAGTGTCCCATAGGACTATAAATTATCTAAAAGAAATTATAACAATTTATTAGAAACTTTACAGCCAAAATCAAAAGGAATATACTTGTTAGTACTTGTCCAGAATTTGTCCATCCAGCTACTATCATGTGGCTGAAATAATCATTTGTGGCTAGCCTAACTTTGCTAACCAAATTCTATCTAAATATAACCATCAGAGCCATAATTTGGTTTCCTAAATGAGTGTGCACAACACAATTGATTTTCATATGTATCATTTGAGGCCCCAATCATCTCCTTTTAAAGTAGAGAAGTATGTTGTGAAGATTATACATATGTACATATGTATATACACACACACACACATTATGTCACACATACACTGTAGCACAGTGATGAGGATGTAATAGGCATATAATAAACCATTATTTGATATAACAGGTATTATTATTTCCCACTTCATGAATGGATAATTTGAGATTCCGAATGATTTAAGTGGCTGGCCCAATGTCCACTGCTCACTCAATCATTCATTTATCAAATATTAATTGGATATCTATATGTGTCAATCCTGGGTCTTGTTCTTTCCAACACTGTGCTCCTGTCGTTATATGACACTGAAGCTTAAATTCTAGTTTATAAATCATTCTTTCAAATAGGTTCATGTAAGTCAGCGATAGTGTCTCTCCCTGGTAAGTTTAATTTTAACCCTGTTTATATTTGCATACTCTGTGAGCTTTTCTTTGTAAACCCCTCAATTTTCCTGTGTTGCTAAAGTTCCAAATTCCCAGTTTGCGGGACTTGCTTTCCTGTCTGCATATTGCAAAATTGCTAGCTGGGGACACAATTGGTTAATAAGAAACTAGTGCCTTTTTAAGACACAAAAATTTCACTAAAAGTAGAGTTGTTAAAAAGGGCCAAAGTGACCATTAGTTTGGCGTCCAAACTTATAATTCCAAGGGAACTTGAATAACAAATCTCTTGAAAAACTTCTGATGGTTACTTTGGATGAGAAACTATATTCTCAACTTTCTGATAAATGGCTTTCTCTGCCTGCTTCCCTCCCCTGACTCCCATGGGCACTATTGCTGGCTTCCTTTATTCCTCAAAGGAAATATCACACTGCAAATTCTCTTTTTCCCAAGGGCAGTAACAGCCTTCACTGACTGCAGCAATGACTGCACACCCACTAAGGTGCAGGGATTTATTTCAAACTGTCCCCTCTGCCCGCTCCACCCTGCATAAAGAGCTTTCTTTTTTTTTTAAGTGATGACAGTTTAGGGGGTAGGGTACGGCGTGGAATGGGGAATGCCCCAAGGTGTGCCTTTATGGGCTCTTGCTCATCTGCATCTTGGTCTCTTTTATCCTACCCTGAAGACCTTTCATTTCTGAGGAAAAAGGTAAAAAATAAACTGAGTATGGGGACTAAAAACAACTGCCACATGAGGCTCTATACTTGCACATATGCAGGTTCATTCACAGACAGTTGCTCTGATCATGCCCACATCAATCTGACAACCACTGCTTAATTCTGACGAATTCTCTACTACACAATTTCCTTTTTTTCTAAGAGAATCCCCAATTTGAAGAAGTTGCCATTTTGAAATAAGGTTTCCTTGTTCTTTTCTTCTATGTATTCCATAAGAGAAGAGGCCTTGAAAAGACTAGAGATCATAGGATTTGTTTGCTTCTTTACCATCATCAATACAGAGAGAGAGAGTGAGTGAGAGAGACAGAGAGAGAGAGAGAGAGAGAGGAGATATCCAGGAGGGCAGGGAGGGATGGGTGGGAAAGTACTGGGAAACCTCTACACAGGGAGGAAAAGACTGTTTAGAATCTTTTTTCAGCCTTTGTGCCCTGGTTTTTCTTCATCTACGTGGATTTACCTACCTTTGGTGTTTGATGTTGCTGATCTTCAAATGGGGTTTTTGTGTGGACGTGTCCTTTTTGTTGATGTTGATGCTATTCCTTTCTGTTTGTTACTTTTCCTTCTAACAGTCAGGCCCCTCTGCTGCAGGTCTGCTGGAATTTGCTGGAGGTCTACTCCAGATCGTTTGCCTGGGTATCACCAGCAGAGGCTGCAGAACAGCAAAGATTCCTGCCTGTTCCTTCCTCTGGAAGGTTCATCCCAGAGGGGCATCCGCCAGATGCCAGCCAGAGCTCTCCTGTATGCGGTGTCTGTCAGCTCCTGCTGTAAGGTGTCTCCCAGTCAAGAGGCATGGGGGTCAGGGACCCAGTTGAGGAGGCAGTCTGTCCCTTAGCAGAGCTCGAGTGCTGTGCTGGGAGATCCACTGCTCTCTTCAGAGCTGGCAGGCAGGAACGTTTAAGTCTGCTCAAGCTGTGCCTTCCCTATTTAATAAATGGTGTTGGGAAAACTGGCTAGCCATATGCAGAAAACTGAAACTGAACCCCTTCCTTACACCGTATCAAAAATTAACTCAAGATGATTTAAAAATTTAAATGTAAGACCTAAAACCATAAGAACCCTAGAAGAAAACCTAGGCAATACCATTCAGGACATAGGCATGGACAAAGACTTCATGACTAAAACACTAAAAGCAATGCCAACAAAAGCCAAAATTGACAAATGGGATCTAATTAAACTAAAGAGCTTCTGCACAGCGAAAGAAACTTTCATCAGAGTGAATAGGCAACCTACAGAATGGGGAAATAATTTGCAATCTGTTCATCTGACAAAGGGCTAATATCCAGAATCTACAAGAAACTTAAACAAATTTACAAGAAAAAAAAAATGCCATCAAAAAGTGGGCAAAGGATAGGAACAGACACTTCTCAAAAGAAGATATTTATGTGGCCAACAAACATTAAAAAAAGCTTATTATCACTGGTCATTAAAGAAATGCAAATCAAAACCACAATGAGATACCATCTCACACCAGTTAGAATGGTGATCACTAAAAAGTCAGGAAACAACAGGTGCTGGAGAGGATTTGGAGATATAGGATCACTTTTACAGTATTGGTGGGAGTGTAAATTAGTTCAATCATTGTGGAAGACAGTGTGGCACTTCCTCAAGGATCTAGAACCGGATCTAGAACTAAACCATTTTACCCAGCAATCCCATTACTGGGTATACACCCAAAGGATTATAAATCATTCTACTATAAAGACACATGCACATGTATGTTTACTGCAGCACTATTCACAATAGCAAAGACTTGAAACCAACCCAAATGCCCATCAATGATAGACTGGATAAAGAAAATGTGGCACATATACACCATGGAATACTATGCAGCCATTAAAAAGGATGAGTTCATGTCCTTTGCAGGGACATGGATGAAGCTGGAAACCATCATTCCCAGCAAATTAACACAGGAACAGACAACCAAACACTGCATCTCACTCATAAGTGGGAGCTGAACAATGAGAATACATGGACACACGGAGGGGAACATCACACACTGGGGCCTGTTGGGGAGTGGGAGGCTAGGGGAGGGATAGCATTAGGAGAAATACCTAATGTAGATGATGGGTTGATGGGTGCAGCAAACCACCATGGCAAGTGCATACCCATATAACAAACCTGCACGTTCTGCACATGTATCCCAGAACTTAAAGTAAAATAATAATAATAATAATAAAATTAATGATCAGCAACAAAAACAGAATATGAGAACATCAGTTGGCAAAATCTCAACTACTGTAAAAGGGCTGGATGATACTTAAAGGCACAAAGAAAATAACCGAGGAGAAAAATGACTAGGCAGGAATGGCAGCTTCACCTCACCTCACACACCACCTGTGTTTGTAGTGCATACTGGAAGAATTGCAGCGAGTACATATTCGCATTAAGATCTTTCCTCTCTTTGTCTCCAACAGCAAAAATCAAGATGGGACTCCTGAACTCTACAGACTCCTGGATAGATTCCCCCCACTTCTTTTTCCAGACAGTCTCTACAATGTCACCATTGTTATCTGCTTGGGACTGTCTGGGCTAAACTTATCATGTCCGCTATCCCTGTTTATGATAGTCACCAACTCCACCATCATCCCTGCAAATCTTATCCCTCTCCACTTCTGTATACCTCCTTTTCTGATTCTGTCTCCTATCACTTCCCATTTCCCAAAACTCCCACACTGATCCTTTAGAATGCATGGGTGTAGTCATTAGCAAAACTCTGGGCTAAATCTGTTCTCTATCCCTTTTAAGCTTCTTGCTCTAACTAGAATCCAAAGACACTGCTTCCCTGAAGTCTGCTCAAGTGATGCATACCTCACTTGAGTAGACTTCAGGGAAGCAGTGTCTTTGGATTTCATATTCCTATTAATCACCAAACTTGGGGGAGCTATATTTTGCTTCTTGCTTCTCACCGCTCTTTTAAACTATTTTTCTTCCTCCTTTTTTTAAACCTCCTGATGTCATCAGCCTGTATCCTCTTGATGCCATCCCTTGTCCCTTGAAGATTTTAGCTTCTAGCTCACTGTCACTTTCTCCTACATATACATAGGTGACTTTTCCAAAACTCCATGTTTTCAGGTTCTTGAATTCCTCTCTGCCAATGATTCCTTCTTTTCTCTACCTTATCTACTCACTTCCATGGTCACATTCTAGACATATTCCTTTCCAATAATTATAAACTTCCTCTAGTATTTCAATTTTAAGTATCCAACCCTCTGAACACCACTTACTCTCTTGCTAATCTACTCATCCAACTCCAGAAATCCTTCAATCCTTAATAGTTAGAGCCTATTCATCTTTTCACGGTGCCCACTTATCTCCTCACTTGGCGTGAATTCTATGCATAGTCTTTATCATTATTTTATTCATTACCTTATATGCATCCTCAGTTCCCTTGTGTTTCTCTAGTTCTGCCATATGTGTTTAGCTAAACCAGACTCCTGGCTATATATAACTCTCCATGTGATCCCATGTCTGAATGTAGCTGCAGAAGAACACACACACATGCCACCTCGACTCACTTTAAATTCCTGATCATGATGCTCAAGCAGACCCTTCATGCTGCCTGCCAATCATACTGTCTTACCCTCAATTGCTATCTCTCCCACTCTCCTGGATTATTATTTCACACCTTCTCCCTCCTCCACCTCCATCCCCTCCTCTCCTATCTTTACTCTCAGCTGATAACCTAGAATCATATTTCGCTGAAAAAAACAGAAGCAATTAGAACTTCCATCCCACATCCAGCTCCCAGCACGGCACCCACACTACTTCCTGCACTTCTGCCCATACACCTTTCCTTTTCCTGAACTATCCACGATTCTAGCAAAAGCCAGTCCCTCCACTTGTGCACCAAGCTCCATCCCCACTTCTCATCAACTCAAGGACACCATCCAGTAATTCTCCATCTCTCTCTCTCTCTCTCAAAGTTTTTATTTTTCCTTCCCTGTTGATATTTTTCCATCAGCAAAACAAAGCTATTATTTCTTTCCTATTACAAAGAAAGCCTTCTTGATTCCACTTCCTCTTCCAGCTACTTTTCTTATTCTCTTCTTTCTTTTATAGAAAGAGCCCTTGAAGCAATCCTTGGTCTGCCCGTCATCCATTGAATGAGCTCCAGTCCAGCTTTCACCCCTCCACTCCACCAAAATTGTTTTGATCAAGTCACCAGTTTCCATCACATTACTAAGGCTGTTGTTCAGTTCCTCAGCTTATTGGATCAATAGCATTTTACAGAGTTTATCATTTCATCCACCTGAAAATAATGTTTTCACTTGGCTTCTAAGAAATCACACTCTTCAGGTTTTCCTCCTACATCCCTGGACACTCTTTCCCATTCTCCTTGGTGGCTTCTCATCTTCCTGACCTCTAAATATTGTAGTACTCCAGGGCCAAGCCCGTGAACCTATTCTATTTTTCATAAACTCTCTCTCTTTTGGTGACCTCATGCGGTACCACGGTTTTGAATACTATCTATACACTGGGTGTGCCAAAATGTATACTTTAGGCCAAAACCTTTTTTCTGGACCCTAGAAAACTCATATATCCAACTGCCTACTCAATATCTTGGATATCACACAGACAAATCAAACTTAACATGTTCAAAACTGACCTGCTGAGTATTCCCTCAAACCTGCTCCACACACAGTCTTCCCCATCTCAGTTAATAAAACTTCAGCTCCCATTCTATCCATTGTGACCTCAACCCTCATGCCTAATTCCTCTTTTGCCTTCATCCTACATTAACTCCATCAACAAAATCAGCTGTACCTTTGAAATGTATCTAGAATCCAGCCACTTCTCACCAATTCTCCTGCCTGTTGTTCTACTGTAAAACACCTCACTTCTCACCTAAAGTATCACAAAAGTGTTCTCTGCTTCTGCCCTTGTTCCCTTTCAGCCTGAGCCTTACTATTAAGACTCATCAGTGTATGTCACTCTTCTACTAAAAGCCCTCTAATCACTTCTCTGCTCATTCGGAATTTAAGCCAAAGTTCTTAAAATAGCCCACAAGGCCTTACATGACCCGATGCTGCTTTCTGCTCTCCCCAACCTCCTCCCACGCTTCCCCTCCCTCATTCTACTCCAGGCAGGCTTGCTTCCTTGCTGGCCCTTGAACATGCCAGCATGCTCCCTGTGTGCGGTTCTCTCACCTGTCAAGCCTTCCTCTAAAATGTGCTCCCTCCACAGCATGCATGGCCTCCTTGCTCAATTTCTTTAGGTTTTCTTCTGCCCATCCCCTCTAAAGTGATGCACCGCTCCCATTCCACCCGTCTCTTCTTCTCCCCTGCTGTATTTTCCTCCATATCACTTACTGCCTTTTCTTCTCTCAGGTTGTATAGATTGTGAGCTTTATGAGAGCAGAGGTTTTGTCTCTCTGCACTGCTCCATCCCCAGCACCTAGGACACAGCCTGCCACTGAGTAAACACACAATACATGTTTGAGTAAGTAGATGAACAAATAGCGTGCCTGAGTTCAGATTGGCAGAAAAAAATGCTGCGATTCTACTACCTGAGATGAGCTAGGAAGAGTGGAGTGGCTGCTTGGAGTCAGGTATTAAAATCCATGTCGCTTAGCCATAGAAAGAGAGTGTTCAAGAGAATTTCCGGAACGTAAAGTGTTCTGTTCCAATCTAAACCACTGCGGAGAGTACTTAATGAGACAGTCATAGAAATAATTTGCATGAAGCTACTCCCAGCATTTTTAAAATGGAAGAAGAGTCACATTTCAAAATCTTCATAAACCTGTCTAATTGTAAATAGAATGTTTTTTTAGAGCTGGGGGCAAGTAGTCGATGAAAACTCTCTACTGGATTTACTTTTACATTGAGCAAATATTAACAAGTAAACTAAAAATTCTAAGTACTCAAAATACTAGACAGGTGTTACTCAATTCTAACCTGAATCAGCACTACCCAGTATAGAGCAAAGACCAGCACTGATGCATCAAAAGAGATTACAGGATGGTACAGAATCCAAAACCACATACCAGAACCAGATGGAAACATCACCTTTTGCTTCTTCTAAATGAGGGGTCAATAATAAGCATTTAGCTGTATAGTTGTATTTTTGTATATATATTTGTGCCTAATTTAACTGGTTAGAAAACTGTATATAGTTCATTCCATGTTTCATTAATACCATGAATTTAATTCTCCCCTATTCATTTTTGTTGTTTTTATAAGGTCCCAGGCTAATAGAATTATTTTTAGTATTTTTAAAGAGAAGTCTAAACCAGATGAACCCAAATGGCATTTGTGAAAAAGATTTTAGTTCCAGATAAATATTTCAGTTTAATGCAACCCAGATAAATAGTAACTTTACCAAATTGCTACTAATCATAATTTTTTTCCTATTTGGTGATACAGGCTATGGCAATACCTTTTATGTTCTGTCCTGCTTGTGCAAATCAGTGCTACTTTTTCTAAAGCTTAGGTTGAGAATCAATATAAAAAAATTACGTTATTATAATAGGCATCATTTTCACTAGTATTTATTGAGTACTTGCTCTGCCAAGGATTTTGCAAACATTTCACTTAATCATCAAAACAACCCTAAAACTTCAGTGCTGTTATGCTCACTCCAGTTGAGAAAACTCAGGCCTGCAGAAGTTGACTGCCGAGGGTCACTCAGCTGCTAAGTGAGGAAAACTAGAATTTGGTTTCCAGCATCCACATTGTTAATGTGACTTCCAAATATGCTTCATGGTCTGAGTCATACTGTGTGAGCATATGCTAAAGTCATTGTTGAGTGTATCTTCTTGTTGCTAAAGGTCTGCTATTTGAGGAACATTAATATTCGACCTTGCCTTCTGTTTATAAAAAAGGAAACACAGGATTCAACTGATAATTTTGCACCTTTAAACTCCAATGGTAAAAGGCCAAGACCAAAATTCAGGGAATTTTAAGACCTGTTAATCACTGGTATCACATCCAGGATTGTATTAAATAAATGCTAAGTGATAGTCTTTCATTTTGAAGTCGCTATAGTGAAACTAATAAATTGTATACATGATGAAACTTTCTGAAACTACTGGGGTTTTTATTGACTTGTAACTGGCTATAAACTTTTATTAAAATATTATACAGTTTATTTTTAATGTCTGCATGTTAATCTTGTTTGTAACAGTATTAAGTTATGCAAAATTACTAAATAGGTAATAGGAAAGAATGTAAGTTCTTATGAGTTTCAGAAATAAATTGAACGCTAAGATTTATCTTCTCTTCTAAATGTACAAGAGATAATATGGTAAATAGATGACTGGTGTAATCTTTGAAAGAAAATAAAAGTTAACCATATTTGTAATCATTTAAAAAAGAAAAATGAAAATTTGACATTCTTTTAGAGTATTTTCATGTGCCAAATATATGAATTTTCCCCATATCATTTAAATGATTAAAAGCAAAATAGTATTTGGGAATTACATTTTAAACTTCTCATGGTAGTTGTGAAACCAATTTTATAAAGAAGAAACATTGATCCAAATTTCAGTTTCAGGAGTCTTAGCACGCCAACACATGTGATATTTTTGGAAAGCTGGTGCAGCCCAGATTGCCTTTCATTGAGAAATACAACAGAGTACAGAAAGTCCTGGTTTCTATATTACATGCTGTAATGCTCCCTAGAAACTCAGGCTTCGCAGCAAACTAGAGGATACATTTTCTTTTCTTCTTTCATATGCCATATTAGCTTTGAATATTCTATATTTAGAAATAGCAATAGTTTGGCTGAATAGTTGTCTCTTTTACTTTCCTGGGTATCGGGAAATCATTTCCTGTTCTATATTGTATTTGAGTTTTAGTAGTAATCCTGGTGGTGGTGCTCTTTGACTTACGAGGTCCTGTAACTACCTATGAATAAAGTTATTTTTATATTAGCGGTAGTAGATTAAAAATAAGTTTTGAGCTTTAAGATAAAGGACATCACCACTGTATTACTTTGAAGGGCAGCTCCAAATAGCTACTCAAAAAGATATCCTGCAGCAGAAAAAAGCTTGGACATGGGAGACAGACAGATCCATGTGGCCCTGGGAATGTCACTTAACCACTGTGGGCCCAGTTTCTACATTTGTAAACTTGAGCTAATCCCTGTCTCACAATATTTCATCTCAGTTGACTGACAAGACATCACATGTAAAGCCTCAGCACAAAGTCTAATACACAGTAGCTAAGTAGGTAACATTAGTCACTGTATTTCCCTAATCTTTGTTTAATTAATATACTGTCTTGAATAGTATTAATAAAAATACAGAACCAGCATGAGACCACATTTACTTTGGGGAATTTTTTTTTTTTTTTTTTTTTTTTTTTTTTTTTGAGATGGAGTCTCACTCTCTCACCCAAGCTAGAGTGCAGTGGTGCAATCTTGGCTCACTGCAACCTCCACTTTCCTAGTTCAAGCAATTCCCCCACCTCAGCCTCCCAAGTAGCTGGAATTACAGGCGCCCACTGCCATGCGTGGCTAATTTTTTTGTATCTTTAGTAGAGACGGGGTTTCACCATGTTGACCAGACTGGTCTGGAACTCCTGATCTCAGGCAATCCACCCGCCTCCTGGCCTCCCAAAGTGCTGGGATTGCAGGTGTGAGCCACTGCACCCGGCCTGTTTTATTTTATTTTATTTTTGAAGAGAAAGGGTCTTACTCTGTCACCCACTCAGGCTGAAGTGCAGTGGCACGGTCATAGTTAACTGCAGCCTGGAACTCCTGGGCTCAAGCAATCCTCCTGCCTCAGCCTCCCACTATAATCCCAAAGTGCTAGGATTAGAAGTGTGAGCCACCACACCTGGCCTTGCATTTACTTTATACCTGGTGAGTTCAGGGAATTGAAGAGAATCAACCTCATATTTTAAGTGTAAGTCAATTTTAATTTGTATAATTCTTGGTGAATTATATACAGTAATTACAATTAGAACACATATGCCTTAGAAACTCCTTTTACATTACATAATTTAACTTACATTGCAACCCAGGGATATAAGCATTGAATGTATTGTTTTTATACTGTTTTACAAGTTAGAAAAATGTCACTTTCTGAAGTGAACTGACTTCTTAAAAGTAGAGATGAAACTTGAATTTGAACCTGTGGGCTCTAAATTTTGTGTGGGCTTCATTAGATCATGTTGCCTTCTCATAGAAATAAATATTCTTTCCTTTTATAGTGACATGTTAGTGGATGGCTGGCCACTGTAAGAAAAAGCTAACTCAAGAAGCTAACATGGTCTATAAATATGATAAGAATTGAATATTTACTGTTGAGAGATTATTCTTTCTCAAAATAACCCTAAGACCTTTCATACAATTAATATATTCATTATACTTCAGTGTGAAGTAGACTTGGCTTGAAATGAGCTTTCTTTTCCTTGGGTTCTCTTTTTTGGCATTATTTATGATAAGTTTACCTAAATGAACTAATAGTTTCATTGTCTATTCTCTAGCATATTGCAAATTTAGAAAGTTAACAAATTGATATTTAGGGAGTGCATTTAATCTACTTAAAGAAACCTAAGTTTACATCAAAAGTATTAAATATTTCATATTCGGCACTATTCACAATAGCAAAGACTTGGAACCAACTCAAATGTCCATCAATGATAGACTGGATTAAGAAAATGTGGCACATATACACCATGGAATACTATGCAGCCATAAAAAAGGATGAGTTCATGTCCTTTGTAGGGACACGGATGAAGCTGGAAACCATCATTCTCAGCAAACTGTCTTAAAGACAAAAAACCAAACACCGCATGTTCTCACTCATAGGTGAGAATTGAACAATGAGAACACTTGGACACAGGAAGGGGAACATCACACACCAGGGCCTGTTGTAGGGTGGGAGGAGGGGAGAGGGATAGCATTAGGAGATATACCTAATGTACATGATGAGTTAATGGGTGCAGCACACCAACATGGCGCATGTATACATATGTAACAAACTTGCACGTTGTGCACATGTACCCTAGAACTTAAAGTATAATAAAAAAATAAAATTAAAATAAATAAATATTTCATATTCAACTTCATAAGTATTTTATAGAATAAGTCCATATATCCATATGGGAGTTTGAATGTTCTTTCTTTCTTAAGGTAACTAATGTATCTAAACTTCAAATTATTTGTCCAAAAGAACACACAAAAAAATCAGATAAAATGATTCATAATGAAAAATAAGATGGAGGAATGCAGACACAACATATGAAGATTTTACATATTGGAATACAGTAATTTGGGTTTATTCCATAGGTCAGTGTTAAGAACTATGTAAGTTCTTGAGATTTTAGCTTACCAAAGAGTTAGAAACTAAACCATTACCGTTTCATAATGATAGTAGAAAACACAAGTCTTCTGGGTCAGAAACAAAGGACATTGTAATTCAGAGCAAAAGCAGTAGCCAAGTGTCAGCCTGTTGCTTACACCAGTTCCTTATCCCTTTCTTCCCCCATATCTAACAGGGTTGACACAAAGGACCAATGACGGATGCCCATATACATGTGGGTTGTGTTAAAGGAGAACACTGACCTTGGGGGATTCATACAGGCCTGCTTTGTAGCTAGAGGGAGATATCGCCTAATCCCTCAAGGTTGCTCACTGCGAGCACCACCCTGAGAAATGGCCCAGATAAAAAGCAATCCCAAAGTCTTTCATTCTTGTTATTCCTAAAAGTATCTGCAGGACTGCTCAGGGCCACAGCAGAATGCCTTTCCCAACATCAAGTAGCTCTCAACATGTTTTCATGATAAGAGACACACTCCCCTAAAATATGAGAAATATTGACATCAGTGACAATGCTCTTTATGCCAGTGACTCTGAAGAGGAAGGAGGGAAGTCCTGTACCCTTTGCAAAAGCCTGCAGGTGATTTTGAAACAACCACCTCACTGATCTGGGCATTTGTAGCCATATAGGGTAGCCATAGAAGTTTGGGCAGGAAGGAAGTGTTGTAATCTTATTTTTATTTTATTTATCGCTCAAGGCATTATGTGGAGAATTGATTAGAATGGAAAAGACTGAAGACAGAACCTAGTAAGAAGGCTGTTATGACAACTCTGTTAAGTACCACAAGGTGATCTGAGCTCATGTAATCTGGATGCAGAAGGTGAACAAAGAGAGGAGTGCTGGGCTGGAGAGGGGGAAAGATGAGGAATGGGAAACAGTTGGGTTGGAATGGCACATTGGTGAGGAAATCAGCAGGTAAGAATTAGGGGGTACAGTAAGTTTGAGGATAAGATACCAGGTTCAGTTTTTGAAAAGTTGTTTTTGAAAGATTTATTAATTTCAGTGGTCTATAAAGTAAACATAACTGGGTTCAATATATACCAGGATGTAGAAAAAGGAATTTATACATAATTTAGAATCCAGTAGTGACATTTACCTCCTTTTAACTTAAAATTAGCCAGAATTATTCACTTCCTAGTTAAGTCTCTGTCAAACACACACACACAACACACAACACAACATTTAGCATTAAAGTGAATACTGCAGTCCACTAGACACTTTAACTCATGATGTAAAAATCTTAGTCAAAAATAGTACAAAAATTTCAACGTTGGTACCAAATAATATACAAAGTGTATAATATTCTCTAAAGTCCTTATCAAATGGACATGATGAATGGACACATCATTTACAATAATAATTTCAAATTATTCTCATTATAAGCCATATTTTAAAATTAATTAGGAGAAAATCTTATCCTCTTATTTCTCTATACTAAATTGTAATAATCAGTTTCCCATGAGTAAAGTGCATAGAGTCAAGAAGGAAAGAAGCCAAGGTCTGGATTACTAGATGATAAATAAGAAGTAAAACATCATTCTTGGTCAAAATTCCAGCTAAAGGTGGCCCAAATCATTTCATAAACAAAATTAACATTCAGTTGTTGTTTTTGATCTATCTACTTTTTCAGCAACATTAGCTCTAGATACAAATATCTGATGCTTGAAAAGTTGGTAAGGGGGCAAAAAATGGGGTTTCAGAAGTCTGAGTCACTGATATTTTAGTATTTTTAATAAAGACAAAAATAATCCTGGGCTCTGAGAATATAATGAGTGTTTCTTCATTGCACAACACAGAGCCAGCTGCCGTGTTCTTACCTGGTTGCAGGTATTGATGTCTATGCCCCCCTTCAGATATTCCACGACTTTGTCCAGGTTGCCTGCTCTGGCAGCACGGAGGAAGCTTGCATTGCTGTCAGACTGCGAGAAAAATAAAAGACCGTTAATGAACTGTTGATGAAATAGAAATGTATCGAATACAGAAAGGCAAGAATGTTTACACTGAAGTCAGAAAAGCTTTAGTTGGAAAAATTTCAATAATACTGAGTTTAAAACATTGAATAATCATTCACTATATAAGGTAGCAACTTCACAATATTTCTACAGAGTTGTTTAAGTACATTAAAAGTCAATATTTTAGAGTATAAAAGAATCATTAAAATGGAAATAATTGTTACTGCTTTATTCTAAATCTTCAGCCACATTTGAAGACGTGTTGATGCTAGCCCCAAATACTGCTATTACTCATTCATTTTAGCTTCAAGATTCTAGTGACTTTATACTGAGCTAGCGTCAAGTCAAAAAGAATCAGAAAGCTAAAGAAATTAAAGCTACTGGATTTTTTTCTTTCTCTTTCTTTTCTGTTGGTTTTCAGATGCTTCTGAGAGAGAACACTGAGTATGGGTCACTTGGCAGTCATCTGGTCTCATTAGAAGGGAATAACAGAAAGCTCCGAGGGTGCTTTGAGGAAAGGGGATAGCACTACTTGGCAGGTGTGGACTGGGCTGATGCAAATTTTGTGATCCCAGTGATTTTGGATAAACATGATCAAATGTAAACCACCTGACATAATACCAGACTAAAATCTTTTGGTAAAGATGATCACTCTGGATGGAAACTGCTTTTTAAGTTTCTCATCTTCCCACACTCTTCTCAAAATCAGATGCTGGGAGACTCAGCTGAATTCTGCCCGTGAAAAGTCCTAAAGAGAGTTGCTCCAGATGCACAGTTACAATCACATGGCCCCCTGGCTTGGTTATAAAGTCTGACTTTTAAACCTTAACATATTGTTGGGTTCCAAGACACCTGCATAACTGTTATAATTTTTGTGATATAATATCTGACTAAAGAGAAAATGGAGGCATGAAAAGGGACATAATTTACCTATTAGGAATTGAGATGAAGGTTTGATGACTCTTAATCAAACATTCTCCTCACTAGGCTACACTGCCTCCCTCCCTCAAACAAAGTACTTGGCAAGAACCTCTTGGCACACTCGGTCAGAGCTATTTATTATGATCTGTGGTGATGTACAGAGACAGAAATGCAAGTATTTTCTCTGGGAGTTTCAAATATGGAATTACTTGCATACTGTTAAAATGATTTACACATGGGAAGACTGAAAACCATAGAACTAAATTACCTCACTTTTAACCCAAATACCAAGTGGCTTATATGTTTATAAATAAGATAGATTATTTATTAAGAGTTGAAAGGTGTGACTGAAATCTATACATCCAGAATTCATGCCCTGATTCTTCAGAAATGCATCATCATATGATTAATATCACACTGTTCTTCATTCTTCATCCTTCCTGAAGGCTGAACCAATGGCAGAGTGCCCCCAAGAATATCTGCAATGCTGCAGCGACTGAACTGTGACTCATTTTTACATGCCTATTCTATGAAATTTATTTTGCTGTTTACAGCAAATGCTAAATTCCAGAAGGATTTCCTACCTTCAGGTTTGCTGTCACAGCACTTAAAAGTGAGTTACAATACTGTGTATTATGTTATATTAATATCTCACAAGAAACATTAATTTTACTATAAAACAACAAAAATTAAATAGTATTAGGTTACAGATATAAAATACGAACATATTATTCCCATATATAAAGTTTTTCCAAAACAAATCTGTGTGCTATATATTATATTAGAGGTTATTCCTAGAAAGTACTTCCAATTTGTACATAAAGCAGATGCTTATAGGTAACATTTACTGAGTGTTTAGTAGGTCAGGAACAGAGCTAAAGGAGTCACATGTATTATATCACAAATACAACAATACTATGAGAAAAAAACTATTCTTATGCCCATTTAATAGATGAGGAAAGAGATTTAGAAAGTTTACAGAGTCACGTATTTACACACATTTATTTAGTGGAAGACCTGAGATTTAATTTATGTTTATCAGTTCAGAGCTGTAAGTTTTATCTGCTATCCTATCCCACACCTTCAAAGTATCACAGTGGATATTACCACAGATTCCTAGCCTGTGAGCTCTAGGTTTATTTCATCTGCATTAACCACAGTTATGCCTTTGGTCTACATATTTACCCCATAAATCATGGCACTTGCTAAATAAAGTGCCTCAGCTGGAGAGAAAATTCTTGACTGCCATCCCTACCCTCACAGCTATCACCCCTCTATACGCACCTAGAAAATTAAGAGCCAACCTGAGACCAACTACTTAGAAACACATTCATTTGAGAATGAGGAAACAGGTGATAAAGGATGCTTTGCATTAAGAAGCCAATTGTCTGTCTTCCTTTACATGCTTAACATGATTAAACTCAGCAAAAGATCAGGTTGCTCTATTGTTCCTATAAAAAAAGAATGCTGTGAACAGGTGGAGCCAGAAGAAGAGCCTAACACCAAAGGAATGAAGAGACACCTAGAAACACCAATGCAGCAGCCTAGAGTGGCAATGATGGTCTGATGGGGCCTCAGGTATTGCTGAGGAGTATATAATAGACCATCTTTGAATCTTATCTGGGGATTGGACATGATATTGAGGATTGCTTTTGCCGTTACAGAGTAACGAAAAGTTTTCATAACTGGTTTTCTCTTTTCAGAATCAAACTTATAAAAAGTGAATGCATGTCAAAGTTATAGCAAATCCTTAGAATTTTAGCAAACAATGCTCCCAGTGTTCTGAAGGGTCTGGGTCCTATGGAAATGTAATATCTGAGCCATTCTGCCAAGGACCATTTCAGCAGTTGAGTCATAGGAGACTTTTGTGTAAGTTGAATTCTTCTAGAACCGCTTTAAAGGCTTTAACTTCCCCCAAGTGAGAAAATGCATTAAATGGAAATATTATTATAAAATAGTCCAAGAATGTAAATTTCAAAGACAGAAATAAAATGAGGTTTTAAAAGTTATGTATGAATATTGACATTATTGAAGCTCAAATTTATATACCTGAATAGAAATATAGATTCTTCTCTCCCTTCCACACAGACACAAGCACATCATACCCTACAATGAGGTCAATCTGTGATTAAGGCCCTTGACACAGCGCTTTGGATAAACAGTGGTTAGCCGGGTTATCTTCAATCAATACAGAGATGAAAGAGGATTCAAACATTCATGAAGAGAGATAAGCAATTTTTACCATGCTGTGTTTCCCAACTGATTATGATGAAAGTAAGAGTTTTTAAATCAAGTATAAGTAGGAGGAAAAACATGCTTTTAAAATAGACTGTTTTCTTTGCTCAACCAGGAAATTTCACACATAAAAGCATAATAAAGAGAAAATGAGGCAAAAGCAACTTCTTTGGGAGAAAGTCTCAGACAAATGTAAGACTATCCTCTCTCTGCTTTGCTGCTTTATGTCCCTAGGACTCTCACATCCTAAAACAAATCGTGCTTATGCTCATAGTCAAACTCTGGACAAGGAATTCCAATGCTGAGCCCCACCTATTTTAATCTGCAACAGATGGATGTCATTAAAACTTGCCCCCTTTATAACCCTGGAGTGAAATCTCAGGCCAAGAAAGAAAAATTTCCCATTAAATTCTTCTTGACACAGTTCTGTATGTTGTCTTGTATCTGAATATCAGAAAAACAGAACAACTTTCTTAGCACCCAGCAGTGTGGACATGAAAGGCAGGGAGGAATGTGCATTCATAGAGCCACATTATATCCCAAAGGAGTGCTGACCTGAAGGCTATAGGGGCATATCCACAGGGGCCCATGAGCTTGCTACAAGTTTTTTTAATTCTTTAATTCTGTGCTTATATTTCAATAATAACCTAATAAAGAAAATATTAGCATATTCCAAGTCCTCTACATGGCTACCCTATACGTGAGTATAACCATATAACTTCGGTATATGTCTTTGTGTTTATAACTCGGTACATAACAAGTGAAGTCCAAATGATATACAGATGCATAATAGACAGAACATTTTGCTGTAGTACAGAGACAAGAATGGTCAGAGAATCTGCTCATCATACATGGCAGGAGATGACGAGCCAAAAGTGCGTGAGCAGCAGCAGTCAGTAGCATATTAACATATGCTCAGATGCTATCTTCATATGGTCCAACTTGCGCTGACCATTAGCAGTGAGTGTAATAGAAAATCCACAGTGAAACATTTTTTCAGTTTTCAATTTTAGCTTTTATTGGTTTGCGTACACAACTCTATCCCAATAGTAATTTCCTCTCCAAGAAAATAAAGAGAGCTTTCAAAGACTATATTCTCTTAAAGCTATTCTCTGATAGCTTTAAGTTTTATTAGCTTGAAGTAGGAAACAACACCTTAAAGTTATTAAGAATAGTTTGTACAACATACTTACAAAAAAGGTATTCTTTATATTATTTTTACTGGAGTCAAATTCAGAAACTAATTAAATACAGAACTCTGAGGTTATATCTTTTTTATTGCTAAACATAATATGTTAAATTTAGTTTTAGACATTTCCATTCATTGTATTAAATTTATGCCCCTTATTTGAATAATACTATAAAACTTACATAAGTTTTACTTAATTTGTCAAAGTTTCTTTTTTATAGTGGCACAAGAATTTAAGGAGTTTTATGTGGTTTTATGTTTTTAATACTTAACACTATAATAAAAATAACACTGCAGGTCATAATTTTTTATATACTTTAAAAGAAATCAATAGACTATTCAAGTTTGAGAACCACTTGTCTAAAAGGGTGGCCCAACCAGCAGTCCCTACTAGCCTTAAAAGAGTGACACTGAACACCTCCCCTGTCACAGTCTCTGGCTTATGGTGTGCCCTACACACATATTTGCTGACTGGCTAACCTTACGTAAAGCACATGCTCCTTGTGGAATTTGAGGAATCTGCTTATTTTCTTAGGAAGCAGTCATTCCTTTGTAAAAACAGGGTCATTTACCTGGCTACTCTGAGATCTGCATTTTTATAGCAATACAAAATAAATAAAACTTAGTAAAGAAACTTGAATAAGAATACCAGGAAAATAAGGGACATTTTTACAATTTTTTAGGTCTCTTCCTAGGAATGTAGGATAAGTTAAAATCCATGTCTAGCAAATTGTGACTTGTCTGATCTTGGGTCATTGTATGTCTCAATTTCCTTATCGAAAAAATAAATGTACTTTATAGAATTGCTAAGGAAAAAATATGATGATTTGAGCATGCTTACCCCACTGACAGGCACAGAGGACACTTACTGAGTTTGTTTTGTATTAGTGGCTTTTCTTGTGAGGGATATATGCAAAATAACAATAATAAATCAAATTATCGATGCACACACATGACTTTCTTTAAATGCGAAGGTTGCTGGTGTTACTGTGTTGCCAGCAGCCCTAAGCTATACCAGAGTACTTAAAAATACACTGAGATTGCCAGGCGCGGTGACTCACGCTTGTAATCCCAGCACTTTGGGAGGCGAGGAGAGCGGATCACGAGGTCAGGAGATCGAGACCACGGTGAAACCCCGTTTCTACTAAAAATACAAAAAATTAGCCGGGCGTGTTGGCGGGCGCCTGTAGTCCCAGCTACTCGGGAGGGTGAGGCAGGAGAATGGCGTGAACCCGGGAGGCGGAGCTTGCAGTGAGCCGAGATCGCGCCACTGCACTCCAGCCTGGGTGACAGAGCGAGACTCCGTCACAAAAAAAAAAAAAAAATACACTGAGATGTACAGGTATAAAGGGACAAAATAAACCAGAACTGGGTGTGATCTGTCACCAGTGATGAAGATGCTGCAGAGAACTCTCTTTGTGATATCTGAATGCTTGTACCTACAGATTTATACTTCTGTCCAAGGACTGCGCTATTGTTTAATTAATTCAGCTCTTTCCTTAGCTCACATTATTATTGCTATCTTGTCGAAACCAACAATTTGGGTTCAACCAAGAACTGCATGCTGGATATAATAGGATTTTTTAGAAAGAATTGCAGAAGTTACTTTCTTGCAGTCAGAACACATAAGTGATATAAAACACTTGACACTGCAAAACCCACTTGACAATTTCTATTCAGCTGCTACCAATATATAAACCATAAATTTGTACACTCTGGCTCAAGCATGCAGGTTAACCTACATATATAGTGTCCTTCAACAGCTCTTTAGATTGCTACTAAATGAAAATTACTGACAGGTCCTCTAATCTTCAGAGAGAGTAAATGTAACTTCCCAAAAGAGTGTTCTTAATCCAGTGGCCTTTGTGTTAAGAAAATTGGTTCAGACATAAAAGTGAACTCTATAAGTGCTTTAGTTAGGAGAAGAAGATAGAGTAAACTTAAGTGTTTATATTTTTACTTTTTTTTATTATTATACTTTAGGTTTTAGGGTGCATGTGCACAATGTGCAGGTTTGTTACGTATGTATCCATGTGCCATGTTGTTTTGCTGCACCCATTAACTCCTCATTTAGCATTAGGTATATCTCCTAATGCTGTCCCTCCGCCCTCCCCCCACCCCACAACAGTCCCTGGAGTGTGATGTTCCCCTTCCTGTGTCCATGAGTTCTCATTGTTCAATTCCCACCTATGAGTGAGAACATGCGGTGTTTGGTTTTTTGTCCTTGCGATAGTTTACTGAGAATGATGTTTTCCAGTTTCATCCATGTCCCTACAAAGGACATGAACTCATCATTTTTTATAGCTGCATAGTATTCCATGGTGTATATGTGCCACATTTTCTTAATCCAGTCTATCGTTGTTGGACATTTGGGTTGGTTCCAACTTTTTGCTATTGTGAATAGTGCCGCAATAAACATACGTGTGCATGTGTCTTTATAGCAGCATGATTTATAGTCCTTTGGGTATATACCCAGTAATGGGATGGCTGGGTCAAATGGTATTTCTAGTTCTAGATCCCTGAGGAATCGCCACACTGACTTCCACAATGGTTGAACTAGTTTACAGTCCCACCAACAGTGTCGAAGTGTTCCTATTTCTCCACATCCTCTCCAGCACCTGTTGTTTCCTGACTTTTTAATGATGGCCATTCTAACTGGTGTGAGATGGTATCTCACTGTGGTTTTGATCTGCATTTCTCTGATGGCCAGTGATGATGAGCATTTTTTCATGTGTTTTTTGGCTGCATAAATGTCTTCTTTTGAGAAGTGTCTGTTCATGTCCTTTGCCCACTTTTTGATGGGGTTGTTTGTTTTTTTCTTGTAAATTTGTTTGACTTCATTGTAGATTCTGGATATTAGCCCTTTGTCAGATGAGTAGGTTGCAAAAACTTTCTCCCATTCTGTAGGTTGCCTGTTCACTCTGATGGTAGTTTCTTTTGCTGTGCAGAAGCTCTTTAGTTTAATTAGATCCCATTTGTCAATTTTGGCTTTTGTTGCCATTGCTTTTGGTGTTTTAGACATGAAGTCCTTGCCCACGCCTATGTCCTGAATGGTATTGCCTAGGTTTTCTTGTAGGATTTTAATGGTTTTAGGGCTAACATTTTGAATGTTATTTAAGATAACTATTAACACAAAATTGAGAATTGGAATCATAACAATATCCAAGTTTAACTAAATAGATAAATTCTACCTAAATATTTTAAGCAAGAGATTATATTTGAAATTTCATTTTTAAATAAAGATAGCAATTTTTCCCGTAACTTAATATTACATTTTAACACTAATTTTTGCTAGCACACTAGATAAATTATATCACTTATCAATGCTTTCCCTAAGATACCAACCATGAAAATTAAGAACCACCTACAGCATACCAATTCTATCTCTCTCAAAGCATTAATTAAGATTATTTTTCAATGTTGTGTTGGGATTCATGAATTTCTTTCTAAAACTCTTATACTTCAAAAGAGAGTAAAATTGGAATATTTTACAGCAGTGGGAATAGGAATGAATAAACCATATCTATATGCACCATCAATAGATCTCACAAAGATAATGCTAAGCAAAACAAGTCAGACACAAAAAAGGACATGTCTTTTATTCCATTCATTAAAGTTCAAAAACTGGCAAAACAAATCCATGGTGTTAGAAATCAGTAGTAGTTTCAGAAAGAGTCAGAAAGGGGCTTTTGGTTGCTGATAATGTTCTAATTCTACATTCTAGTTCTGGGTGCAGTTTAACAGGTATGTACACTTCCTACATATCAAGATGAGCATTTATAATTTATGCATTTTTCTGTATGTATGCTATAATTAAATAAAATATTTACTTTAAAAGATGGTGACCTGGCCGGGTGCAGCGGCTCACACCTGTAATCCCAGCACTTTGGGAGGCTGAGGAGGGTGGATTGCTAGAGGTCAGGAGTTTGAGACCAGCCTGACCAACATGGTGAAACCTCATCTCTACTAAAAATACAAAATTAGCCAGTCATGGTGGCGGACACCTGTAATCCCAACTACTTGGGAGGCTGAGGCAGGGGAATCGCTTGGATCTGGGAGGCAGAGGTTGCGGTGAGCCGAGATCACCCCACTGCACTCCAGCTTGGGCAACAAGAGCGAAACACTTTTTCAAAAAAAAAAAAAAGAAATGGTGACCCTAGTTTAGGCAACAGAGTGAGAACCCATCCTTATAAAAAATTTAAAAATTAGCTAAATGTGGGTAGTCCTGAAAAATAAGTTATTCCTAATTTATAAACTGATTACAAAAATCACAGAGAAGTAAATAGATTTAAAAATTAGTATTCAAAAGCATTATATTTTTTTCACACTGGAGGCAATTTTTAAATGCAGACTCTATTATGTGAGATTTTTAATGAAATTTGTACTGCATATTTATGGTACAGTCTAAGAGACAACGCAGATTACTAAATACATAGAATTTTGTTCTTTAGCTCAAAAGAATGCTTACTAAGAATCAAACTCTGGAGCATTTTTTTTTTAGTTGTTCTGATATTCATGAGGCTTTGTAATTACAAAAATTACACAATTCTCTTTGATTATACATGAATTATTATCCTTGGTATATATTGTATAAATAGCATTACTCCCCTGTTCTTCAACATGTTTACTACAAATTCAAGAAGACCAGATCTGGTTCAGAGATCTCAGTTGTTAAATTTTCCGGGATAAATATAAGTGAAGTAAGTTATCAGAGACAATTTTATACATTAAAAAATTCTGAATACTCATTTTTTGATGGCATTTACTTTTCTGAAAATTGAATCAAAATATTAATAATGTGATGCTATCCTCCAGTGAATGAGAATTACTACCAAAAAAAAAACCCAAAAAAACAAAACTAGTAGGAACAAAAACCACAAACTAGAAAAGATATTTCTGATGAAATATCTTTGATAACTATTTGATAACTATTTTATACTTCACATTCTCTATGTGCTTTTAAAACTTTAGAAAGTGCTTGTGTTATATATACACACACACACACACTTATATAAGCGTAAATATATGCTCATTTTTGAAGAATTATTAAACTGAAGAAATGTGAAATCTGTAGTTGGTATTTCATGACATAATAGAAGTGCGACTTAAAAGGTAACTTTGTGGTGTTAATATTAGTTTGGCTTCATAAAATGTCTCTACAACTATGCCAGTTACTAAAATGTTTATGGCAATTAGGCAACCAAAACTTTCACTAAAATGGAAACTTTAACAAAGATAGGTGAAAACTTTCTTAGGTGTTTATTATTCTGTTAGTTTCCTATTGAACTTTATGGTGAATTTAAAATTTAAAGTTCTCACAAGGAACAAAATCAATAGGTTTTGATTACTTGTACTCCAGTCATGATAACTCTGAAATGCCTACAGAACTCAGAAGTTCCAACACTGAACACGTCAGTATTTTCTGAATTTGAATAGGAACATGGTAAGTTTGTAGATGAAAATATTTGTGACTTGTATGGCAACATTTCCAAATTTCTGCTAAGAAAATCAGAGTAATAGGGAAACATTTTGCTACAGCTTTAGGTCAGATGTCAGATTAAATAACAGTTTGAGGTCCATGTTAAAACTTAACACACCTATATAAGACTTCAGATTTTTTCAAGAAATAAGATACTCTTTGAGAGGCCTCAGCTACACAGATTTAAGATATTACCGCTTCAGTCAGGTAAGCACCTTCATGTCTTTGGCCATTAAACTCTGTAGGAAAAGTTAATATTCCTTCCTAAAGAGTCTATCATACTTCTAGAGAATAACATGTGAACTAGAAGAATATGATTCCCTCATTTTTATTACTGGTTCCTCTTGGTGTGGAGGTATCTTAAAACATCATAGTTGAATTCCACATACAACCTCTAACCATATTGTTGAACAGATATATTTGAAAAGTTCTGCCTATCGTTTTATGTTCAAAATGCTGACAATGTAAAGGAAAGCAAAATATTATGCAAGTCCTATGTTGACTATTATGGTTTCCAGATAATTTGCCCTAATATTCTTAATAACCAAAGTAACATGGAAATCTGTACTTCTTCAGGCCAACAATAGAAATAATCAAATCTTACAGCTCCACATTGGATGTTTAATAATACTCACAGCATCTATATATGACTGAATTCTAAATAGTTCTCAGTTATTGCTTTAGGATCTCCAACTGGTATTAATTGGGTATAAAATAATGAAAAACTTATTTTTAAAACAATTTGTATCACAGACCCAATCTCTTTCCCAATTTTCCACTAGCTAGATAGCTCTGTAAAAAATGTTCTGCCAGTATCTAAAAGCCAACGTGCCCCAAAATGAATATAGGCCCAAGCACGGAAGAGCTGATAGAGTTTTTACATATTGTACACAAATTTCCAAAGGAATTTCCTTTTGGATCATCACTGGTCATCAAAAAAAAAAAGTTGGTTTTATAACTGAATTACAACCACCTATAACAACATTTGGGTCAAGGGAAAAAAGAGAGAACTTTTGAGATCCTTTGGTAACAGTAGTTTATTTAATTCTTTCTTTAAGAAATATTCTCTATACAAAACTCTTTTCATTCCCTAATCAGCATGTTAAAATATTACAGGACGTTTAGAGAAAAAGATATATTAGAGTTCATCCCACTGCAGTACTTAAGGATTAGGATACATGAACCTGAATTAGGTCTTAGCCTCCTTCAAGGCTTTTAGAACTGTCAGGATATGAAAAACAAACCCAACCAAGTGAAAAAAATCTTTCATCAATTTTTCATTATGCTACGCATCCGCATCCTACAGTGTTAATTTACTCTTGCCCCCTTGAGGTAGGCACCACATTTTTATCCCCATTGGTCTCCTTATTCTGCAGCCTCAGAGACCATCTGCTCTGAAGCAGACATCACTCAATCAGAAGCAGCTTCGTGACACAGCACAGATGAGGTGCTCACTGTACCCCAAGGGCTGCACACACTAAAAAGTAGATTGCTTGTTTAGTATTAAATTATTCAGGATTGAACAAAAAATAGATTCTTAAAAGCTTCACAATTACATAAACTACAGAGACTATTTTAAAATAACTTGCATATACTTTTCTATCATGGTACATTTTCTCACACTGTTGATCTTAGTGTGGCCCCATGAAGATGCACATGGAAACACAGGTTTTTCATTTGTAACAGTGTAATATATATATACATATATGATTGATTTTCCTAGGAGATATCACTTAATTATAGTTTAACCACACTGTGACCATCTGACTCTACTTGCCTAAATATCTCCTGCCTTGGCCTCCCAAAGTGCTGGGATTACAGGCATGAGCCACTGTGCCCAGCCTACTCCCTTTTATTAAACTGTTATTTAAGCTTATTGTTGATACTTTAAAAATGTCCAGAATAGACAAACATACAGAGATGAAAAATAGGTAAGTGATTGCCTGGGGCCAAAGGATTTCATGGGGAGGACAAGGGGGAGGGGGTAGAGAAATGGAGAATGACTACTGATGGTTACAAAGTTCCTTTCTTGAGTGATAAAGATGTTCTGAAATTTATTGTGGTGTTGGTCGCACAACTCGGTGAACATACTAAAAACCATTGGATAATATACTATAAATGGGTGAATTGTATGATATGGGAATATATCTCCATAAAGCTGGGTTTTCTTTCTTTTTTTTTTTTTTTTTTTTGAGACAAAGTTTCACTCTTGTTGCCCAGGCTGGAGTGCAATGGCACAATCTCAGCTCCCTGCAACCTCCGCCTCCCAGGTTCAAGCGATTCTCCTGCCTCAGCCTGTGGAGTAGCTGGGATTACAGGCATGCACCACCATGCCGGGCTAATTTTGTATTTTTAGTAGAGATGGGGTTTCTCCATGTTGGTCAGGCTGGTCTCGAACTCCTGACCTCAGATGATCCACCCGCCTCAGCCTCCCAAAGTGCTGGGATTACAGGCGTGAGCCACCGTGCCCGGCCAAAGCTTGGTTTTTTATTTTAAAAAAGTTCATTGCCATCTGTAAGATGACAAAAGCCCATTTTTCTAATGTGTATATAATTTTTGAGAACTTATTCATTCACCCCATTCTCCAAAGTATGTGGGTCACAAATGGGGATGCACAGCTTTCAGCATCTTTTGCATATTTGTGACAATTTACATGGACACTGAGTGCAAATGGTGAGCTTTAGAAGGAAAAATTCCAATTCTAATAAGTCAGCATTATACTAAAAGATATATATAAAGGTATTTGGCATCCCTTTTCTCACTCCCATCATGCCAGCCCAGTGGTGCACAACAGTGTCAGCAAATATTTTTAATGTAAAATTTTTTAAGAGACTAAAGAATATGTAATATGTGTACTGTATAAGAAGAAAATTGCTTCCCAGTTTAACTCATGGAGTTGACTTGATTAAATTACTGGAAGGATCTAGCTGTATCTATCTAAATATGTAAACATACTGGAAAAAAATTATAGCTTTCAATTTGTCAAGCAAAAATAAATCAGTCAAACAGCAGGTTATTTTATGATAAATAGTTGAAATAATTTAATCTGTCCTTAACAATGAGTTATTTAGCTGAGATGAGAATCAAAGAAATATTTTTGAAGTACCTACTATGTACCAGGCACTGTGTTAGATGCTAGGGATTGAATGTAGAAGAAATAAACATGATTCATCCCCTCAAAGATTTTATGATCTCTGAAGTATTAAAAAAACAAAACAAAAACAAACAAACAAACAAACAAACAAAAACAAAAAAAAACTTTAGCTACAAGATAGACTGGGAACAGAAGTGGGAAAAGTAGACCCAGGGAGATCCATGTAGAGGCAGTAGTCTAAGCAATAGGTGTTTGTTTGTTTTACAAACTTATTTTACTATTTACGTTTAGAATAGAGATTGCAATATAGTATTTGATAAAGGTTCCTGCTGGTAAGTCAGGTGGAAAACATAGCCAGCCCAGGGAATAGCAAGTGCAATGTCATAGGGGCACGAAAGAACATAGTATAGAGAAAACTATAAATTCAGTATAAGTGAGTTATAAAGATCATATTGGAAACAGGAAAGAAGTAAAATTCTAAAAGTAAAGAAGGGCCCAGACCATTAATGTTTTGTATGTCCTAATAGGGAGATTGAGTGTTACACCATAAGTAAAAGACAGGAAAAGGCAAGATCAGAATGTCCATTTTAAAATTACCACTCTAGCATGTGATGAGGATAAGCAGTGTCATCAGGGACATGTGAAAACAAAGTATTAATCATATATAGAAAAAAAAAGCTGTAAAACTTGGGGAAATTGACTTTGAAAGTTTATGGAAAAGAGAAACTAGGGAAAAGTTGGAGACTTCTAGCTTTTGCGTGTAATAAGTGACACTTTCAATAAAGATCAATAATTTAGGGGAACAGAATACCCTAAAATTGGAGAGAAGAACACAGTTTGGTTTTGACCGGATTGAACTTGAAGTGCTGTCACTGTAGAGTAGGGAATTAAAAATGCAAGGCTAAAAAGTCCAAGAGACGGGCATGGACTAAAGATAGAGGCCATACAGTGACCTCTGGGAGATGGCCCGGTTTTTCTGTAGACACTGGATTTTGCTTCACTCCTTCCCATTTCTCTGCTCATGAATGTACTAGGAATAAGGAAGGGCCTCTTGTAATGCCCCTGGAAGGGAATAATGCTGACCCATCAACATATTTAATGAAATACCAGGCAGTGAGAATAAAATAAGGAATTGCAGTGCATACACGCACATGCACACACACACACACACACACACACACACACACACACACGAGACTAAAACAAAATTTTGTACAGGAGTTTTCTCATGAGCTCAGAATACTAATATCATGCAGCTGACATTTTCTCATTTTTCCCATAAGACCAGGGCACAAGTGAGAGGCCACTTTATCCTCATTGGATGCGACCTGCTGTAACTTTCTAAATTTACCATTGTGCTATGAACTGTAATTGTCAGGAATGTTTGGGCTATTCAATTTGAATTCTATGCAAGGTATAGCACTTACATAATTTTACACTAAAATGTAAAAGAGAAGATTGGCTGAAAATGTAGGTGTTTGATTAATTATAGTACATAGCACATGGAGTAGAAAAAAGATGAGCAAATCAAGTATTTGTAGCTTGCATTGCCTTTAAAAAAAACTTAGCTTATATTACAAAATTCTTCTGTTGGAACTCCATCAATAAAAATCCATGTAGTTATTACTGTATTTCAAAGAATATCTGAACTTCTTCTGAGGCAGCTTTCAAAACAAATTCTTGATTTGTTGGGGTAAGAGTACTGGCATCAACTCTAGAGAGAATTTTGAAAAGTAAGGAAATTCCTGATTTAAACAAAACTAAAAACAAAAGCAAGGTTAGTTAATTCATCTCATGGAACTAAACTTTAGCCCAGATGCCCAAGATCTTCTTTTAAAAGAAAAGTCAGGCTTAAGCCAGGCTTAAGGAACAATGAAGAATTCTTTACTAGTTGTCTTTTATTATTTGACTTCTACAGGAATTTGTATTAAGTGGGCTCTCTGAGTCTGTTTCCCAGAGGCAAGGATAGCTTCTTCAGGACCCTGCCTTAAATCTACCCTCAAGTTTGACCAAGTCCATTTACTCCGGGGTCCCCAACACCCTGAACATACAATCATTTATAAATATGTGTTGACAATGAGTTAGAAGCATAGCACTGTGCTAGATGTTGTGCATGGCTCAAGTGGGGTCCAAATTCATCTGTGTACATGTCTATATCCCCAGTTGGCCTGGCCCTCCAAGGTAGAAATAGTCCATAACTTATTCATTTTTATTTCCACTGTCAGCACAGTACCTGACACAGAATAGATGGAGAACTATTTCTGGAAATGAAACAATATAAGGGAAGATGTTCAGCAGGGTGAAATTGGCCAATAGGAATGTCAAGCAGCATTGGTCGATATGAATTAAGCCAGTGAAAATTTGGGGGATCAAGTAAATTTTTTGCAGACTTACTAAATTTTAACACTTGGTTTCAAACCTTGATTAGCAAAATTTATATCTGCTCTTATGAATTCACCTGAAACTCATTGCCTGAGATTAAATTTGTTTTTCAAAGTTTCCTTTACTCGCTGGATGTGGTGACTCATGCCTGTAATCCTAGCACTTTGACAGGCTGAAGCAAGAGGATCACTTGAGCTCCAGGAGTTCAAGACCAGCCTGGCCAACATAGTGAGACCCTGTCTCTATTTATTAATTTTTTAAAGTTTCCTTTATAATTCTATCAAATATCCACAATAAAATCAAACAATGCTTAACTCTTTCTAAGGGTTAATGAGTAAAGTGTGTCTGTATCATTACTATCATACAGCTGAAGTCATGGATGACTAATGAATTTAGTAATACACTTGACTAGACAGGCTCTGCAGCTCGACATTCTCTAACTTTAATTAGGTTAATAGATAAATGACAATTATGACATTACTAAATAAATTAAATACAGAAAGAAACTAGATTCTTGCTGATATTAACTACATAGGAACACTAGTACTCTTTTTTTTAGAAATAAACTATAGGCCAGGTGCAGTGGCTCACATCTGAAATTCCAGCACTTTAGGAGGCCGAGGCAGGCAGATCACCTGAGGTCAGGAGTTTGAGACCAGCCTGGCCAACATAGTGAAACCCCATCTGTACTACAAAAAAAAAATATATATATATATAAATTAGCCAGGCGTGGTCGTGGGCACCTATAATCCCAGCTACTCAGTAGGCTGAAGCAAGAGATCACTTGAACCCGGGAGGCAAAGGTTACAGTGAGCCGAGATCGCACCACTGCACTCCAGCCTGGGTGACGGAGCGAGACTCCATCTCAACAAAAGGAAAACAAAATAAAGAAATAAACTATAATTTTACTTTTCTCTGTGAGGAAAAGATTTTATGTGAAGCAATATATAAACTTTAATTATTGTATAAATTATCCATGAAAAGGGAATTACTGACTACTTAGTATTTTTTAATGTAAAACATGCAGTAATATATTTCAATATCCCCTGTAATTACAGTAAGATCAATTAACCTTCTAAAGAAATCATTGGTATGTCAAAATTATACTGGCCAAGATATGAAGGAGAAAGGTGGTTTTCTTTATAATTACTATGGACATAAAATGTATCTCTCTTCAGTCATAGGGAGTCTATATATTTCATTTTACATATACATTTTTATACAAATATCTACCTGTAATATAATATAAACTTGTGTGTGTGTGTGTGTGTGTGTGTGTGTGTGTGTGTGTAAGGAAAGAGAAAGAGAGAGGAAGTCATACATCCCATTTCCAGAACAAAATTTCAATTTACTTGAAGGTAGAAACCATGCCTTATAATTCTTAGAATACCCAAAACCTAATTCAGTGCCTAAAATATATCAGCCAATAATGATGATTACTATGATAACAGAACCTTAGGGAGGACATTACCTTATCTTTCTTTATGTAAAGCTGACAGTTAATATAGATTATGCTAGCTTCAATTACTCAAAAAATAAACTTCAAAAATCACTTAACGAAGAGTTAGATTATTTTGGGATGTATGAAAAGATAACAGAACTTTTTTTGGCAAAGCAGTAAACTGTACCCAGAAAGACCTTGTTCATTAACCAAATTTAACTTAGTTGAAATGCCAAATCAACACCATAGATATCTCATCTCTAACCTTGACTAAGAACAAGGTAGCAGGCTACCATTGTCTCAGTAATTAAAGGGCAAGATTGTGAAACTACGAGATGTTAAGAATTTCAGATAAAAGGTGTTTAGGTTGTGCCATTTCTCATTGGCAACCTTCAAAATGGGAGCCCAGCATGTAATGTGCAGTGTGGTGAGAACTTGGGTCTACCTTGAAATCCTGTGGCATTCCTACAAGATAAGTTCTCTTCAGCTGGAGATGCTCCACTTAGATTTGGTTTATTTTTTTTCACATATGATAATCATAGGATATATTAGTAATTGAGCTTCTTCCACTGATAGTATCTTTTTCATAGATATAACTGTTAATTTTGTACTAATAATCTAGTCATTACAGAGATTTGGTCTGACCAAAAGCCATCTCTTCTGGTTATGGTTTTAAGTAAGAGAATTAATTATATGTGTTTTGATTGGGTTTATAGTGGTTTTCACTATGTCTTAAGATGAACACTTGCTACAAGGTGCATTGAGCAAGCAAGGCAATTCTTCATTTTTACATGATTCGTATGTATTTATTCAGTTTCAGTGATTCCTCATTGAAATGTTTAAATTTTTTCTTACACAACATGGACTGACATAACATCAAATTAGGAGGCTACATGCCATCTAAACTTGCTTTTTCTTTTAAGTCATCTGTCTACTCAAGAGACTCTACAATATACAATTTGCTTTTGTGTGTATACCCTCTGGCTATTCAAATAGACTGTCAGCTCCTTGAGGGAATGAATGAGACCTTGCACCTTATATATTTTGTTCTCACACCTTTTACCATGATATTAATAGCTAACTTTACTATATTCCAAGCACATTTATAATCTTATTTAATCTTCTTAAGCTTCCCAAATGAAAAAACTGAGGCCTCATAAGGTTAAATCATTCATCTGTATATTTTGGGGTAAGAAGTGGCAGACCTGAAATTGGTAACTGGTAAGTCTTACCACAGAGACCACCATTCATTACCACCATTCATTACTACTTCCCCAAGTTCTCCCAAAGGTGCTAAATACCTTTCCACTGTTGACTGACATATAGGAATGGCTGCTGCTTCCTGCCTGGGATGAAGCTACTGCAGTCACATTCCTGGCTCAACGCTCATGTTCTGATCTGCCTTGATGCTCAATTCCCTTTTTTGGTTAGGGGCAGGGCCCAAAGTTTGAACCATGTGGCATTGCCACCTGTGGAATACCAAGATTTCTTTTCTTTAATGTTGCTAACCCAAGAGCTGTGACTTTTAAGGGTATGGTTATATTATTTCAAAATTGTATCAATATTATACTCAGTAGGTGAATCTAGAGCAATATCTCTATCAAAATTATCAGGATTAACGTGCAAAGAAAAAATATTTTTTTAAGCTTCACAGCAATGGTAGGCTTCAAAGACAACATTTGTCCCTCTGTTTCTATAACAGCATGTAGACTGTTACTAGCTGATATTGACATATCTCCTTGAGTGGGATTTAAACCTGGACCCCTTCCAAGACAGATGAAACCTCTCTCAGCTGTTCTTAATTAATCACCATACTTGCTGTTTAAATGTTGATTACACCTGTAAGAAATTATAACACTAAATCTTTCACAGTAAAAACTAAGTAGTAGAAATGTAACCCATAATGTTTTCTCCCTCAAATTGATTGAAGAGCTATTAAAGCATGGATTATTAAAAAAAATCATTTAGGTTATAAACCTTAAGAAACATAGAAATACTTACTTCATAAAAGTATTTGTACAAAACTACAAAATGTCTATGTCCTTTCAATGCCTTTTTTGCTCTTATAATCTCCCTTCTCTTAAAAAGGATATATATGTAAAATATAGCCTTCCCTAGCCTTTATGTAACGGAAGTAGACAAATCTGTTTGTGTGTCACACACACATATATTTCTATATATGATGATTTCATGTTCTACTGTGAAAATGTGCACGCACACACATACATTTTATATATATATAATATATATATATAGGACATTTGAAAATGACTATAAAAGAAAACAAAATTATGGTCAGCAACCATAATCCCATTAATCAAACTTAACACTGCATATTTTGATGTGTTTTCTTCAAGAATTTTTCTACATTAAGGCTGGGCATTGTGGCTCACGCCTGTAATCCCAGCACTTTGGGAGGCCAAGGAAGGCAGATCATTTGAGCTCAGGAGTTCTAGGGCAACATGGTAAAACCCTATCTCTACTAAATATACAGAAAATTAGCCAGGTGTGGTGGCGTGCACCTGTAGTCCCAGCTACTTGGGAGGCTGAGGCACGAGAATTGCTTGAGCCTGGGAGGCAGAGGTTGCAGTGAGTCGTGATCATGTCACTGCACTCCAGCCTGGGCTACGGTTGTGAAACTCTGTTGCAAAAACAAACAAACAAAAAAAGAATTTTTCTACATATACTCTACACATTTGTGTAGGTAATGCTTTCACGATGTTGAAATAATATTCTGTGTTTCACTTTTAAAAATAAACATTACAAAATTAGTATAGCCTATACCACTCAAAAGTTTAAAAAGATATTTTATATATCATATAACAGTCAATGGATAGATTATCATTGTTTTTAACATTTCCCAATCATTTGTACAAAACTGGTGCCTTTAATATTCATTATTTTAAGCAACGCTACCATAAAAACTCCTGTATGTACATCTTTGTCCCTGTCTTGATTGTGTCCATTGTTTAAATTCCTAAAAGTGAATTAACAGTGTCAAAGAATGTAGATTTTTGGCACACATTGTACACATTGAAAGTTGCTAACTGAAAAGACATTTTTGCAGAAGAGTTGCTAACTGAAAAGAATGTTTGCCGAAGAGACCACCTCAACACAATCATAAACTCAAATTGCTTTGCTTAGTTGATACGTAGATCATTGTGGTTTTGGTTTGCCTTTTTCGTTTTTGAAGAGTTTGAAAACTTAGTCATATATTTATTGTCTACCACATTTGTTCTTTGATTTGTCTATTCACATTTTTTGTCCTTTTAGAGTTTCAAAAGTATTTTTTAATATTATATAGAAGGATAACATTTTGTCATTGTTTTTGAAAATTTTCTCAAGCTTGTTATAGAAATCAAAAAGTATGAAGTTCCACTTTTAGATCCTTATTCCATTTATTTTATGCTTTCCAACCCTGAAGTCAATGAAATATTTCTCATTTTCTTATAGATTTATTAATTAAAAATTGTTTCTTTTTTCTTCCATTTAATTTTTTTAATTTCCTAAAACGTATTTTAGTGTGGGTCATAAGTAACAATCTTGCTTGAAATATTCCAAGTCAGCAATTTTTTCCAATTGTGGAAAATCTTAGAACCCACTTTAAATTTCTCCAATGTCTCCTTTTTTTAGGTATCTCTTTCTTTAAAGAGCCAGCATTATAAAATGGGCTTAGAACTGCCTTTCTAATCCTGGTTCTATCACTTGCCATGAGCTGTGAGACCTTGAGGAAATTACTGAACTAAAAAAAGTCTCAATTTCCTAGTATATAAAATGTATAGAATTCTGTGGATTGGATTGTGTCATATATATAAGTCGCTGAGAACAGTGTATTGGAATAGTAGGCATCCAATAAAGGCATATTTTAATATTCAGTTCACAAAGCTAATGTCAGTAGTAAATGAAATGGTATGCAGTGTGCCATTACAGAATCTAGCAGATAATAGGGGCTCAATAAATGATAGCTATTGTTGATAATAATTAATATGGAATTTGCTATAGACATTCATACATTTCTTTTATGTGTTTACTGTCTTTACTTTTTATTTCCTTCTTGTTTTCCACCTTTAAATTATCTTGTGATCCTAGGTAGAATAGATCTGTTCCCAATGCCAGATGAAGTGGTTAAGACCAAGATGGGCCAGGAAGCAGGACAGTCCATTAGTTGACAATGTCCGTGGGTAGGTTTTGGCATGTAGCTGTAACTGCATGGGTTACATTTAAAATAAGAATGGCAATTGGCATGTCCATCTAGATCACAGCTTAATTCTTTAAAGAATTGATTGGTGGGTATGACAAATCAATACCAGAGAAAAGACTGATTCTTCAATCTATGTATATATGATAAAACAAGAAGAAAGAACATGTAGACTTACAGAATTCATTATTTACTTTCTTGAAATAAACTTATTGAATAATTAATTTTACAGATTTATATATAATTTTAAAATATAGAGTATCTAATATTTGATACACTTCACATTAGTCAATATATTAAGAACTTTTAATGAGGCCAGAAGAATTTTGTTAATCATCTCGCATGTGCTACATGACATTTTAAGCAGGAGAGTGGGATTCAGCCAAGATATTGTACTAGCCTTCAATTCCAAGGAAGGATCAGATCATTCAGAACAATCTTGCTGTTCAAGCTGACTGCTCAACAATGGAATGAAATTCTGACTTTTAAAAAATTTGGGGACACATTTTCATAACATTGTCTTATAGTACCTTGGTCCTTGGATTTCCAGTAGAAAGTGACAAGGTTAAACAATGAATAAAAGGACTCTATATAGGTGCACAGTAATTATTAGTTTTTGGAAGTGAAACTTAAATTTATTCTAAGTGCTATGGTTTAAAACTTCATTGTGATACAGCACAGACATTTTCTTACTTTTAAGGTGATGCATAAGAAATGCAGAAGGGCTCATTTGCTGGCAGAGTATCTTCCATTCCCACATGTCCCATGTGGTCTCAGCTACTTTAATTGCCTCTAAATAGAATTTTGGCAATGCACTGAATTAACCTGGATAAGAAGAAGCTTAATAAAATGTGAAGGGTTTTCTTTTACTTTTATGCTCTTATGTGCTGATGTTACATATTCAGCTCTGACTCTTCAGTAAAGTCAGCCTCTTACAACACAAAGCAGTGGTTATCATACTTAAGTGCACTTAAGGGTTACTTAGAGACTATGCTTAATCTTGTTAAATAAATATTCTTGGCTCTCACCTCTGAGATTTTAACTCAGGAGGTCTGGAGTAAAGCTTAACCATCTACATCATTTAAAAACACACCAGGCGATTCTTCTGATGTGGTAGTTCACAGAATACACTTTGGGAGGCGCTGACATAAAGGATTAACTAGACTTTTCATACTGTGTATTTATTACACAATCCCAAGTATACTTTATCCTATGTCATCACTAATCATCTAGTCTGTCAAAATGTATGCTGTAAGAATGCATAAAAAGCTGAATATCATAAGCCATTTTTAAATGATTATGTATTATAGATGGTATAGACAAATCTGTGAAATATATACCTTACTCATATAAAATTGTTAATTGTCTTTTATTCCTGAAAAATAATCTTTTTCTTTTGTAACTCTGGGGAAAAGTTCATATGTAACAACCAGTGGTTTTCAAAAAGGAAAGATTTTCACAAATTTTTCTATGTACTTCTGTTTTACTAGGTATCTTAGAAGATGCTTTCTAATATCCTTCAGAAAGCCAATAATCTAGAAAGGTATGACACAAAAGTAGCAAATAGAAAGATACTTCAGCTCTAGTTCTAATATATTATTTGTGACTTGTGAGAGATCCAATTTAAGTACACAATGTGTTTATTTAATAGAGTTGCTGTACTAGGATATGGAAATTCCCACAGTGTCAAACAGAATCTATGATTTACTTCAAAGCCCCCTTTTGGAACTCATTGATGACTGAGGAAGGTAAAGAGTACAGAAAAAAAAAAAGACAGAAATTTAAATAAACTGTATGTCAGCAACACTTAAACTCATCAAAAACACAGTTTCAATTTATAATCTGTACTATTACACAGCTGGCTTTCACATAGCTTTAAGAAACAATTCATTAGCTCAAAGCCACCATTGAAATGATTACACTTCTGTCAATCATTGTAATATTTTTACTATTTTTTTTGAGACAGCATCTTGCCCTGTCACCTAGGCTGGAGTGCAGTGGTGCAATCAGGGCTCACTGTACCCTCAATTTCCCAGCCTTTATCCTCCCAGCTCAGCCTCCCAAATAGCTGGGTCCATAGGTGCACACTATCAAACTTAAAAAAAAAAATTATAGAGACAGAGTCTCCCTGTGTTGCCCAGGTTGATCTCAAACTCCTGGGCACAAGTGATCATCCTGCCTTAGCCTCCCAAAGTGCTGGAATTACACGTATACTTCTTATAAGCAAGTATTAAAGAAAGGCACAAAAAAGTTTTACTATAGTCACATAAGCCCACACAAATATGATATGAAGGTCAGCTTTGAAAAATCAAACACCTAAAATTTTGACAATCAAATGTGATATAATATGCCTACGATTTCACAGAGAAACCTTAAATAAAAATAAAGAATTCAGGAAACAAATAAATCTATCTTGTGGCATAATAAGTTTTGACTAAAGGGGCATAAAATCCAAAACAGCAACTAAAAGTGAGTAAGAGGCACAGCAGATGTCTGTGTGGGAAGGAAGCAAAATACAGCTGAAATGAGGACTCTCTCCCCAGAGTATTCCCAGCTCCATCATCACACAGGTGACCTTGAAAAAGTCACTATAGGGACAGTGGAACTAATCTTATTAAATATAGCAGAAAAGATATTATTCAAAAGTTATTACATAGTTCAAGTAAATACAAATACTTGGTTTGGATATACCTCATTGTAAAAAAAAAAAATAGATAATGCTTAACATTACAATGTAATCTTTCTTTCCTTCTTGAGACAGAGACTCGCTCTGTCACCCAGGCTGGAGTGCAGTGGTGTAATCTTGGCTCACTGCAACCTCCACCTCCTAGGCTCAAGTGATCCTCCCACCTCAGGCCCCCAGTAGCTGGAATTACAGAAGTGTGCCAGCACACCCAGTAATTTTTTTTTTTTTTGTAGAGATGGGGTTTCACCATGTTTCCCAGGGGTCTTGAACTCCTGGGCTTAAGTGATCCCCCCACCTCAGCCTCCCAAAGTGCTGGGATTACAGGTGTGAGCAATGGCGCCTAGCCTACCTTCACCAAATTTCTTTAAAATGTAACCATTGCATTTTATGTACAACTTGATATAGAGAATAACAATTCAAGAAAATATCTACTACTTTCTAGAGCAAACATGTTTTATACATCTATTTTATACCAATGCTATGGTTTGAATATTTGACTCTGCAAACCTCAAGTTGAAATTTGATCCCCAATATTGGAAGCAGAGCCTAATAAAAGGTGTTTAGATAATGAGGGTGGACCCTCATGAATGGCTTAGTGCCATCCTGGTGATAAGGAATGAGTTTTTGCTGTATTAGTTCCTGTGGGAGTTCGCCTGATGGCTGATCATTAACAAGAGCCTGGCACCTCCCCCTGGTTTCTGTACACACCAGCTCTCCTACCCTTTCCTCCATGAGTGGAAGCTTCCTGAAGCCCTCACCAAAAGCAGATGCTGGTGCAACGCTTCTTGTACAGCTTGCAGAACTGTGATCCAAATAAACCTCTTTTCTTTATAAATTGCCCAGCTTCGGGTATTCTTTTGTAGCTACACAAACGAACTACGACAACCAGTAATGTGTGCAATTGCAGTAAGGGTACATTCCTTTTTTGAGCAGAAGGTTATAATTAAAACTTCTTAGTTACCAACGTCTTTACTGTTTTTAGAAGTGTTTTTGTGCTTCCATCACCTTTTCAATGTTGGTGGCCTCTGGTTTCATCTGGGGGCATGTCACCTGTAGTGGGAAAATTCCCATAAATAGATTTGCTACTTTGGGTGATTTCCTAGTCGTTAATTCATTCATTTTTTTCACAAATATTTACTGAGTACCTAGGAACTTCAAAGAAAATAGAGCTTATGATATGCAGACTACAACCTAATTGATTCTCCTAAAACAGCCTTTGGTCAATGGCCTTTCACTAGTATATAGTTCAAATTCTAAATCTTGACTTATGAATCTCTTGATAATCTTAGCCTATGTGCCTCATCCAAATTTTGGGGGTTGCACAAATGTCCAATAGAAATGGTATTATAGCCACTGCTTCCCAGTCTTTCTAATGAGTCCAATACTGAGTGTGTGAACTTCCCATAATGCTTCAGGACTTAACTTTTCTGCCACCCTCTGAGGCTGAGTTGTCATCCTGAAGTACTCTATAATCCCCTGTGCTTTCTCAGGACATGGGAACACAATATTCAAAGTCCTGCTTTGGCCATCCCTGGATTACACTCCTTCAAGCCAAGTTTGCATGTCCTACTCATCTTGGTAGGCCCGTGCCTGGCTGAATACATGCTTACTGAAGGCACAAGTGTACTTTCTTCCCAATAGGAACCCAGATTGTATTTTGCTTCCAAGATCTGCTTCAGGCTCCACTTTCTCCACTGGCAGGACGGATATTAAAAATATTTAACAACTAGTTCAGCTCAGGCACCAACCACTCCCAATGGACACTGGCCACAGCACTAGAAGGAGGTGGTCCTGGAAGCCCCTTGAGAGTCCAGGCATTATTCTTTTGTTTGCTTCTTTAGAGGATGGGAGTAGGCTGGGAAATCCTGAGGATGGGGTCCTGCTAGCCTCAGAAGGGGAAGCTTGGTGGGTTCATAGGAACAGTTGCTTAATTAGCCTGTGTGAAAGCAATTCAAACCGTAAACAACTGGTACAGCTGATCTGCACCATATCAGCTAAATATTAGCTCTGTCCACGAGGTGTTCCCAGAGCACTGAGGCCTGCACTGATCCCCTCCTTCTTGGGCATCGTATAGTGGCTCATTTCATCACTCATGCAGCCACTGAATTCTCTACTACTTTTTATAGTTAATTGATTACATGTGGGTAAGCCCTGTTTCTAAAACTGGATTGTAAGTTCCTAGAGAATGAAAGCCATGTCTTCTCTTCTTTCAATCTTTCTTTTTTTTTTTTTTTTTTTTTTTGAGACAGGGTCTCACTCTCATCCAAGATGGAGTGCAGTGGCATGATCAAAGTTCACTGCAGCCTCCACCTCCCCAGACTCAGGTGATCCTCCCACCTTAGCCTCCTGAGTAGCTGGGACCACAGGCGTGCACCACCACACCCAGCTAATTTTTGTATTTTTTTGTAGAAACAGGGTCTCGCCATGATGCCCAGGCTTATTTTGAACTCCTGGGCTCCAGTGATCTGCCTGCCTCAGCCTCCCAAAGTGATGGGATTACAGATGCGAGCCACCATGCCAGGCCTTTATCTTTAAATAAATCATCTAAAAGTTCCATAACCATCTCTACATCATTTTGTATTTTTTGAAATGCTCTACCAGAGTAATTTCCATTACACTTTTGGCTCTTATTAGGGTTAATATCAAAACTAACCATATGAACAAAATTTCCTTATCTTTTATAAAAGTGTTACAGAAGACAATACTATACCATTTAAACTAATTTATATTCTTTTAGAGTTCAAAGCTGAAGGAAAGTTTAACTGAACTCTTTTGACATACTGATATGCTTCATAGATAAGGAATCATCTCACTCATTCTCTCACACACACACCCCTCTATTTCTTTTATAATCTCCCCAAAATCCTTCAATAAAAACAAAAATACATCCTGAATCTGATTACAATGTCACCTCCATTGTTAACATCCTAATTCAATCCTCCATCCTTGTTCACTTCAGGGCTGCAAACCTTGAAACCAGTTAAACTGGTCTCCCTTCTTTTTCTCTTGCTGCATTCTCAACTCATCCTTCACCAAGGAAAGAGAGGGGGAAATGGAGGGAGGAAGAGACGGGGAGAAAGGGAGAGAGATTTTTTTCAAAGCATAAATGAAGTCCTACCATTTCCTGGTCTAGAGCTCTCCAGAGGCTTCTCACTGTGCTTCTAATGAAATCCCAACTCCTTTTCCAAGACTCAATTATGTTTAGAAAGAAATCAAACTTTTGCCAAGGTAGGCCCATGCTTGCCTCTCATACCTCGTTGCCATCCGTCCTCTTCTTTGATCACTACATTTCAGTCATGCTAACCATCCTTCCGTCCCTTGAACATTCCCAGTACATTCCCCTCTCAGTTAGGCACCATGCTTCCTCATCCCCCCATATATATGCTGAAAGTCTGTCTCCGATATCACAGGAACTCTGTCTTGTCATTGTTAAATTACCAGCATTCAAAACTATACCTAGCTTAGTGAACATTTGCTGATTGACTTACTATCTTTTGAGTCAGCGAGAAGAAAAGTATTGTTTTCATAATAAGACCAGAATTCATGTTCATGGTCTAAAGTAATAAGAACATTTATAGAATAATGAAAAAGCTCATACGAAAAACCTGAAATTCTCTACTACAATTGGGAAAAATTGTTAAAAACAAATGAAGCAATAAAATAAAAATCTCTGAGAGTAAACTGGTAAAAAGAGAAGGATGTGATAATTTGAAAATCAGCTAGGATAGGTAACCTAAAAAATGTCTATATTAAAGCATCAGATTTATGGTTTTGCTCTTGGGACAAAGCAAATTAATTTGTTATACTGTGGAAACCACAATAGAAATACATGATCTCAGTGCAAGAAAAATACAGAGTATACTTAGACCAATATGCAAATTTATAAATGATGTCATCACAAAAATACAAGCCAAAAGAAGACCATAAAATAAAGATACATTTTTTATGCTGTTCTAAATAGCACTTTATCAAAACATGGTCAAGCATCCTTCTCTCTGGAGCCTACTTGGACCCTACAAGGCCTTGCTGACTCATGTCAGAGTTACCCTAGGATCCAGGGCAAAGTCTATAAGGCATCTCCAAGAGCTGCTTCTTTCACAAGTGAACTTGGAATACACCCACCAGTCATCTGCATACATGAACATGGAAAAATAATGAGATGATGCAGTTTTCCCCTCTGTGATTAAAAATTTAGAAGCATTACCAGGACTAAATAAAAATTTAAAAACAGCTGAATTTTGTTCTTCACTCTCTCCTGTCCTGCATGCTTCCTCTTTTTTGGAGCTGCCAAGCCAATTGTGATAAGAGCAGATCTTTGGTCCTTTAAGGATTTACGTAAAAGGCAACTTAATTTCAGAGGAAAACCCTGACATATGTTTGTGAGTCTTACATTCTCATTTGGAAGACATAAAGTCCAACTTAAACTATCTAGAATCACATATTTTACTTAAGTCATGCTTGGTATTAAGTTAAACATTAACTTTTGCTTTTTCTCCATGGCCAAAGTGGAAAAATTCTGGGCAGAATATCACTTCTGAAGGTAGAAAACAGGTCCACTTCCACCTCTACCACACCTTTCCAATGTCACACCAATCATGATATGCTCCAGTCTATAAAACCTTTAGCAGAAGACTTTATTAAATGACTAACAGGCTATATTAATTAATTCAGAGAAATGAGGTTGTATATTTTTAAAAATACACTCATTTTTGTGGTCCTGAATTAGTAGTAATGATACTTTTTGTCCCCTCAGTTCAGAAAGCTGCATTAGAAGTGACTGCTCTGAGAAGTCCGGAGTGGCTCTCCTGGGTGGATGTGGGTAGTGGAAACCAAAATCCAGGAGAAACGTTACTGCTCTTGGTTACAAACCTCGCCTGTGCAGTTGTTAACGGTGGGTGATCTCCCTTCCCCGAGACTGCCTCCCTCCCCACCTTTTCTTTCTTCGTTTTTGACTACCGTGACTTCCATGCCCGAACTACTGTTCTCTTTTTCATGACAGGGCTTTCTGTTCACTGCCAACTGCAAATATTTGCCCTTCGTGTTGTTTTGTTGATAAATTCTTAGTTTTAGTTTTAGTTTCACTATGGTCTGACAGAGTTTCAGTGCTAAGAAATGATGACATTGTTCCAGGTCAGAGTAAAAGCCAAAGAGAGCAGAGCACCACCTCCTATGCTTCAGACTCTGTTCTCACTCCTGGAAATATCAGGCAAGTACATAACAAGTACAAACGCCTCTGCCTCTCTTACTCAGAAATCCTACATATCTTAGTTTCATAGTTTCAGCCAAACCATGCAACCAGCTCTTTATTTTCATGCAAATAAATAACTTGCAATAAGGTCAAATTCCTGGATCTGACAGATAAAAGATAAATTTTATTTTCCAGCAAATATGAAAATCCAAATATTTCAGAGATTCCTGGCCAAAAAAAAAAAAAAAAAAATCACAATAAGCCTTTGTACCCATTTTAAGGAACACATCATGCCTATGAATTATTAAAATCTGAAAGTCAACTTATTTAATTGCTTAACGTTTAAGCCTTTTTACAAACTATTATTATCATAACAAGAAAAGCATTTAAGGACCTCTTCACTGAAGTTAGTCAAATATTAGAGGGAAATACCTTTTTAGGCTGGAGCTGGGATACTAAATGAGCATATGCTTAAAAAAATGCTCTGTGACTTAATGAGAAACGAACTATACATGAATAAATAGGCGAAAGAATTTGACAGACGGAACGTAAGTGAATCTCTGCAATACTGCTGAAAGTCACTCTATAATAATACGTATGTCCACCTTTGGACAAAATTCCAAATTAAAGAGACAGCGTCATTGCTCATTCCCAAATGTCAGCTCAGAGTTAAAGACAACCGAGAAAAAACAAACGTGGCATTGCGTAACATGAAGAGGAAGCAAAAGCATGCCACTTGATCAGAGGTAGTCAGGTGGTTTGATCACATTGGCTTTATTCTGTCAACTTCCTTCCAGGAAGTTTAGAGGTTTCACCAATGAGGTCTACTGTTGATTCTTATGCCACCATCCTCCCTTCCTCCTCCTTTGTGGCCTAAAACTTACCCACACTCCAGGTTCTTTGATGTCCTCACTGTTACAGCCATAGTAGTCTGGGGTTTTATCCAGTTCCTGCATGTTTCCTTGTGCTCTCATGCTCTTATCCGCATGGCAAGAAGAGCAGAGGGCTGCATTCCCCATTTCAGCTCTACAGTTCCTGCTGTCAGTGGGCCCGTCCTTGCCCTCTGCACTCTGTCCAGGGCTCCCAGGGGTACACTAATGTGGGCAATTCATCAAGATGATCCTTGGCTCCTCTGCTCAGTTCCCTTCCACGCCCCTCACCAGTTCTCCCCATCTGCTAGCTGGCTTGCTGGTGTCAGAGACAACTCAAAACCCCCAGCAACTGCAGGCTGCATTCAGTGACCATTTCCAGTGCAGGCGCTGCCAGTCTATTTTTACACCTACCAGGCCAGCTATGCATGTCAATGGAGTGAGGGGGGTGAGGCAGACAGAGAGCAGGGGAGGGGGCGGTGTTGTTTTGTTTTTCACCATGCAAGCAGCCTGCCTCACACATGGACTTAAGTTCCTGCTGGGTAAAATGTCTCTACATATGAGAATTTTTGCATTACTCAATGAATGCCTTTGAATCTTTTTATTTCCCTCTTCTCTGTCTCTTATTCACACAATACTAAATATTTTAATGAATTTGCTTTATCAGCAAAACAGATAAAAATTATTTTTGTAATTGCTTCAACCAAGTGGAAACCACGTGGCTTATGTATACTATCTTTCTCATTATTGTTACATAAAACAATTAGCCATCCTTTTACCATTCTTTTAACATGTAATATTCATTGGAAATACATCCATCAAATGGCTCACCTGACACTGGTATAGAAGTTTTGGTTTTTATAATTGTGTAGTTTGTCATTATTCATGATTGTGCCACGTAAGAGCAAACATGTTGATTCATTTATAATTCGTTTTAATTTTTAGTATTTTGAAAATGTTTTCCCCAGCTTTACAAACAATAATTAAGATGGCTTTCAACACCATCCAATCTTTGAAATCATATTACAGATTTTTGAAAGAAATTGTTTCCCACTGAGATGAGCATAGCAAATATACATTAGATATGCTGTATGAAGCTAATTATGATCAAAATCAAAGCTTTGTGAGGGACTAACATGGATTAAGCTTTATTTCTCCATTAGGGTTTCCTCTAAAACTATATATATATATGTATTTAAAACTATATATTTATATATATAAAATTTTATATATTATATAGTTTAACTAGTATAGTTTAAAAACCCTATGAAATATATTAATATAAATATTATTATATATAATTATTTGAATATTAGTCCTATCCTTCGTCATTTGTTATTTGCATGTATATATCGCTTATTTTGCAAATCACTTTAAACTACTCAGTGCAGGGTCCAGACTTAGATTTTGTATTATCCATCCACATGCTATAAATTAAATATTAAATGTCTAAAAAAAGTATTGAATTGGAAGCAATTATTTGGGGAAAACAGGATGTGGAAGATATTTAGAAACTAACCATATTACATTTGATAGACCAGAATTTTCCTTTCCAATATGTCATTTTTTTTAAAGCTAAAAACCATTTGCCATTTTTTTAAAAAAAATTAAAAATAACATTCCTAAAATACCTTTCTCAGATTTGAGTTCACAAATCCCTAAACACTCAAATCCGAGAGGGACATTTTTGTATTGCTGCTTTCCACAGGGCCCCACGCTGCTTTTTTGTCAATCTGGTTTTGAATAACTCTTCATTCCAGAGTTTATGAGCCTTAAGTATCTTGCTTATTATAAAGTTCCCATCCTTACAATCCAGTTTCTGAGAGGCATTGCCAGTATTCAGTGAAATTACTTTAACTTCCCAGCTATAGGTGAAGGCATCTCTTAAAATCATGTTTTAAAAATTACTGACTGAACCAAAAATATTATGACAACAATGGAAGGGGGCTCATTTCTCCATTCATGTTAAAAGGAACATAATCTAAACCTTTTAAATGTTAAAGTTTTAAGTGAAAGTATTCACAAAGATGATGCTTCAAAATCAGTAACAAGATTAATCTGTTGGCTGGGATACATCAAGCAAAGCCTTTCATGTTGCCTGAATAATTTTATATAGACTAACGATTCATCATAATATGGTAGTTTCTCAACAAATTTTCCACATATTTGAACCATGTACTGTAGGATTTAAGTAGGCTATGATGTTTAATGGTGTGTTTATAAATTCTTTTACAAAGATGTGGTTTTAACTTTTTTGTCTCCTTCTATAAGGTTCTTAGAACCTAGAGAAGGTCTGTGGTCCACAAAGTCTTACAATAGATGCTTCTTCTTGAATATGTATGAACTATTTTATTCAGAATATAAGCCCAAAACAAAGAATGCCAATCAAGATTTTTCCAGCTATTGAAAGAGATGCACTCCCTCATGCCCACTTTTGGAATTAGTGTACTATTTTTTAAAAATTCAATAGAATCTTCAAAATAGAATTATGTCCACTTAAAACACTGGTTGTAAATCCTAAAAATTATCTCTAGCCTCCTCACTTCATTCTGGAGCTGAGGTCTGGAACTCTGTACTTACACATGGAAAAGGAATATTTAACCACAGCAGATTCAGGAGATGCCCCTAGGTGCTAGATGAATAATTTTGCTGTGCTTTAACATCTCGAATTGTTTCCTGTCATCTTTCTGTCTCATTAATACATTACCCATTCCACCGCCATGCCTTTAATTTTACTTCTTCCGCCAAGCATGCCTTCCCCCTCCTCCACCAGTCCATGTTCACTGTCTCCAAAGCTCATTTTAAAGCTTTCCTGTCTCCTGCAAGTCTTCATTACACCTTTGTTATTAGTCCCTTAATTTGTGTTAATATCGTCTTGAATAAGGTTGCGACTACTATCGGCTCTCACTCTTTGCAAGATATGCCTGTTTTCTCCGACCGACGTCCTCCCATACCTAAATATGCACAATAGTATCAAATGTTTGTGAGGTAAATGAATAAAAGGCAACCACAGATAGGGACGCAATTCATAATATCAATATTTAACTGGACTACACTGACCTAAACATCTTTTTTTTTTTTTTTTGCAGATTAACAGGAACAGATTTAATAATTTTAAACATATTTAAGTATGACAAATATTTAATTTCTTTTCCAGATTTTCAATAAACCTCCCTTTTGGCCTTTGAAAAAAAGGTTAACACCATTTGGGGTAAATTTTCCTAGAAAAGAAATTACAGTGCTTTGTTAAGAAGGAAAACACCACTGAGAGTATGAACCAACCAAGTAACATGCTGTCAACTGTTGGAAGACACTTCCCTAAATGACTAGGTATTTGTTTTCTTCTACCCCTCTTTCTTTTTCTTCATCTCGGGGAAATCATCTCATGCTTTCTCCAATAAAGAAACTTTCTGCTTGATGAATATAATATCCATACTCCTATGATTAGCACTGTCCCAAATATGCCATGTAGTGATCCCTGAACCCCACTGCTAAAGCTTAGTGCTCAAACAGGGAAGGGCCAAGGAAAGACAAATACAAACACCTGGTGCTACTGTGATGGCTGAAATTTCCTATTTTCTGGCTGAATAGATTTAAATTACCAACCTGGAACCTGGAAAACATCATAGCTGTGAAAACAGAATTTCCAACGAGCAGCTGCCTATGTGTGATCACTTCAAACTTTGCCGATGATCAGATACTTTCCAATAAAAAATAAAAGTGTAAGGGGTCTGCAGAAGAGGACCTTACTTCAGAAGTTAAAACGTTTCTAGTTCTATCTTCCAGTGGTTAACTAAGAGTGGCTGCCAGACAGGTTTGGCACAGAAGCTTGGGTGATATGACAACCTATATACATAACATTTTGTCAAACTGAAGGAAAGCTTAGCAAATACAATGCAGCACCATCCTTTAATAATCTGCCAGCAGACAGCCAGGATCTCTGTGGACATCTGACAAGGAATATGCTTTCTGCCAGGGCAGAACAATGTCACCACTGTTTTTCAAAAATGCTTCAAAGTCATTAGGGCAAATTACTCAGAAAGCAAATATTTGCATGTTTGACCACACTTAGAGCAGGATACTTGAATTTGATACATGACTTAGAAAGTGAAATTCAAAGCCTCCATGACGTGACATATTTGCAATGTCTTCTTAAATTCCCAGGCACTTTTACTGTTATTATTTCATCTGTATTGCTGTGTTTCAAATCCATCATAAGAGAAAAGCGATTAAGGACTAAGAACAAAGGCTAGCTTCTCAGCTTTAATCTTCTGAAAGTTGCTGCTGAAGTCCCTATGACAGCAAATCTAAAAATCATTCACTGCAGTTTTAAATTTCACCTTTTAAATAAAAAGTCATGATTACAGAACCATCAGGAAACTAACACCTTAGAGAAGAAATAACTGTCTCAGTTCTATAATTTAACCTAAAGGCTTAGATCACAACTCCTGAAGTGCAGTTTTGAAAAGACCTCTTAGCTAGGGTTTACTAATCCCAGGTTTTGATTCCACCATGAATTTGTCTGTGTGGACTTTTGTAACCTTTATCAAATCTGAGCTTCTATTTTCCTGTTTTTAAAAAAAGAAAATTAGATTCGACGGTTGTTGGATCCCTTCCAGCTCTGAAGTTTTTCACTTCTATGACACAGAATATGTAACATTTGAACACACACCTAACACAAGGCCATAGTTGAAGGTGATCACCTATTTAGTCCATCTGCATGGGGACAAAAAGGATAGGAATCACATGGTTTCTCATTCTCTGGGCTGGCTTTACTCAGTAGTGTTTCCCTGGCAGACTCACAGGGAGGATGAAAACACCACTGTGGCATACTCTTTGTTGATATCCAGGAGCTATTTTTCAAGTTGAGGACCATTTCACTCTTATTCCACCTTTGCTGAGTATTAGCCTCACTTACACCCTGCCACATCTTTTACATGTCACAACTGTAAACTAACTGTCGCCTGGAAACATTCTTACTCTCCCAAACTGGCTTTGCAGGACAGCTTTATAGGACTTTGTAAGACAAGTCTTTGCAAATCAACTGTTTTATTTTCCTTCAAATGTTTTGATTAATGTATGCTTTTTTTTTTTTAAGACGGAGTTTCGCTCTTGTTGCCCAGGCTGGAGTGCAATGGCACAATCTTGGCTCATTGCAACCTCTGCCTCCTGGGTTCAAGTGATTTTCCTGCCTCAGCCTCCCAAGTAGCAGGGACTATAGGTGTGCACCACCACATCTGGCTAATTTTGTGTTTTTAGTAGAGACAGGGTTTCACCATGTTGGTTAGGCTGGTCTCGAATTCCTGACCTCAAGTGATCCACCTGCCTCGGCCTCCCAAAGTGCTGGGGTTACACGTGTGAGGCACTGGGCCCGGCCAATTAATTTATTCTTAAAGGGCTAGTGCTATCATATTAAAAAGACTGAAAAAAATTGCCATGAGTCTTTAAAGTGGCAAATCAGAATGTTTCACTCAGAGTCATGAAATTAAATTTTTTTCTCTCCTCCAAGATTCAAGGTTATTCAAGAATATCACACAAATTTAAAAAGGTCATGTAGAGTTTCTCTTAATCTAAACTATCATGTGCAAAAAAACTATCTTAACGTGATATTTAGTCAATACTTCATATTTTTCAGATCATCATTAATATGTAAGATCTATGTTACCCTTGCTGAATTTAGAAATCTGCTTTGATTACTGTCTGCCCTTCTGCCTGTTTTTGATCATGGCAGCTATAATTCGAGACTGACTGTTTCACTCAAATGCGTTTATCTAATTAAATTAATGTTTGGTTATCCCTACTGCATGCAGAATTCTCAATGCCCACATAGTCACATGAATCCAAGGACAAGTTCTCCTGTCTTTGGGAATTACTGACCTGTGGAAAGAAAATTGGAACATTCTGTGCAATAAGCAAGGCAGCATGCCATTTTCTTCCATGTTTGGGTACACTCAATACAATTTATTTGACTAAAAGTTAAACACTTCATGATTTTTACAAATTGGCCCTGTTTATAACTGATCAATCAGGAAAACTGTTGCATAACTTATGGATCTACACTAAATTCCCTATATGGACATGTGGCATAATTTTTCTAATTGGGGTCAATATAAATGACTTTTGCTGTTTATGCTTTACACAGATTAATCAAAATGAATATTGCCAAGCTATTCATGTGCCCACAAACATCAATTAACCAATTTAATTTTACATTCCTTCCAGCTATTATTTTCATTCCAGACTGCTGCCTCTTGACTTCTGGTACATAAAGGACAACATTCTTTAATAAACAGTGCTAACAGCTTGCATAGCTTTCCGAAGGCCACTCCACACAATGCCCAACACAAAGTGGGCACTCAATAAATGTCGCTGACTGACATTAAAGAGACTATGAGGACAGAAGTGTAGGGTGGCCAAAGCAAGCCTAAGGGGCCATTTGGCTAATTCTATGTTCTGTCACATCGGATTGGATTTTGAAATGCAACGTGAATAAAACAATTTAGCCATTGTGCACTCCTACTTATTTTGAAGACAAATACGTGTGTACAGAATCCCCCCAAACTGGTTAACTACTAAAGCAGGGGCTTCCCCACAGCTTTTTTGAAGAGAGGGTCAAGTGATTAAAATAAAAAAGCAAGATGGGGGCTTCATTACAATCTGGCTGTAATAGCTATTTTTTGAAGCCTAAGCCAGTGTATAATTTATAAACACTTCTAGTAAGTTTCCATCTGGCAACCAGCTGATCGAGATAATCTGAAAAATACTCAGTTAAGGTGATTTTAAAATAAATGGTGCATAGCATGAGAATAGATCAGTTAATGGGCAAAGCCTGGTGCCCACAGGAACAACAATCTTAGAAGAGGTGTGACTGTTCATGGTAGGCTGGGGAGAAAGCTGCCTGGCTATGTTCTATGTGTTGCACGCCATGGTTGTCCAGACCTATCTATCAAAGAGGACTCACACGCCGTGGTAGTTAGACACACTGCTTGAGCATCTAGACAAGAAAAACGGGAGTATTGTACTAACGAGCATTTATAATCAACCTCCCCAAATAATGTCTTACTATTAAGCAAATGCCTCCTTGAAGACCCAATGAACTATTCATGACTAAGGGTAGAAAATCAATATTCATTTATCCTTTCCTACTACTTATTTCTATTAGTATTTGGCCAGTGTTTTCCTTTGAAAGTTCACAGGCATTAAGCTACATATATTTATATGTTCAGTTTGTATACTCACCATAGAGGTTCTAGAGAAATAACAACCTTCCATAAACTTTTTGGGCTGCAACACATGGATTTAAATGTTTTGATACATTTGTCATTACCAAAAGATTTCTTCAACTGTAACACAGAGCTCAGTTCTGTGTAATCCTATACTCAAATATTTTAATCTATTGATTTCAAAATATTTTAAAATCCTACTTTCCCTACAAAATACACACATATGACATTTAAAATTAAGCAAGAGACATAGACATTGAAAATACACTTCCAGGCAGAAGTAAGGCATTCATCAGTCAATAACAAACCTAAGTTCAAACTAAATATCTGATGCTGGTTCAACTAGAGCATATATGAGTATTTATTTTAGAATTACCAATTAAACCCGATTTATTATGAGGATAACTGATTTTCTTGTACTATGTTGAAACATAGTACATATTTTCTTAAAAATATTATTTAATAATTGTAGGCTCTTCCAGTTGTGTTGCACCGACATCAGAGAGTTACTGTAAAATATGGTATTATTATTATTTTAAACAGCATGATGAGTGTGCATTTAGTCAAGAACAGTTGCACTACAATTATGGAATGATAAATAGACTAAATTCATTTTATTTCAAAGACGGAAAACTTAGAGCTCCAAAAAGAACTTGAATTTCATTGTCCAACTTCATTCACTTGGGTTTTATTTCAGGATCTCTTTAGAGTAAATGTACCTATATACTTCAAGGTATAAAGAATTATTTATGATCCTTCATATATTATTCATACTGAAATAAATATCCTGAATATATATCATTTGTTCTCTCTGGAAAATGGGAGAATTATTTTCAAGTTTTCAATCTTGCCCTACTTTTCTTTTGAAAACAAAATCACTTCATAAGCAATCAAAAACTCTGGAAATACGGTCATAAATACATTAGAAAGCCAATGCTGTTATTTCATTCTTCTAAAATTGTGTTAATGTGGTCTTATGTCCTCTAAGCTCCATTGCTATTAGCTACATGCTGCTGGAAATAAATTCTAGATGGACACTATCAGCTGTCATTTTGAACTTTGGTGCTCTCATCTGTATAAGCTATAGTAAATACACTCATGCTGATGTTTATATGTGTTTAATCTTTACAGTCAGAAGTTTATAAATCACACTTAGGTCCACATAAAATTAATCTTCTCTACCAGAAGATAAGGAAGGAAGAAGGAAAGAGGAAGAAGAAAGGAATATAAATATGATTAAAAATGCAGATAAATCTCTAAAAATTAAGGGTTTTTTTCCTTAAGAGCAATTATTAAATAATATTTTTAAGAAAAAATGTTTTCCTTTTCTACTAGTTCTTTAGTATTTAACCAGGCTCAGTGCTTTCCTAAGCCAATGCCCTTCTCAAACCTGCTCCTGGTCCAGTCTTCTCTGGCTCAGTGACCAGCAGCCCTATACACCTTGCTGCCCAAGCTGACAATCTTGAAGTGTTTGACATTACCTTTCCCATACATCCAGTCCTGCAGAATCTACTTTTTTTCATCCCTTTGCCACTATTTTAGGTCAGTGATTTATTTCCTGACTGAATTACTGTAACTGTCTCCTAAAGAGTTTACCGGTTCTAGCTTTGCTCTGTTTCAATCCATTTGCCACGCGCCTTAGCCAAGGAGATCTTTCCAAAGCTCAGACCTATTCAAGGAACTCCCTATAATCTTCAAGATAAAAGTGAAAATCTAGGCCGGGTGCAGTGGCTCACACATGTAATCCCAGCACTTTGGGGGGCCGAGGTGGGTGGATCACCTGAGGTCAGGAGTTTGAGACCAGCCTGGCCAGCCAGTAGTCTCAGCACTTTGAGAGGCCAAGGCAGGTGGATCACTTGAGGTCAGGAGTTTGAGACCAGCTTGGCCAGCACGGTGAAACCTCATCTCTACTAAAAATACAAAAATTGGCCAGGCCTGGTGGTACGCACCTGTAATTCCAGCTACTAAAGAGGCTGAGGCAGGAGAATCACTTGAACCCGGGAGGTGGAGGTTGCAGTAAGCCAAGATTGCACTGCCGCACTCCAGCCTGGGTGACAGAATGAAACTCTGTCTCAAAAAAAAAAAGCCAAAATCCTTAATAATGTGGTATGGACTCCTATCTGAGCTGATCTTTCTTTCCCCAGTTTTTGTTTTTTGTTTATTTGTTTGTTTTGAGACAGGATCTGGCTCTGCCACCCAAGCTGGAGTGCAGTGGCGCTCATTACAACCTCCACCTCCCCGGGCTCAAGCGATTCTACCACCTCAGCCTCCCAAGTAGCTGGGATTACAAGCGTGCACCACCACACCTGGATAATTTTTGTATTTTTGGTAGAGACAGGGTTTTGCCATGTTGCCCAGGATGGTCTCAAACTCCTGGACTCAAGCATTCCTCCCAAGTGCTGGGATTACAGGTGCGAACCACCTTCCTACAGTATTCCAGTTTTCATAATCTCATCTTTACATTCTCTCCCTTGAAATTTCTTCTGGACTTTTATTAATAACTACTCCCCTGGATCATCTCCCTCCCTCTCAGTATCTGCAAGACTCCTCTTGGAAGCCCTACCTGGCCAACAGGATTAGGAGCCTGCTGTGGACATACAGCCATCAAGATGATTGTTACCCTGTATTTTAATTGTCTTTTTATGAACAGACACTATATTTTATTTATCTGTTTGTCCCTAGTACTCCTGATAGTGCCCCTATATAGCAGGCACTCATAACTGATTACTGACTAAATGAGCAATAAAAAAAACTTCCTTCACATATTTAAAATATGAGTGGTTTATGCAAACATTTATTTCATTCTTCTCACAAATATTTATTCAGCACTATACGCAGGCCCAAACACAACATTTAAATAAAAAGAGACAAATGCGTATTATTACTGATGTACTCACAGAAATGCTTTAATGAATCTCCGAGAATAGTAATCTGCAGTCATTTATCCAATTACCATTAAAAATGATTTTGTTTTGGTCACATTACTATTCTGTCAGTTCTTGTATAATTATATTTTCAGATGTTTGATTTTGGTCCAGGCACCAAATCTGTTGGTAGCCATCTGAACATGAGGAGGAATGAAAAGAACAAAAATGCCAGTGGCCACAAAAGCATCAGTAGCCACAAACCACAAGATGGTTCATAAGGTAAGAGTAAGACTGTTGATCACATCATGGATATTTCAGGATATGCATCAATGTGACTATAAACATATGGAGAGTAATCATTGCTAATGTCAGGGAAATATAATTATTGTTCTCTAGTGGTCCAGAAGGATTACTCTTATCATAAATGTCTACACACACACACACACACACACACACACACACAGCTCTATGGTTTGGCCATCATTTGCCTCTACGGTATTACATGTAGTGAAAAGCTCTTTTCATTCCACTCTTTCTACCTGTAGAGCTTCTCTGCATTCTTTCATTATTGGTTCCCCTTTTCCAGTCATGGATCCATCACTAGATCCCTGCCTGACCGTGATATCTAATCCTCCTCACAGCTGTCACCTCTGTGTGGCCATCACTTTACTGACATTGCCTTTAATCTATGACACTCACTTCCTGCTCCTCTCTCCACAGTTTTTCTTTATTTTTCATAGGTATCTTTACTTCTAACATGTCTTACCTTCAAAGCAAATGCTAACCTTTTAGAGACAACAGCCACCAATAATATGGCATCTCATAAACTCAAAAATGCCCCACAGTTAGCAGCCTACAATAAATACTCGCAGAAAGATGTGCATTTTCTACTTGTGTTCATGACCAACAACCCATTCAAATACCCAGGTGGAGCTCTCCATTCTTTGCCACTATGAAACATCAGTAATTCACATATATGCTAACTATAGTAACTGTGCGTCCTGAAGAAATGGGCACCATAAAACTTTGGTCGTGCCACTTCTAATGTCTAAAATTAGAATTTCCAATTTTTAAGTTTCTACGGTTATAAAATTGATCTGACTTCATATTTTGATAACTCAAACTATATGGCAAAGTTCTAATCTGATTTTGTCAAGTTTTACTAAATACAAAGGTCATATTATATTTAGTAGACCAAGAAGTATGTCATGACAGTTTAATTTTGTCCTAAATTCTTCCTAAAAAAAGAATTATCAATAAAAGAGACGGTGGCTTTCATTAACCACTGACATTTTAAAATGTCAATTTTACTGAAATATGCCCTTTCTATTTTAATAACATTCGATTCTAGCTGCTACGGAGATCAAGTGTTAAAAAACATCTCTCATAAGGTAGAAGGTAGTTTTTTTTCTTCTTGCTCTGGAACAAGGAGAACATAGTTCAGTTTATTATTATTCCACACTAAGATAAGGGGGGATCAATTTTCCTATGGCATAAAGATGTCTTCCAGATCCTTGACCTCATTGTTCAGCAGAGCAAAAGACGCATTCAGAGATCTCTATGCACTCCCCAACTTTTCGTATTTGTTGTCAGTAATACTTCAGTAGCCCTCCTTTTTCATTTTACTTTGAATTTTGTCCTTGGGTTCTCTCTGTGGTTGCAGTGAGAAAAAAAAAAAAAAAGAAAAAGACAACTTTCAGGAAATTTTAGAGCTACTTCCATTGCAGTTTAGTAAACTAACTCCAAACTAGCCAATCATATGATGCTTTGGGCTGAAACCTACCTCACCTCTCTTCCACTCTAACAAGAGATTCCTGTTGATGACATCTAAGACTTAGAAATCGGCCTTGATGCTATTTTGATCATTGGAGGTGCTAGTAGCATAGATGGTTTCAGCACGTGATAACTCTAGCTCTTCTGTCCTTCTTCTTCCTGCGATCTTATTATTAGGGACCTTGCTGTAGTGTAAATCACATCATAATTCTTCAGAGACTCCCCCCGCTATTTTGTTTGTCTGTTCCTTGAAAGGTTAGAAATATTTTTGTGTAACTTGGTGATACACATTTTTCATCCCAGCTACTCTTCTTTATAGCATTATAAGGTCAGTTGGAGAAGCACAGATTCAAGTCATCTGGGGTCTTACCTCTTCCTTCCTTCTTAAAACTCACTTTTTCCATTTGACAAAAGGGAGTTATAATCATTTCTACTTCATGGTGTTGCTGAAAAGATTAAATAAGTCAGTGCATCTTAAGTACTTAGGACAGTGTCCGGTATACAGCATTGCACAGGAAGCTAACTATGATTATTTTTCCTCAACTGTATTTTTTTTGTCTTTTTGAATCAGATGGGTCTAAGGTTTGTTTATTATCTGCCCTACAATTTAAGTTAAAAATACTACAAATCAGACATTACATGGTAGTATAGGATGGTTTAGCAAAAAGGCATGGGCTTTGGAATCTGGCGTCTGGGGTCTGTCACTTAAGGTGTTTATTTGCCATGAAATTTGGGGGGAAAATCTTTTTCAAGCATAATATTCAAGCATAATTTCTTCCCCTAAAAAAATGAGATTTAGAATATCTACCCCATTGTGAGAATTAAATAATATAATAAATAATTGTAAAAAGTCGAGTATAGAGTCTACATGCTCTTATTCTTCTCTGGATCAGTTTCTCATGCCTGGGACCCTTGATACATCTCACCTGCTGTCTCCATTCACCTCTAATTTCAGAATAAAAGTCAAACATTTTTTGACTTCCATCTAATGTTGACTCATAATGAAGTCATCTTCAGAAAACTAAGTTTTCCTGCTGTCCTATCTTACTAGCCATTTAGGAACAAGTCCTTATACCTTCACCTATATCTAGAAACAACCAATAATTAAGTTGCCCTCAAAACATAACTCCATTTTTCTCCTGCTGGTGTCAGTGAAGAGAATTAACTCTTACTTCTGAATTTGGCCTGGATGACCAAAACTCTAGTGCATCTCTCCAGCTGGAGGGCTGCCATGAAGAGGTTTGTAAGTATAATAATAGTGCAACTCCCAAGGTGGAATCATCACAACATTTTTCTTTCCCAATACTGAAGCTTTGTCCCATAATCAATATCAACAGGTAGTATCATGATGGCCAAGAACAAATGATCAGCCCCTTTTTGCTTGATTCCCAAGTATTGATGGCTGCTGGAATTCCCCATTGCTGTATCCCCCTGCCGGAGTGAGAACCCCAGTGTTGACTGTTTCCTACATTGTGGATGAAGCAACTATGTGATATCATGCCTGGATACCCTGTAGGACCCAGTATGATCTACTCTAGATCAGTTCTCTTCCCCCCACCCACAGATCTAATGTCAGATCCCAAATGTTCCTGTCAGAGCCATCTATCTCATGGGCTCTGTCTGGCTGAGAAGCTACCATCATGCCACAGGGTCCAGTTCCAGGGTACAAAGTAGTTCTGTGGAATGATTCTATACCTTAAATTTCAGTACTTATTAATCTAAAAAACTTTCTATCAATTTCACATACTTATTAAAAGGATCTATCCCTTGGTCAAATGTTATTTAAATGATCATTCCCTTAAGTACATTTGAAGTATGTACTGTAGTAAAACTGCAATACTGTAACTTCAATATGTTGAAAACTTCAGGAGAAAAAAGTGAAGGGAGAGACATTATTAAAACATATAAAAATGGAAATGCATTTTGATAAATACATCTATGTAGAATACAGATAAATATGTCCACATATATACATATGTGCATATACATATCATAACAATTCCAAGGATGGGTATTCTCAAATAATCTACTCCAAAATGAGCTAATTAGAAAAAATAAACCTGTAATCAAGTGGCATTACAGCATATGGTCTGATAGTTGTGACATCTCTGAATAGTATTCTATTTTTTCTTTTATATGGTAAAAAATATTTTCCTAGTTGACTTTATAACTCTGTTCAGTCAAACTCTTGACCTATCCAGTCTATGGCATTAAATGATAATTGAGCTCAAAAAGGAAAGGGGAAAAAGAAGAAAAAAGCCTTTGAACCCTTAATCCTTTTGTCTATACATTTCACTCTTATATCTTGCCCGGATGTGTTTTTATCCCTGAATCTTCTATGAAAACGCATGTGGCTTCACACAGAGAAAAACTGCTTGTTTAGGATATGTGGAATCACAAAGATCCTATTTAAATCTACTGTGCTTTAGTGTGCAGGAATGTTAGGGGGCTTTAAACTCAGTTACAATATACTGCTTGTTGCAACAGAATTGTGCCTTTGGTGTTCTGTTTTACAGGTTTGTCTCCACTTAGGAGTGTATAAAGTACTTTGACATGCCATAATCACTTAGACCAGTTTTTAAAAGTCTAAATGAGCTTCACACATCTACCTCTTGTTTTACTTTTGCATTCCAATGATATGCATGTTTTTAGCAGCTTTCAAACAAGAGAAACCTACAGATATCAGGGATCAAATGTTTTATAAGTCACTGGAACACTGATATGTCTAACAAGGAGTAGAACCTAGATTTCAGTAATGCAGCCTATTCCCAGACAATTTAGATGCCTGGGTCACTGGTGTATACAGTTTTCTCATTGCAGGGGCTTAAGTGACATTCATCAAAGTCAAACCGAAAGAGAACAAGGAAAGTTACAGAGGCTATGCTTCAGGGCAGCTAAACATGCCACCAGTAGGCACTGAGTGTGAACAAGGCTCGAGATGAAGGGGAAAGGAAAACAGTGCAAATAGGAGTTATGAGAGAGGATTGCCAGCCTAAAGTAGTAGACTTCATGTATCCCAGAGGAAAGTTTCAAGCTCTACAAAGACTAGGAAATTTGAATTGAAAACAGGAGGATTAGTAGTTAATAAAACTATTCATTAAAAACTGTTATAGTTTTTAAACATTTGTGTGACTTTAAGATGGAAACACAGTACATTAACATTTAAATAGAAATGGTACAAAGGAAGACAAAAATATTTTTCCAGAAATTTTTTTGTCTCACCCTTCATAAGATCTTTAATTTCCTTGTTAATTTATAAAATTGAAAATAGCCATAAACAAAGTGTGCAAAGCTTTGGTTCTGTTTCATTCTCAAATAACTGTTTATGCATTGGTACAATCTGTGTTGCCTAAGGAAACTTCTCTTCCTAGGTTTGATTCAGGAGATTAACTTGTGACAAATTTGAAATTTAAGTTTAGGACACAAAAACAGTATTGGATATTTAGAATCAGTAGAGTATCTATTATGTCTTAGGCAAAGGTGATGTGATATAGAAACCTATGGTTATTAGGTGCATAGCAAGCTTGTCAAATCCCATGACATCGGGGCATTAGGCTGTTCCTGGCTGGATGCTGTTCTCATCCTGCACATTAAAACCTCAAAGTACATGGGCTTAGGGAAAATACCTACAGTTTTTCCAGGTAAACACACTCAGTTGTCACTATACTGCTTAGGTGTGTAAAGAACACGCATGTAACATCAATACAGGTACTACCATGGTCTTTGATCACAGTTTGCTCAACTTGCAGTATCATTATACATTTGACTAAAACTGAAAATTTAGTTTCAAAAGTGAACAGATATTACATATCTAAATATTTTACCAAGATAAATTGAAACAGCCAAGTGAAATATTAAAGACAATATTAAAGACAAAGAAAACAGAAAAAAAAATTTTATTGAGTTTGGCCATGCTGTAGCAAAGTTAATGAAAATGAGAAATGGAGTGCCTTTTTAGGAGGGACCAAGGGAGAGATTCGTTAGTTATAGGGTTCTATCTGTATGTGGAGAGCAACTGCTGCTTATGGAAATTATTAGACAATCAAGTGTGATACATAAAAGACAAAGTTAGTTTTCATCCTACTGAACCCTAGTTCAAAGTGGAAATAGGTCTCAGTTATAAATTATTAACACTGAAACAGAAACAGTATACTATACAGATACCTGCACAGATTTATGGCAGGTCTTAGTTGCAAAAAGAAGTGGAAGAATAGACAGTTATCTAAGTAATTCAAACTAAATAAAGTTATAATTTTGCAAAACAGAAGGGAGATAGAAAGTGGTCAATGAACGTCAGTTGCAATTGTTATTTTCAACATGATGTAGTTAATATCACCAACAAATTTTTAAGAATCTACTTCCACTCATTACCTCAAAAAAGGGTCAAGTTTATTTTACTCAAAAAGGAATCAAGAATAAAATAGTAAAATAAGAAATGCATTGCATCAATGCCAATATCATATATCTCAAAAGTACAATGTTCAGTATCATGCAGACATATGGTTAATAAAGACCAACTTCAGATATTTGAAAAATGGTACTATGAACAAAATAGTTTTCTGGTATTTTGGTTACATCATTTAACATACTATATAGAAGCTCCTTGCATGTGCCGTTTCCTCAAATAATAATTTATGTAAAACTTGCAGTCATACGTTTAAAACAAACAAACAAAATTCTGTTTTGCACTTGTAATTCCATTTTATCTTTAGAATAAACACCTAAAAATGGCAATTTCATAACCTAATCTTTTTTCTTTTTTTTTTTTTTTTTTTTTTTTGAGACAGAGTCTGGCTCTGTCCCCCAGGCTGGAGTGCAGTGGCACAATCTCGGCTCACTGCAAGCTCCGCCTCCCGGGTTCACGCCATTCTCCTGCCTCAGCCTCTCCGAGTAGCTGGGACTACAGGCGCCCGCCACCACGCCTGGCTAATTTTTTGTATTTTTAGTAGAGACGGGGTTTCACCGTGGTCTCGATCTCCTGACCTCGTGATTCACCCTCCTCGGCCTCCCAAAGTGCTGGGATTACAAGCGTGAGCCACCGCGCCCGGCCCCCTAATCTTTTTTTCTAAATACATCTGGGAGTTCAATAGCCAGCAAAAGTCATTCCAAGTTATACAAAGCAATTGTGTCTCAACTTGTTCCCTCTATGATGACTTAAACACAATGGGTTAACTTTTACAGAATTCCATAGTTGAAAACAATTTGCTAATACAATTTTTGATAGTTAAACACAAGCTAGATTGCTGATTGCCTTTGTACTAGTTATAATTTCCGTATTTCTTCTAGATTTGTTCATTGGAATTCTACCGTAAAAAACGCTGTCCCTTCTCCTCCACTTATTTACTTATTTATGCAATTATTTATTTCTATTAGTAAAGACCCAGGGCTATTCCTTTTATTCTATGCGTTATTATTTATTTTTATTAGTTATGTTGTTGCTCAGATTTCTCTGTATTCAGTCATTGGGAGCTGCCTCAGGTTGATATGCCCCATCATTTTCCGAGCCTGTTCTTACTCAAATCAGCCATTTTCCCAAGAAGCTGTATTTTCTTCTGTTGGAAAATTATGTTTGGAAACCAAGATGTAGGCTAGGTTTGCTCATTGCTACTGAAGTATCTTTGCTTCTAGGCCCTCTAAGTGAATGGAGGTAGGAAATATATGTCTGTATACACACAACATACAACTTTATGTGTTTGTTTTTATATCTATCTGTGTATATATTAAAAACAACGAGTTCTGGTGGCTCACGCCTGTAATCCCAGCACTTTGGGAGGCCGAGGCAGACGAATTACAAGGTCAGGAGTTTGAGACCAGCTTGGCCAACACGGCGAAATCCCATCTCTACTAAAAATACAAAAAATTAGCTGGGTGTAGTGGCGGGTGCCTGTAATCCCAGCTACTGGGGAGGCTAAGGCAGAAGAATCGCTTTAACCCTGGAGACAGAGGGTGTAGTGAGCCAAGATCGCACCACTGCACTCCAGTCCTGGTGACAGAGTGAGAATCCGTCTTATAAAAAAGATAAATAAATAACAACAAGTTCATATGATATTTTCACAGACATTTTTAATACTTTTAGTAAGCAAATTTCCTTTTGTCCTCTCACGTAAAAAGGGGGACTATCTGGTGATATAATAAGTAATATTACTATGCACATAAGTGCTTTCAAAAACGTCATTTCATTTTAATCCTTAGAATTACTCTGTTTCATATATGTGTGCATTTAAATATAATTATCATTATTAACTCAGTTTACAGATGAGAAAGCTGAGGCCAGGGATCAGACATCCAGAATTTAGTAGAGCTAAGATTTGAATTAAGGACACTAAACTCTAAATTTCATACTCTTTCTACTATACCCAAAGAGAAAGATCACATTTTTATTTATTGGCTATTTGCATATAAACTCTCTGCAATTAATGAAAATAAACATCATCCTGCCACCACTTCAAACTTACCACATATAAAGCAATGTTTTTACTTTCCCTCTGACTTTCACATGAAATTTGTATTTCTGTCGATGACCATCATTTTTTAATATCATCGAAATACATAACTTTAAAGTTATTTTTATTCACAGTTCTCTTTTTTCTTTATTCCTAGTTGAGTGCTGATAACCATCCTGTTTTCCTCCCTGCTGCTGTTCCGGTATGACCATTCCAATCCAAGCCCTGTTCGTCTCTCTTGGATTACCATAACAGTCTTCTGGGTGACCTTGACACTCACTTCCCCCTCATAATCTTTCTTCATCACAGAGAACCTTCTATACCTGCTTATTTTTTGCTTCACTGAGTTTAGCTACTTCTTTGCTCTGTAGGTGCTCCGACTTTATTTCCAACCCCTTCCTTCCACTTTGATCATGCCAAGCTGTTCACCAGATTCTATGTTCAACCTCTGAGATACCCTCTCCACCTAAGCCAGCCCTACCACTACCTATCCTCAAGTCCACAATCTCTCTTAAAAAGCAACAAGCTATTTCATATTACATGCCTGTATAAAAACATCTCATGTACCCTATAAATATACACATCTACTATGTGCTAAAAAAAAGAAAAAAGAAAAAAATTTAAAAGTTATGATACCTACCTAATCTAGCTCTGTACTCTAATTTTTCCATTGCCATTAACCTTAAATATCTATCTAAAAGGGAAGTTACTTAAGAGAAAATATTTTTTTACTCAGTAAATAATCTTTATCTCTCAATTTAAAATTTGGCTCATAGCAGTTATTCAACAAATAATTCTTCCATCCAAGGGACTGTAATACCCTGAATTATATATATTATATACATCTGAACCGACTTCGGAAATAGGGAGGATGCTTGATGGAAAAATGAAGCATGGCAAATGTTTATCTATGACATGAAAAAAGATAAATAAAACAAGCATAATTTAAAAGAGCTCCTGTTTGATTGTAAGTGAAAATGTGATCAAAACTAAGAAGCATCATTCTCTGAATTTCTTGATCAAAAATAAAGTTTTACAAACTTTTAAAGATCACTGGAGTGACTAAATTGTTTCAGATGCTCTTATACAGCTTACTAAAGAATACATAACCCAGAAGGCCCTCGTGTGAAGGCCAATTATGGTGATTAATGGGCATTAGTCTTAATTATCAAGTTTCCTTCAATGGCAAAACATTTGTCATATTGGCATATTACAAAGTCTTCTTTTATCTTTTGGTTCTGTTTTCTAGTATGAAAGCTGAAAGTTCTAAAATATTGCCCCTTGTGTTGAAAGACTGAGTATGAGTGCTTGATGTTATATACAAGGGCCCTTATATTCGATAATGTGTTTGTAGTCAGAGAATTGGCATCTGCTACTGGGTCCTTTGTTGTCTTCCTTCTCCCCAGTAACGGTAACATGTGATTTCACAGATGGCTTTTCTCTCTCCCACCCACACCCAGGCTTTGATTCCTGTCCCTCGGAGCCCACAGTGAAGCCGCATGTTTTGTAGGTGACCACCCTGAACGAAAGCTCCTCATTTCCTAAGTGACCTCTGTCCTCAAAGAAGTTACTGTTTCCAGGTAACCTGTTCCACTTACATTTTATTGGTTTCAGTCATTTTAGGATGTGACATGGTTTAATTAAGCATTCTGGCCCAGTTTGAGGCAGGAGCCATAAATAAGGAAGTTTGTACTACTACCTCTAGAAGAACTCAGGAGATTTATTTTCACTAAGCTGTACAATTGAAAGGTTTGTGAATTGCTGAGGTTTAAGCGTTTACTGTGGACCTTTGTTTATTAGCGCACCCTGCAATTTAAAGGCAACTACCATTACTGCCATCAGATCTTTGTAAAATGATTAATTAAACAATGATGATATTTCTCTGTGAATTTCTAACTCCTGGTATTATCAGTGTACAGAATACCTAAAAGAAAAGTGAGAATAAACTTCAGGAGAATTCAACTGTGGTTCTCAGGGAACCACAGTAAATTTCTTCCTTCAAAATGGCTCAAATCAGTATCTGAAATACAAAACAACCATATAGCTTTATATGATTACTTCATTTTCTATATATCCTGTCTTAATAACTTCCATAAAATTTCATGCACCACAACAGGAACTATTTCCTTCCATTATTTCATCTCCCAGGTAACACCTATTAAAGAAAACTTGTGTCATATAAACAAAAATAGACAATCTCAATTCTAATATAATGGCACAACTAACATTTCATTCTTGTTATTTGTGAAAGTTCCTATCACCCTAGGAGGTCTATGAGCTCCTTGGGTAAAGGTACTCTGTCTACGACATAGTGTCAGCTCAAAAAAAATTTATCTTAAATGAAGAAAAACCTGGAAATTCTACCAACTGTCTTAATCATTTATAATAATAAAGGGAAGCAAAGAAACAATTAAAATGACACAGAAGCATAAAGACAGGAAGAATTCTGGCCGGGCGCGGTGGCTCACGCTTGTAATCCCAGCACTTTGGGAGGCTGAGGCGGGCGGATCACGAGGTCAGGAGATGGAGACCACGGTGAAACCCCGTCTCCACTAAAAATACAAAAAAAAAAATTAGCCGGGCATGGTGGCGGGCGCCTGTAGTCCCAGCTACTCGGAGAGGCTGAGGCAGGAGAATGGCATGAACCCGGGAGCTTGCAGTGAGCCGAGATCGCGCCACTGCACTCCAGCCTGGGTGACAGAGCGAGACTCCGTCTCAAAAAAAAAAAAAGAATTCTAACAAATCTCAGATCCTTATCATTTTATAGATGCAAAAACTGAGGTCATTTGTTTACTCAAGGTTATAGTGAGTAGACAGAATTAAGCACAGGTCTCCTGAATTTGTTTTTATGGAGCTTTAGAAGTATCTGGTAATTTTGTATAAATATAATTTATTAACTTAGTAAACAGCTTTCTGGTATGTTGCCTGTTTTTTGTAATCTTAGATCTCACATCCACCTCTTATCCTGCTGAATGTCTTGAAAGGGTTATTGGCTAAACTTGGTTTCAAATGAAAAAATAATATTTGATCTTTATAATAATAAAAGTAAAGTAGATTATTAGAATTCATGTTTGTGAGATTAACATTATTTATTTATGAAAAATAACACAGAGATTAAGTTTTTTCGCTAAAAAATAGACTTTTGGTAAAACCATCATTAATTACATTCAAATACACAGAGAGGGCATTTTCAGTCTTAATTGAAGGCTTTTTTTTACAAACTATAAACAAGTGAGTTAAATTGGTAATTAATAAGTCTGTATGCAAAAATATATAAAAAGCCAAGAATATAGGTTAATGTGAAATAACACCATTACTCTTAACCAAATAAATTGATTGGATTAAGATACATGTTTATAATGATTGTCATATCCCTGATTTTTTTCTTTTAAAGAGATGGGGATCTCTCTATGCTGCCTGGCCTGGTCTTCAACTCCTGGCTTCAAGCTCTCCTCACGTCTCAGCCTCCCAAAGTGCTGGGATTACAGACGTGAGCCACCACACCCAGCCCACATATTCTCTTCCTTAATACTACTTACATTGTTTTCTATTGAGGTGTTCCCCCATGATAAGCAACATAATAATGATATACAATGAAATAATTTCTCTAGAAAAAGGCTAAGTTGGATATAAATGAAACTCTAATGAGAGAAAAAAGAGTTTTCCCTGGCAAAGTTACCAATGAAATAAAGGAACATGGAAGAAGTAATTCCAACTGTATATGCTAAAAAGTACATTTCAGAATCCTGTACAACTGAGTAAGGAATCCCTTTCTGACTGCTCTGGAAGCTGTGGTGAACCAGAAAGAGAGTGAGAGAGCAGTTTCATGAAAAAAAACAAAAACAGAAACAGAACAACTGACCAACCAAACAAACAAAAGATCCTGGCACTGTGAGAAGTTGAAGAGTTAGGAGTATTGAAAGAGAATATCTGAAGAATTAGGGGAGATAACTCATCTATGAATTACTTATTCCTTCTTTCTTACTAAACTAATGTCATATTACATAATTTTGAAAAGATCTATCAAAGTCAAGTACAAAACACAAAAGGTAGTTGTTGACTTCTGTTAGGAGTCCTGGAAGTGCTGACATCTCCAAAGGTTTGAGGCCTCCAAGGCTGCTAAGCTACCAATTAAATCCCTAGGACACTAACTTGAGTTCTTTCAAAACAGCATAACCTGTTTAAGACATAATTTTAAATTCACAATGTAGTAGTCTTCCTTTAAAAACTTAGCTTGGATAACTTCTCCACCTGTTTGAGCTTAGTTACATAAAAGTCATTTACACACAACCTTATTTCCTGAAGATTATTCCATTAGGGCAAAGTTAGTCAAACCGCAGATCATGAAGTCTTGCAACTTATCTCCTAAACACTTGTTTCCTCCTTTCTGTGCTCAGAATTAATTGGTTATTACCTAAACCAATTGGTCTTATTAAACTTTCAGAAAGTTGCCAGGGTGTCTCCTATCTACACATGAAAAAATTAGAGTCATGCTGATTATTAGAAGTAAATCTACGATTGCTTGAAATTTCAAGATGGAGTAAAGTAGGGGTTGGTGGGGGAATGGAAATGTTTATTCTAGTCATTTCCAACTCTGGTTGGAATCACCAAGGGAGCTTTAAAAATATACGGATTATTGTCTCTTTTCCCTTCTGGCCTACCCCAGGATTCTGACTTATTATGAATCGGATAGAATCAGATGATTCTATTGAGACTTTCCACAATAAACATTTAAAATCACAGCTCATCTTTGGAGCAAAAGGGTCACACTCAAATAGCTGATGACTTCACTAGCAATTTATGCAGAAATCCAGAATTTGAGAAAAGTCTTCTTTACACTTTTCTTTATTTTAGTATATAATGTCTCTGTGACTGAGACTATTGTAAAGAAGAAATTATTTTGAGAAATACAAATAAAAAAGTGGCATAATGGAAAAATATAAACACAAGTAGATCATTAAATATGGCATGAGTAGAAGTCTTAACTTCCTTGTACTTTCACTGACTCTTAAATCTTCCTACAAAATATTTTCTGTATTCATGATGACGTCAAAACGTAGTGTAAATATCATCATTTTCCATCAGTTGGTGAATAAGGGGACTAATAAAATTAAGTTTGATAATAAAGGTAACGAAGGAATTAATTCTGATTTTTTAAAGATTAAGACATTTATATGAACACAGATTAATGTAATAAAATAGGAAAAAAAATTACATGGAGTGTGTATAAGATTTTAGATTCCAAAAATAAATCAACTCCCTCATAGTAGCTTTTTTCAATTAAAATTTTCTTTTTCATTCAACTGTCTTCTTAAAACTTACCTCAAGCCATACAATTGGGACTATTTTTGCCACAATTGCACAAATTTGACAGCTGTAACCCTAAGCTATTAGTCACCCACGCAATGGTCAAAAGAGGTTCTTTATAATTAAAAACTAATAAAAACTCAGCTTTATGGTACTGGTGAAGAGTGTCATTAATAACGCAAGTCACTTATTTAAAGATAATGATTCTAGCCAAGAATGGATTCGTGAACTGAGCTAAGAAGAGAAATCAGAGGAGTGATAAAGAAAAAGATAATGGGTTTTAAATAATAATAATGATTCTATGGAAGCTACTACATTTAAATAGATATGGCTGAACATTTTTATTTAGACTCAAAATGGGAAAAGAAAATCAACAAAACTTTTGAATTTTCACATATAAGTGGACACTAGGACATATGAAGAGCATCTGTCCAGATAAAACTCAAGACAGCACCAATCTACTTTATGTTAATGTGGTTTCTGGAAATACTGACATACTGATGAAGGGGTTCTGGGAAGTTAACATAAAGACAATTCCATGTAGGTTTTAAAAACTGTTGACTGGGATTTCCCATGTTTGTAGAGTTCTAGAATGTAACACATTATACAGTGCCATGTTATTCTGGCTGTGATTTGTATTTTTAATCATAGTGTATTTGGTTTGGTGTCCAGACATCTTTGTGCATACATGGTTCTTGACTAAGTGTTGCAACTTCCAGAGTTGGACTTCCCTTCAGAAGCAGGCTGCTGAGTGCCCAAGCAGAAGGCTCAAAAATGAGAGGGATGACTAGGCTGTCCAATCTCCTCCTACACTGCAGTCTTCACCCAGAGACCACCAGGGAAAGCATGCTCAGTTTTACACTATGTTTCATGTTCACTTTCAACTCATTCTTATAACACAATTCCAAAGTTATAGAATACATTCCACTCTCAACTTGCAAATAAAACACTTTAAGAAAAATCTTCATTTCTCCATGTCCCGTTACAACTTGATGAGAACTTTATTATATATACTCAATAAGTATTATCATTGCTATCAATTAAATAACCAAATGAACAAGAAGAATGTGGTGGGGGGGTGGAGATTTCCCCAAAGCCTATCCTAGAAATAAGTCTTGTTCTCACCAAGATAATAACTGTGTACATTTTTAAAAGCAAATAACCAATCAGAACCTTTTACTGTGAAATTAAATGAAAACAACTTGAAAGGAAGTTTTTTTTATTTTCTGCTTAATCCCATGCAAAATCACCTATCAGTTTAATAAAAGTAGATATGCAAATACATCTTGAAGTCCTAATAAAATTGTGACAAAAAATGATTATATATCATAGTCTATAATTGCCAGTAGTGGACCTCAATTTGAAGAGCAAATGTTGACTTCTAATAGTTGATTTTCCAAGAAATCTCGTGAAATATTTTGGTGCAATTTTGATAGAATCCCAACACGAATTTACATAATTTCCCCCTCAAATTCATCATTTAATTTACTATCACAGTATTTAAATTTCTTTCAGCTGTAGGAAGGTAATTTAGAAGTGAAGAAATTGAAGCATTGGTGGAATAAGTGATTTCCTTATAATCTACATCCAGTGTAGGTACAAGACCAAATAACAATATTACTTTTTTTCTCCACTGAACTTTAGAGCCAGACAGACCTGGATTCAAATCCCAACTCTGCCACATGCTACTTGTGTGTGATTAAGCAATTTTCTTGTTTGTGAAATCCAGAGAATAATACCTAATATATAGGACTGTTATCATGGTTAACAGCACGATGTGTGTAAAGTGTCAGATACATGACCACATGGGTACTTAATAAATGATCATAAATATTTTTTCAGAAAATGTGAACTCTGGCATTTTAATAGTATAAATTAAAATAATAAGGAGAATGTTTTAAGCATCAGGATGTTAAGAACTAGTCATACATTTGCCTTTTAAGTTATATGATTTCAGTGAGTGTTGTAGACATTATGATTGATTGGACAATAGTTTGTGCTGAGAAATGGTGAACATACTGATTTATTTGAAAATTTATGGTGATAATAAATTTAAATGAGAAATATTATTTAAATATATACTTTATGTTCTTACTTATAAGTGTGAACTAAATGATGAGAACACATGGACACATAGAGGGGAACAACACACACTGGGGTTTATTGGAGGATGCAGGTTGGGAAGAGGGAGAGGATCAGGAAAAATCACTAATGGGTACTAGGCTTAATACCTGGGTGATGAAATAATCTGTACAACAAACCCCCCATGATACACGTTTACCTGTGTAACATACTTGCACATCCTGAACATGTACCCCTGAACTTACAATAAAGTTTTAAAATAAATAAAATAAATATATGCTTTACTTTCAAGAATAAATTTGTTGACTCATTCTCTAAAAATTATGTATTTTTCAAATTTTAAAAAACATACAGTTGGGAAATAGTATCTGGTTGTGGAAAGAATATTAAACTTGAAATCACTTTCTAGAACTAAGTCTCGCAAATTTGTGAAAACGCTGATAAATCACTTAACCATTTTTTGTTGGCATCCTCTTCAATTCTAAAATTCTCAGATTCCAACATTAAAACTAGCAAAATCCGGACACACAAAGAAATTACTTGCTAATATAAGCTAACAATTACAATAGAGATATTCTGATTTTTATAAAATTCCACATTAATGTACTCTTCAGCAAACATACTAAATTAGTTTAATTCATTTTAATCTTTGCCTATCTGTCGAAAGCTTAGTTTTATTCTAGCTCTACACAGTATGATACATACAATAGATATTTGGTACTATACCATATTTAAATATTAGCTAACCAGAGTATAGCCCAAAGAAGTATGAACATATTATTCTAAGATAAGTTCTGCTTATAATGAAGTTGAAAGTAGATCTCTTAGTATATATTGTTTTAATACCACAGCACTGGCAACTTGGTAGAGGGGTTATAGTCAGGTATGCAACATGTTTCAAGTTTACCAATAATTAAAATTAATTTTAAATGTTTTAAGGAGTACAAAATAATAATACAAAGATTCTTTTAATTAACAGTAAGTTTACAAAAGAATATTAAAATAAAGATTAAATGTGACTGCTTAATTGATTTTAATGTGCAATATCTTTACCTTGGTAAAAATCCTTCAAAATCAGCTTATTTATTTTCTTTCAAGCCCCATAATTGGCTTTTATCTGCACTGGGGTGGATCGCCTCTGAATTTTTCAAATAAACAGTTTCATTAGTAAGAGGCACTACAAATGGATATGAAAATGATATACTCAATCATCTCTACAACTGATGCTTTCCCTTATGATGATAAAGTGGCATCAGCAAATAAACAATGATAATTTTAAAATTACTTTCTGCAGATGGTATTCCAGAATGCCACTGATAGGCTACCTTTTTTTTTTTCATTTCTTCACGAACTATCATGAAGGTATGTACACCTTAAGGTATGATGTACACCTTAAGGTATGATGTACACCTTAAGGTATGATGATGAGGTAAATTTTTCTTCTTTCAAAAAAAAATTGAAAACTGGTTCAGTGCGTATGTGTGTGTGGTGGGGTTGGGGGAGGGATTGTCTATCTAGAAAATAAATATAATATAGCTAAAAAGCACACCCACTCTTTTAGCAAGTTTGTTGTGCTGTGTAAATATCTGCAGTAGAAAAGGGAGGAGGAGCAATAGGTGCATATGAAAAAAGAGGAACAAGGATAAATACTAGCTATGCCTTTATTTTCCTAATTTACTCTGGTTCTAGCTTAGATATAATATCTACATGTGAAGACCAGATGATCCTGTCATATGACCATATTACTAACCAATAATCTTGCCTATGGTTCTGGATTCAAGCTAAAGCAATGCAGCATCCAAGCAACTGAGATTCTCAACAACAACTGGCACCTTTTATTTTAACAGTACAGTTTTTCAGTTTTTCTATGTTTAACAAGGTTTGGAAAGGGAAAAACATTCAACTAGATACAGAAACAAACCAGAGTGAGATCAAGTGATTTTCCAGGTGTATGCATGGTACTCTAGCTAAGCAAAGTTGCTAGGTCACAGCTGAATGCTGACAAGGACTGCTAGCCAAGAAATCATATACTGTGTTTTGGAGAACAAAAGATAAAAAAGATATAATCACAGAAAATTACTTTATACAATAATGTTCCATTTAGAGCATTAGAAACAGAACTGCAGTCGCTGTCAAGAAGGAAGTCAACCTCCACAAAATGGCTAATAATACTTTTGATACTAAAAAAAAGAATGCAATTTGAAACAACACGGCCTTTTAAAAGTCAGACAAGCAGTATTAAAGTTTTCCCCAGAAGGGAAATCATTATATACTGCTAATTTTATTTCTGTAGCCTAATAACAGTCATTTGATCTAGCTGGTGGTGAGATAAGTAGTAAACTGAAATACAATGAATCTCTATGCAGTAAGATCTCAACTCAATGAGGGTTCTCAAGTGTCTTTCCAAAAATGAGGCAAAGACAACATCCCCCAAATTGAAAGGTAAACATATCTATTATGGAAGAAAAAAAGAGTCCATTGAGCATATGGATTATTAAGTATATGGATCCCCATTGCATCCCTAATCCCAGAGCTATGTTTAACAACAGCTTGTGTACAAACCACTATTTTAATGCTCTGCTAATGTAATATGCCATTTATCATCTTCTGAAATTATTCAGTGACCTACTTTGTTAATTAAAACATTTACAGAGGTCTTTCTTTATAAATCTAGATCACTGACTAAATGAGTATTTCAGTTCCATCAAGTTGTAAGATTATTTCTATTATAAAGGAAAACAATATTTTAAGAGAAAGAAACAATAGTTCAATGTAAAAGGAATCAACATTTCATCCCTTGTGTAACCTTGGTTGTTTTGATTTCATTGCCATATTCAGAAAATAAAATTAAAGGATTAATGATAGAAAAGAAAAAAATAATTAAAATTTTAAAAATGCAGAGACACAGCTCACTGCACCAATATTCTTAGTGCAGCTTTCACTAAGAAGTGAAAACCTGGTGTAAACCTCCAGGAGGGAAAAAGAGAGCACATAAAATCTGTAGTTTATTCTTAACTAGAGGTCTACATCAAATATACAGTCAGTGAGAAGACACACTGCTAAAGATATAGTAGTAGAGATGAGGAACAAGAAGAGGAAAATACTTTAACCCTCCAACCATAAATCAACCCCTTCCCTCCTTCTGTGCCTGGGCAGAGAAGCCCAAAGAGATAAAGCACCTAGCTTTGAGATTAAATAAAGATAATTGAGACCAAAAAAAGAAAAATTAAGTGGAGGCATTTTTGCCTTGCTTGGTCAAAGCAAAGGAAATTCACCCTGCTCAAGCATCTCCTCCCAATGCAGCAAATGTAGGCATGAGCTCTAGGCTGCAAACTGAGCTTAGAAATGGTGCAGGGGAATGATGGAAGGGAGGATGAAGTTGCCAGTTCTGAGGCTGATGGTGCTACACAGAGCTGTAGACAAAGAGGGTTAAAAGGATGCTCCTCATACCTTTCTTTTTCGTTCCATACGTTCTCTGGGGATTTTCCGTTGTTTTTTTCTGTCTCTCTCAAGATTTTTTTCCTTTTCATCCAGATCAGCCTCTCGAACTTTTTTAATAGAAGCAGCAGCGTGAGCCATTTTGCAGAGGAAATCAGCAGAAGCAGTAGCAGAGGATCAGTTTCCACTCCCCAGCAATCCAGGTGATTTTAGAGCTCTATGGAGATGTGATTTTCCCCACCAGGGCAATGGCTGGCAGCCAGAACACTCACAAGATAATCCACTCCGCCCTCGAGCTAGGTCATAATCTTGCTCCAGCCTCTGCAGCACCCACAACTCACTACAATGAACTAAGGTCCCAAACCGAGACCTCCAGCAGCACACACCTGCACGCACACAGGCATAGGTGTGCACCCACACTCAGAAATGGTCCCGGGGGAAGGCGGAGCACTAGACTTCTAGCTCTTCAGCAGTTGGGTGGCTGCAAGTGCAGAGAAGCATCCTACTAGTTGAAAAAGCCGTCCTTAGACGCACATCACCAATTGGAACAGTCTTTGGGGACTCCTCCAGACAGACTGTGTCTTCTGGCTGGAGCCAGGAAGAGGCCACCTCTGTGAAACTGCTAGGGGGTGAGTAGTTTATTGCTGCTTCCAACCACACCTCTATGCAGGGTGAGAAGAAAATGGTGCAGTCTCGCTAAAGGACTCTCTGCTGCTGCTGCTGCTGCCGTGCTACTGCTGTTACTGCCGTTGCTACGGCTGCTCTGCTGTAGCACATGACATGAATTCCTGCCTTTTTCATCTCACAGCCCTTTCCTTCTCCAAGGTTCATTTAAAGTAAAGAATCGACGTTGCTGTTTTGGGAGAAGAGGAGCACAGTTGGAGTTACTTGCCACTGCCGTGGTAATACAGGGGTGAGCAGGTCTGGGAAGGGCTAGAAGTAGCCGGGTCCTCACTGTGCCATTTACAGATCCACGTGAGGCTGAATTAGGGAGCTGCATTAAGCAGAGAAAAGAGCTGTCAGTGAACAAACAATATAATCTGGGCTCAGCGAGGTTTTCCTGGGAGAAAGAGGGGGGAGCTCAAAAGAGGGAGAGGAAGGCAGGGATAGAGAATGGGAAAGAGGAAAGCAGGCACCACCCAAGCCACTCTTTATCACTCAAAGAGGGCACACAGGTACTCATTATTAATTATCAAAGGCTTTTGTTAAATGCAAATTCACTTGAAAAGCAATGTGATGAAGTAAAGGAAGATTAGTATTTCTGAATGTTGCTGTATATACAGCCCATAAGGAGACTCAATGAAAGAGGAAAGAGGATACAAGCTGTTAACTCAAGAAGATGAAGTTCTCTATAGTATTCCAATTACATATACTGCCACAGTTTTATCGAAGTCCAATAGGATGCCAAGGATGGCGCTCACTTCTTAGTTATTCACTCTTAGCTGGAGACAGAATCATACCACTCTATTGTATATAGAGGACTATGGACGTTCCTTCCCAATACACACAACTGTTGCATTTTAGGAGAAGGGTTTTCACTACTATAGTCATTGATAGTAAAACAATATAATCTGAGTCTACATATATGCTATTGTTAGGAAAAGAGTAAAATAACATTAAAAATGCTCTCCTAGAAAATGATATGTTTTTGTAGCCTAACCCTTATGACATATCTGCTTCCATAAACGAAGAACGTAAAGTCTCATTTCTTGCACTAAGTAAAGATAGTAAGAGAGCAACTCTTCTAGGAGGGAAAATACTAATGTGGATGGTACATGTTATAGTTTATATAACATAATTTATAATTTTTCCTTTTACCTAAACTGAATTGAAAGCAGTAAGATTAATAAAATATCCCATAAGCAAGCAAAATGCATTCCACAGTAGCATAGAGAACCCAGCACTTAATCTGATTCGAAAGTCAAAGGAAACAGTAATCACCGTGGCATGGATCAGTGTTGTACTGTTGATATGATGGTCAGTCAACTTACAGAGGGTAGAGGAAGGGAGAGAAGGGAGCAGTTTTTATCATATATGGGGAGCATTAGCTTTCTCTGATCTGAACAGCTGAAAATTCATGTTCCAAAAAAAACAAAACTAAAAACAAATCAGCTTCATTCGTATCTAAGCCCTTCAAACTCCCTTGTCGGAAAAACCTTTTACATATTTACAGAGAAATACACACAGTCATTCAGGCTTTCTGGGAAGATAATGTGTGGATGTGGGGAGGATTCTTCTATCTCCTTGGCCAGGGGAGTCACCATCTACTACTTGACATAGCATACTTCAAACATTTTCTCCTCTGAAGTACTCTGGAGAATCAGCTGTTGTGGTGTCAAAGCAGTCATTAGGAAAGAAGGTGGTTCGGGGAAAGCAGCAAGACTGGAGCACAGGGTGTTCTGAATGCCATCTGGCATTTTCTTTTCTTCTGCTTTTAAAAAAATGTTTGCAACAAGCAAGTCTTACTTGAGTCGCGGATGTCCATTTAGCTTAATAGCATGAGTCCCAAGGAAATGTGGCTAAGCCTCCTGCAATGGTTTTCCTGTTGTGAGGGTGACTCAAGCTTCTTCTGGCACAAGACCTTTCCACTGCCCCTTTAGAACCTGCTGATACACTATCAAAATATCCTCTCCTCTTCTAGAAACCTCATTAACAAAGTGAAAAATCATCAGCACAGATAGAGAAGAAAGTGAGGCGTTCCTGTTGTCAAAAAACCTTTTATTTCATTGGCTTTTAATGAGCTCAATATGGACTCTCTTGTAAAATCAAACGGTTATTCATTTCATTATGTTGTTTTCTAATGCCAGGAAAATTATACATTTTACACATTTTTTAAACTTCAACGAAATAAGTAAAAAAAAAAAATTAGGCATGGTTAACAGAGTCTCAGTCTCTAAGACTCTTTTACTTTCTATAAACAAGTACGACAGCTCTTTTTATCTTTGTCTCATAAAGAAAAGGTAATGAACCAGGTGTTAGTTTGTTAGATGTTAGATTGACCGACATACACATTGCGCAAAGCACTGTGATTGCCACATCTTTAAGAATCATAATTACACTACTTTGCTTACATTTTCTCATAATATCTTTAAGTGTGACAGAGAAGCAGAGTCACCATGTTTTTATAGATGAGGACACTAGAAGCCAAATAATTTTTTCCAGGTATCTTTCCTTGGGATGGCTCACAAGGGCAGGAGGGCCAAGGTTCAGGGCTCTTAAATCAACCTACCTTGGAAAAGGAACCCACTCAAAAAGCCCTCATTGAGGGCTCTTAGTATTCAAATCACAAAACAGGAAATCCCAGACAATTAGTATAAATATTCGTAAATAAAATAAACTCATCACAAGTCCATTCTTAGTGTGTGATTTTTATTTCTCTTTTCCTTAATTAAGGAACAGATTGCTCCCATAGGAGATAGTAGTACATAATCCTTTTAAGAAAGCTAGGCAGATTAGACATTCCTACACAGTGATAACTTTGCCTCTTTATAACTAACTTATTCAGTAGTAAGCTGATGAGAAATTGATGTTTTTAAAATCTTTCCTTCTTGTATACTTGGGTTGCTCAAACTTACCTATGATTTCTATTTGAATGGAAAATAATTGGTATCAGTTCTCTGAGGAAAGAGAGTAGCTCATACTCACCAGCTGACCTCTGCACAGACAAGGCACCAGGTTCCAATCCCAGGAGCTCACAGCCATTGAAATGAGCATGCACCACATTAAAAGGCTCTTCCCATCAAACCTCCAGCAGCGATACAATTCTGGCTGAATTTTGAGCTTGTAACAAAAGCTGATTCCTTCCACAAAGCATCGTGACCATCAGTGGGATAAGCTTGTGTCTGCCTTCAAAGGTAAGGAGCACACTGTCCGTCCACATTTAAACTTGAGAGCCAGCATAGACTGCCCTTCAGAGAGGGCACATTTTATTTTAAAGACAGGAGATAAAATGGCCATTTGCTGTCCTCACTGTCCAGCACTCCATTGATCAAATTCCAAAGAAAATCCTCTGCAGACATCAGGCATCAGTCAGGCAGCGTTCAATAACAACTGAGCTAGCCACATGCAACTTAATCTCCCCCTTCACTTTCCCTAGCCCTGCCCAGGAGAAGCAGCTATGCAATTGAACAGCATATATCGTCACTACCACAAATGTGGTGTGGGTGCTAAGTGGAAAGAGAAGCAGATGCACTACAAAGACAGTTAAAACGTCACCTAATCAGGGGGGGAAAAAAAGAATGTGCTCACTTGAAATATGTTTGAACTATGTGCCAAGAGTTCATTATTCTAATCAAGTTAGTGGTGTTAATCCATAGTTGAGGCTTCCTCTGTTTTTTTGGGACTAATGAGTGATCAAGGTAAGGAAAAACAAACTGAGTAAGTGAGTCCAATGGCATAGCACTCTCAATTTGTTTTACCTGAAGCCAAACCCAAAAGCCAATTTGATAATGCAAAATTACCAAAGCAAAGCTTGCTCATAATATAATAGATCCTACTTTCTTGTGATAAGAATGTTTCTACAAGGAGATGATTTGGCTAAAATGAGAATGCCCAAAGGGTATCTTCCTTCTACTCCTGCCTGAGGAAAGGAAGCAAGGACACTCCAGCTCCAAATCAAAACAGGCGGTTTTCATAGGCTGAGAAGGAGATGTAGAAGCAGTCTCAAGACCCCCCCAAATGTATGCCTCTCAAGCTCATAACGCTTCTGAAGTTTCACAGAAAATTTCTAGCTAGTAACAATGGCCAACAGACAAGGAATGAAAAGCTAGCCTCTGTACACCCCTTGACATAAAGAAGACAGAGCCGCACAAAGCGTAGGTCATAAATAGTGACCATTCTGTCACCACAGACCTCCCTTTATTATGACAGAGGAAGTCTGGGGATTACAGGCAGCAGCCACACTGCAGTAGGCAGAGGGAAGGGAAAGGTACAGAGAAGGGAACACTGAAAAAGCCACAGTTCAGAAGCAAAAGACATTTCCATACACATCCTGTCTCCCCCTGCATCCTCCCAACCCCACTCCAGTCTCAATCACTCACTCCCAAATGGACAAAGATGAGTGTGCAACAGCCTAGCTTGTAGAGTCTGCCTGTGTAAACAGGCTGGATTTGCTAATTGTGAAAACTCTTCTGATGAAAAAATCCCCTCACTAGAACTTCCTAATCAAATGTATTTTGTGTGCTCTCTTTGACAGAAAATAAAGAAATTTATTCCAGAGTCAGAAAAGCCCCAGGATGTTAAAATCATTCTTTTAATTTACTATAATAGTATCTTAAACTGAAAGCCTAGGGATTGAACTTAAAATTTGCCTTTTAAAATATCCTTTGTTTAAAATAAAAACTTTCTCATTGTCCCCATCTTATTAGCATACACAGCTTCTATTTATGGTTGTACCTTCTCATCAAATATAGTTACTAAAGGCCTACTATGAGCCAGCCATGAAGCACTGGGGATCTGGTAACAAAAATGACAAAACCCTTGTCCTCATGGATATGAAAATCCAGCCATAGAAGTGATTCTTTTCAGCCTTCCTGGAACACCTCAGTCACTTTGTATAATCTACAGTGACTGCAGTTACTAATATTAACATCTTGATAGAAAGCTGCTTCAAAATCTTCAAATGCTTAGCCCAAGTTTCAAACTAATATCTTCAAATGTCTTCTCAGGGCTGCTTTCTTCTCATAAGTGATATTTTATTCTATTGCTCACAAGGTTTTTTTTCCAAAAAATATACTGATTTTGGATAAGAAATCCTCATAGTCTATTAAAGGATTGGAACATTACAGTTAATATCTAACTCCTCTGGCTATTTATTGCTGTGTTTTAAAACACATATAACTTCCCCTTTTGGTTTGTAACAGCTTTTTATAAAAGCTCTGGGTATACTTCTTAGCCCTTTTACTTTGGTCAAATGAAAAGCACTGAATTGTGGTTAAAATGTGAAAATTCAATCTCAAGCCTCTTAACCCTCAAGGTCACTGAGGATGCTTTTGTGTGCTCATTTATGTTGTGCCTTTATCCATGAAGAAATTTGTTGTTTTCTTTAGTAATTATATTTTTACTCAGAAATTATATGTTAACAGCTTTAGCATCTCAAGGGAAACAATTTTATTGGTAAGTTTGATCAATACCTGAAAGTTTTACATTTACACAATGTCAACTAGATGTGTCATTTGGATAAAACTTTTGATAGAATATTTTAATTAGACTATTTGCAAAAGAAAAAGTTTGATTTTTCTTAATTGGGACAGAACTATTTTTAATTGTTATTCTTTATGTGACTCTAAATTTAAGCCATGTGTATCTTAAATTTTCACAAAATAATTTTGTGTTTACGTATAAATTAATAATGCTTAAAAGCCTGTAAATGTGATTTTAAATGACTGGGCTATTATTCTATACTTTTTATAGACCATGAATTCAGTATGCTTGGCCAGTAAATAATTAGCAAAAATATTTTCTTATTTTTCAAAATTAACAATAGAAAAATGGCAAAATGTAATATTAGAGCATATCCAAATCAACTATAGTTCAAACATGAAATCAGTGATAAAGTGTCATGTCTCCAGTTTCCCAACCCAAAGCCCTTACCATTAAAACACAAACATAAACACTTTCAGCAATTCCAACAACCAAGTCTATGGCTAGTAAAGTCCTGTGCAGCAGATACTACAATAAATATAGAATACTTATAAAACGTGTTTCAACAGCACAACCACTCAAAAAACAATGCCCCTGTGTCTGCATTGTTGGCACCAGAAAATTGAAGTGCTACCATCTGGTCATTTTTCACCTGGTGAAAATGACTATTGTATCCATGGGTACTTGGCAATTTTTATGAAGTTGTAAACATCTGGATTATTAATGCTTCTGGATGCTGTCATATTTAACTCTTTTTTTTCCCTCTCAAAGAGCTTCTGTGATCCATTTTCACTTCTTTACCAACAGACGTAAGATATGTTTGCACCTGTTGTTTAACTAACCTGCAAATAAAATCTATTGCTAGGGATTCCTTGTTTCTTGCTTTAGGCATGTAATATGGTTTGACTGTGTCGCCACCCAAATCTCATCTTGAATTGTAGCTCCCATAATCCGCACGTGTCATGGGAGGGACCCAGTGGGAAGTAATTGAATCATGGGGTAGGTTTCTCCCATGCTGTTCTCATGATAGTGAGTAAGACTCACAAGATCCCATGGTTTTATAAAGGGCAGTTCCCCTGCACACACTCTCTTGCCTGCGGCCAGGTAAGATGTGCCTTTGCTCCTCCTTCGCCTTCCACCATGATTGTGAGGCCTCCCCAGCTATTTGGAACTGTGAGTCCATTAAATCTCCCTTTCCTTTATAAATTACCCAGTCTCTGGTATATATTTATTAGCAGTATGAGAACGGACTAATAACAGCATGACAAGCCCTTTTCATTTTATACCCACTCATGCAAACTCATAGTCCATAAATATGGAAACCAAAGGATAAAATTAAATAAAATCTTCTTTAGAAACCACATTTTCAGAGGTAAAGCATGTTTGAGCTTTTTTATGTGACATGGTCTTTATATCACTTCTAAATCACATCAACAACCAAAACACTAAGCACCTGTATGAACAGCACGTGTTTCCAGCTAATAGGAGCCAGGTATTCAGACAAATACTACTGCTGAAACAAACTAGAAATACTGGATAAAATATAGATAACTTCTTAAAAGCAACAAACAGCTGGAATGATAATAAGGAATTGCTAGGCAAAACTGAAGGAAAATGGAACCACTGAAAGATAAGCAAGCAGGGAAATTGCTTTTGTTTCCTGAGTGCATTTCCCTGCAAACTTGAGCTTTTATTTTGAAAAGTTCCAGGCAAGACGGCAGATATCAAAGGTCAATGTCCACACAAGGTGCTCAGACCAATAGGGAGCCCTCTTCACAGTCATCTGAGACCTCAAAAAGCAATACTCTAAGGGTAAGAGCAGAATAATAAATAACCAGCCCTTCAGCAGATTTATAACCTGGGTTTTATTGCCGAGACTTACAACAAAACTCAAGCTTCAAACTTGGTTTAAAATGCTCCACACGTCACTTGTGACCACAAAGACTGGCAGAAGTAAATGTCAAAGACAACCAGGTGTACAGCAGAAACAACAAAAGAGAGAAACAGATCTATAAAGACTTCAAATAATTGAGCTGTGAACAAGGCACTGTGCAACAAAAGGGATGGAGTAAGGAAAGCAGTTATGGTTCCCCAAAGTAGTATCACTTAGTTGGGAAGTTAAGCAAGCTGAATTATTTGAGTACAGATTTATTTCATGGGTGTTTTTTGTTTTTTTCCACTACCTCTCCACCAAGACATACTACTTTGCATAAGAACAGATGATTATAAATGTTAGCAAATGAGAAATATAAGCATCAAATGAATGGCAGAAACAATACGTACTACAGGACTTCAGAAAGTTATACTCTTTTCTTAATACAAAGTTTTGATAATGATGTAATAAATCTTAACAGAGAATTGCAATTTGAAACATTTGAGAATTCGAAAGCATCACCAAAATCTGATAAATAAGATGTAATTGAAATAATTCAAATAACATTTTTCTCACAAATTAAAAGCTTTTTATGAAAAACCAAACTTGATGGTTCAGGTAGAAACTTTGGGCAATATTTAACCCAACTAACTTTGTAAAATAAAAACATCTGTAGAGTTTTTTTTTCTGTTTCAAGTCCTGTGATACACACAGCTTAAATCCCATGTCTTCACAGAAAAGGAGTAAATTCTCTCTCTCCCCTAATTTCTTGAAAAACAGAGTAGAAGCTCTCTCAGCGAACCTTTACTTAAGAAAATGTTTCCATTTTCTCTATAAATGCTGACTGATGCCCATCATGCACTAAAAGATTGTGGCTTACTAGCCATATATGTACATTCTTCTTCCACTAGTAAAGTTATATGCTTAGCAAGAGTCAAGTATGTTTATCCCAAACCTTTTGATCCTATTGTACTTGCTATTGCAATTACATAATTTAAATAAATCTTATATTATCTAATACAAATGAGTTCCAAAAATTGTTGCTTTTTGAAAATTAAGATGCATGCTTTGTAAGAACTTAATAAAGGGGAGTTTCTACAATATTGCTATTGAATTATGGGTACGACTGAAACAGATCAAAAAGATTGGGGAGGAAGCTTCAAAAAAATTTAGCAGTTCTACAAACAGATTGTTTTGCAAGTGTCTTTAATTACTGACTGCCTTTAACAGATAACAAACCAGTGAGACAATGCCTACAAATAGGTATTGTTTATTTTTAAAAACACAAAGCAATACCCCAAATTCTGGAAACTTCTTAAATAAAATATACTTAAATAAAAGGTCTTGACTGGACATCAGATCATTGGTAAAAGAATGTCCAACTTATATGTTTCAAGTTGAAATAAAATGTTTAAACTATGCATATATCAGTTTTTTCTCCACTTCAACCATCTTTTTTATTAACTGATCAAATAATGGTTTTGCTACTGTTATGAAATAAAGCTTCTTTGTGTGGTAGAGGGCCTCAAATTTGGGTTTTTGAATCCTAATTTGGGTTCTATGTTGGGTGCATTACTTCACCTTTACAGGCTTCAATCTCATTTCACATGAATGAAGACAGTATCTACCTAACAGAACCAAGTGAAATAGCACATGTAAAACATCTGGTAACAGATCAACAAATGATACGACTATGATTATTGTTCTGAAACAAAACAAAACATGAATATAAAAGCGTAAGATAATAAAGTAGATTTACAAGACCGAAACACGATGGATGGACTGGAAACAAGATAGACTCACCCGCAGAGATAGCGTGTGTGCAAAGAGATTGCTGATCACTTTGAATGGTCAGCATCGTTAATAAGCTCACACTTTTTATGACTATTTGGTAATGATAAAACCCAACAATGGCTGGGTGCGGTGGCTCATGCCTGTAATCCCAGCACTTTGGGAGGCCAAAGTGGGTAGATCACCTGAGGTCAGGAGTTCAAGACCTGCATGGCCAACATGGCAAAACCCCATCTCTACTAAAAATACAAGAATTAGCCAGGTGTGGTGGCATGCGCCTGTAATCCCAGCTATTTGGGAGGCTGAGGCAGGAGAATTGTTTAAACCTGGGAGACTGAGGTTGCAGTGAGCCGATTATCACGCTACTGCACTCCAACCTGGGCAACAGAGCAAAACTTCGTCTCAAGAAAAAAAAATCTAACACACAACTTGGAACACTGTGGAATGAGTCTTAAAATCAGTGAGCATGTGTGCTTGAGAAAACATTTAATATCCCTGATAGAAGTGTAGCTATTTATAGTCATTTTCGTGAATGGGATTCATTATCAAAGATTTAGACCAGGCCTTAATCAGAACAAAGGGACGTCTCACAAAAGCTTTGTTATGAATGGAAAAAAACAACAAAGAACAATCACCATTTGACATCAAGTATGCATAATTCCAAATGGAAGTCTCTGTAATAGGTTCTTTTAAAAATAGATTTATTACCAAAGCAAAGTAATAAATAGGCAGGAGATGGACCTTTATTTCACTCCTGTAATTGATCCAGTTTTAGTGAAGGGCAGAAACTGGCCCAGTTACAGGAATAAAACATAAGAGTACAGAGTCAACCAATCTGTCAGCTTGGCACACCTATGAAATATTGTGAAGAAAATTTGTCAGAATAAGCATCTTTCTCACTCATTAGATTGGAGATGAAATGTCACCTTTCCCAAACAAAACAAAACAAAAACAAATTAACAACACATACAACCACATGGTAGAAACTACAGTTATAATTAATCCAGGAAGAGGAACTTCTATAACTTGGGCATCATTCTGCTTATATATTTTCCATGCGGTGTCAGCATTAAGGATTACAACTGAACCCAAAAAGAGCTGACTTTAAATGTGGAAGTGTATTTTTGGATAAGTCAGAGTGGAGGGTTTCAATTATCCTCCACACCTCTCTGAGCCTTCTGGAGAGGCAGCTTGGAGGCTCTTCTCCAATTAAAGCAGAGAGTGTATCTCACTTCCATACTGTAAAACTCTATCTTAAGAAAAGGATCTGCTGCTTAAAACAATCTGAAAACCACTGAAATAGCCCATGTGAATTTTTTTGTCAGGTGTGTTCACAGAAACTAATGGAGTTTGGTAGCCCTCTGCTGGATGAAAGATATTAAATCCAGTTGCTCTGAAGTACTATTTGAGGAATTAAAAGTCTTCATAAGGTTTAGAGGGCTACTTTAACACTTGCTGTGTATACTTTTGTGTTTAGTGGATATTTTTCTGTTTTGCAGAAGAGAAAAAGACAATGTCCTTTCTGTCAAGCCATACCATATAACAGTAAGCTAGAATAACTGAATACAAATTATAAATTTAAATGCTATATAATTTTTTGAGTAAAAATAGGAATGAAAGAAAGCTAGTAAAATTTGAGCATTAGCAAAATATTTATAAGTTAGCAGTTGCCACATCCCTCTCCAAAATCTCTAACGGGGTTAAGGATTTCTCTTAACTTCATTGTAGGTTAAATCAAAATATGTATAACCAATTTCTTTAAAGTTTGTTTATGCAGTCTCACACTGTACACTAATATACATTAAGTTAAATCTAGTCTTACACACATTTGAGTAATACAATATGATCAGGCTTTTTGTTTAAGGTAAGAAAATTTCAAACATGATGGTAGAATTACCATAGACTATTCAACTTTTAAGTTGGATATACAAACGCAGTTTGTGACGCATGTCAGATCATGGAACAAAACTCTACAGAAATTGTTTCACAAATGAACCTTCAGGCTTATGGCTGACCCAAATGGAAAATGATTTAATGTGTGTTTGACAGCAATAGTAAAACTAATGAGTCTTGAAATAGTTTCTTATAATCTTGGATCAATTTTTGGTTAATTTTATTCCATACAGCTAATCTTTCCAAAATCCCATCTTTCTATCGTAGCAATTAAAACTGTCTCTTACTTTCCACCTTCTCTTTTCTCTTGTTACATGTCTGGCCTCTGTCACTGCTGCTTCCTAAATCAACTGATAAGGTCTTGCCTGGTCCATAGTCTCTTCAACTTTCCCATCCTCACCACTTGATACTGACTTCCAAATTTTGCTAAGGGATTAAGGAATTCTTTTACAATTCTCCAAAACGCAGGACCAATTTACTTTTGCATCTCAGTTCAGATAAAAAAGTTTAAACTTTGATGTCAAATCATAATTCCAACCTAGGTTAATTATATGCCTAAGACTTCAGAAGGGCTACCTACTCATAAAATTTGCCTGCGACCAACTGCTCATAATTTAACTAAATAGCCAAAATTCCTCTCCTCCTGAATTTCTATTCAGCTTTGCCTGTCTGCTAGGGCACCCCTGTCATGCACATTAGCCTCTCAATCTGATTGGATTATCACCTATTTCCTGGAGTCATTTTCTAGGGTTACCACAACCATCAAGTATGCTGAATTGAATTACATCCTGTTTCTGCTGCTCACTGTCCATAACTAGATACTTCCAGGAGGGGTCCCAAGATACTATACTATTACCTCAATTATGTTCTTCATTGTTACCCATTATTTCTTATTCCACTAATTTTAAATCCCATTCACTTTGTTTGCTATATTTTTATGATCCTGCGTTCTCTTTCAGTTTTTTCCCAATTATACATGTCTTTGTTGTTGTTGTTGTTGTTGTTGTTGTTGTTGTTATGCTTTGAGATGGAATCTCGCTCTGTCACCAAGGCTGGAGTGCAGTGGCACAATCTCAGCTAACTGCAACCTCCGCCTCCTGGGTTCAAGCGATTCTCGTGCCTCAGCCTCCAAAGTAGCTGGGACCACAGACATGTGTTACCACACCCAGCTAATGTTTTGTATTTTTAGTAGAGACAGGGATTCATTATGTTGGCCAGGCTGGTCTCAAACTCCTGACCTCAGGTGATCTGCCTACCTCAGCATCCCAAAGTGCTGGGATTACAGGCATAAGCCACTGTGCCCAGCCCTCCCAATTATACATGTTTTTCACAATTCTTTTCTCTTCTTCAAAACAACTATCTAGATTTGTGGAGCTCTTTTTGTGATAATAAGGTTTTTTAGAAGGTTTTATTTTGTATAAAGACAAACTAATTGCTTTTCTTTTTCACCTCATTTCCCAGCCCAGACTTCCTACCATGTCTCCATCAACATCTAAAAAGTAAAGGAAGAAAAGAAGAAAACAACAACAGCAACAACCCCAGCATCTAACTTTTGAACAAAGGGCAGTAGAGTTTCACCTAAGGAACAGGAACATTAAGTAGGAGTTATATTCTTACCTCACCACTGAAAAGAACAACAAGCTGGAGAATGACAATGTGGACAAAGGAGATTTAGCATTTGACCTGTTCCTCTTACTTATCAAACCCTAGGTTTCTGAGGCCCTTGGTATTTTAAAAAATACTGCCTAAGTCAGGATTTTGTCTGTCTTCAGAGGGAAGGAATCAAAGGCATGGAGGAAAAGGGGGACAAAAATCACAAGTAATATTTTTTAACCTAGAATCCAAATATAGGTATTTTATTCTACATTGAAGCTTAAACATCTTACTCTTGTTTTATATTTAAGCAAATATTCAGATGTGTGTACATATTCCACTTCCTGAGAATGACTAATGGATGTATTTAATATGTATACTCTATCAACTTTATATAGCTGACTTTTAAAACACTGACAATAAAAGCTTGTACTCCTAAATGTTGATGAAGCATTAAAAGCACAAATAATATTCAGTAATGCATTTCCAAAGATCGTACGTGCTTCAAAAGTACAAAAGCAGTCTTTTAACTGGATTTTGATTAGTGCTAAGCAGAATTCTAAATTATTTTATTCATTAGTCATAAATTCATGACAATATATACTGGAGTGTCTTTTGACTACTTTCAAAAATTGCCATTAAAACATCACTGACATTCTTTTCTTTTATTTCAAAATACATTTCTCACTTAAAAGAAATCTTCAGTCTTACATAATACTACTTTTAAAACAGTTGATGTTTTTGTATCATGAAGGCCATCAAATCCAGTCAATTTCTGGCCATCTAAGCACCTATTTCTTAGCATTTAATGCCAAGGCTTTTCTTATATGAATGTTTTAAAAAAAAAATTAGTGAAAGAGGATGAAAAGTTTCAAGTCATCATGACATAAGCCATATCATAGTATTTGCATTCCACATTAAGGACATCTTCATTTTATGCTAAGGATTATAGCAAATCCAGTTGCAAAGAAAGCTCTATTTATAGTTTAATCACATCAGGAGTAGACAACACAGGATTACATTTATGTGAGCATGATGAAACAGATAACATTTTAAATTAAAATATACTTGTTTTTCTAAGTAAATGAAATACTTAGGCAAATACAAGGAGGAAAAGCAATTCTGTGAAGAATGCACAAAATTAAATACCGTGTTGCATTAACTTTTGTCCTGTTTTCTTTTCCCCACCTCCCCTCCTCCCTGTGTTATACTTTTCTATTGGCCCAAAGTGAGGAGAATAGATGGATAGGAAAATAACTTGGGAAAGTGAAGAGGAACTGAAAATGAAGTTAGTCCTGGAACAAAAGGTGAGAACAATAAAGAGGAGGATATCTAGAAATTCAGTTCTGTCTAGGTATGTGGTTAAGATACTAGGAAATATCTTACTAAATTACTAGTGACCTCCACGTTGCCAAATCTCATAGAGATTTGACAGTCCTCATATTATCTGACTTTTTAATAGCACTTCACAGTTGGACATTCTTTCCTCTTTTGGAATTTTCTTTTCTTAGTCCTGGCACTCAATTTTCTCCTGTTCTTTTCATGGTCTTTCTGCTTTGCTTCAGTTTTCTTTAAGGAGTCCTCCTTTTCTATCGGAACTCAAATTCAGAACCGTCCTGGGGCTTCCTCACTTCTTAGCCTCTATATGCGCCCCACCAGCAGCATCTGCTCCCATGGTGGTAAATCTCATATATGTGCTCAATCCAAAGTTCCTATCTCCGGTTCTAGCCTCTCTTCTGAGCTGCCCATTTAACATACCCGCTTTGATGTCTCACATACTATTTTTGGATTTTTTCCCTTGAAATGTTTTTTTCTCCAGGCTTCCCCATCTCAGTGAATAGTACCCAGCCAAACACTTGGTAGTTGTCCACATTCAATCTATCCCCAAGTCTTATAAATTTTTCCACCAAAATATATCTTCCATGTATCCTTTTTTGTCATCCCCACAGCCACCAGCCACCACTGCTGCTCACCAGGTCTATAACCATAACATCCTATCAGCTCCCCTACTTCTACTCTGTCCCTCCACCATTCCTCTCAGTGCAACAGTGTCAAATTATAGAATTGTTTCCACTTAGCCAGTGCCCACATAATTCCAATATATTCCACTAAACTTAGTAACAACTCCAAAGCCTTCATGAGCTGGACCCTCTTTGCTTCTCTCTCCTCACCATACACCAGTGACACTGGCCTTCTTTCAGTCCCTACGTGCATTAAGGTCTTTCCCACTTCAGGGCTTGCATGTGTACTTCCCTCTGCCTGGAATGTTGTCCTCATTCTTGCATCTGACTCATCCTTCAAATCTCAACTTCAGTATAACTTGGTCATAGGAGGCTCCCTTAATGCATTCCCAACTCAAGCCAAACTAGGTCTCCTTGTAAAACTCTCTTATACAAACCTGTGTCCTCTTTCATAGCACTTACCACAACTTCTAGTAATATAGGTAATTGGGTTCTTATTTGTTGAATTTTTTTCTCTCCATAGGAATATAAACTCCACTAAGACAAGTTCCTGGTGCCAAAAAACATTAACTGACATGTTATTTGAGCTCTGTAACTTTTTCTTGGATAGATGAATGAATGCATGAATGTATGAAAGAATGAAAAATTTGTTGTTGCCTAAGAACATTGGAAGGAATATTAATAATTAAAAATGCTAAAGTTATATATCTTCAGAGTCCAGTTACCACCACTAATGCCTAGAATTTGACACATCCCTTGGGATCCATATTGAATTTCCTAGAGAAATTAAGGATATTTCCTTCTTACAGCTAGAAGAAATACTATCTTTGCAAAAAGTTACTCTGTATTTAGTCAAAGCCTGATTTTTGGCAGTGTAGGGGGAAATATCAAATTCATTCATGTATGTAAAAAACTAATTATGATACATTTACATATATACATTTGGAAAGAGATACATCAACATGTTATCAATAGTAATCTCTGTAATTTGGAAAAATGTTTTTGTTGTTGATTTTATTCTATTTTTTAATTAATTAAGGTCTATAGTTTGCATCAGAGTTTACTCTTTATGTTGCACAGTTCTATGAGTTTGGACAAATACATTGTGTCATGTATTCCAGGATCATACAGCATTACAGGATCATACAGAATAGTTTCACCACCCTAAAAATTCCTTTTGCTTCATCTGTTCATCACTTCCCCATCTCCCCACAAAAGTTCTGAAAAACACTGATGTTTTTACTATCTCTAAAGTTTTGCCTTTTCTAAAATGTTATATAGTTTGAATCAAATGGTATGTAGCGTTTTCAGGCTTGTTTCTTCACTTAGCAATATGCCCTTACCGCTGCTCCATATTTTTTTGTGGCTTGATATTTCATTTGTCACTGAATAATATTCCATTGTAAACTATAATACCACAGTTTATCCATTCATCTATTTAGGGATATCTTGGTTGCCTCTGATTTTTCACAATTATGAATAAAGCTGCTGTAAACATTCAAGCGCAGACTTCTGTGTGCACCTAAGTTTTCATTTCATTTGAGTAAACACCTAGAAGTATGATCACTAGATTGTATGGTAAGACTGTGTTTAGCCTTGCTAAGACAGTACCAAATTGATTTCCCAAGTGGCTGTGCCATTTTGCATTCTTAACATCAATGAATGAGAGTTTCTGTTATTCCACCTCTTCGCCAGCATTCAGTATTGTCAGCGTTTTGGAATTAGTAATTCTAATAGGTTTGTAGTGTAAAACAACATCTTGTTTTAATTTGCGATTTCCTAATGAGATGTAATGTCCAGCATCTCTTCATATGCATCTTTTGCCATCTGTATATCTTCTTGGATAAGGTATCTGTTCAGGTAACTTACATATGTGTAAACTGGATTGCTTGTTTTCTTATTGTTGAGTTTGAAGAGTTCTTTGTATATTATGGCTATAATTTCTTTATCAGATATGTGTTTTGCAAAGATTTTTTTTCTTCTAGCCTGTGGCTTGTCTTTCTATTCTTTTAACTGCATCTTTCATAAAACAGAAGTTTTAAATTTTAAAGAAGCCCAACTTATCAATTTTTGTTTTCCTGAATTATCTTTTTGGTGCTGTATCTAAAAACTCTCATCAAACCCAAGGTCACCTAGATTTTCTGCTATGTTATCTTCTAGAAGTTTCATCGTTTTACATTTTACATTTAACTCTTCATCCATTTTGCATCACTTTTTGCAAAAAGTATAATATCTGCCACTAGATTCACTTTTTGTCGCATGTGGGTATGCAGTTATTCCAGCACCATTTATTGAAAACACCCTCATTTCTCCATTGAATTGCCTTTTATCCTTGTCAAAAATCAGTTCACTGTAATTGCGTGTATCTATTCTGGGCTTTCTATTCTTTTCCATTGATCTATGTGTTAATTTTTTCACCAGTACCACACTGTCTTGATTACTATAGCTTTATATTGTCTTAAGTTGGGTAGTGTCAGTCTTCTGTTATTTTTCTTCCATATTGTGTTTATTATTCTGAGTCTTTTGCCTTTCCATATAAACTTTAGAATCAGTTTGTCAGTATCCACAAGACGACTTGCTGAGATTTTGATTGGGATTGTATTGAGTCTATAGATCAAGTTGAGAAGAAGTGAAATCTTAATAATATTGAGTCTTCTTATCTATGAACATGGAATATTTATTTAGATCTCCTTTGGTTTTTTTCATTATAGTTTTGTAGTTCTCCTCATACAGATCTTATACATGTCTTATTAGAATTACACATAAGTATTTCATTTTTTGGTGCTAATGAAAAATTCCAATTCCAATTGCTCACTGATGGTATATAGGAAATCAGTTGACTTTTGTATATTAACCTTGTATCCTGTGATCCTACTATCATCAATATTAGTCCCAAGAGATCTTTGTTGTTGTTGTTGTTGACCATTTGGGATTTTCTACATAGACAATTATGCCATCTGTGAACAGAGAGAGTTTTATTTCTTTTTTCCCAATAGTTCTGTTATTTTCTTTTCTTGTGTTATTGTATTAGCTAAGCTTCCAGTATGATATAGAATATAAGAGTAAGAGAAAACATTTTTACTTGTTCCCAGTCTTAGGGGGAAAGCTGCTAGTTTCTCACCATTAAGTGTAATATTTGCTATAGGCCTTTTGTAGATGTTATTTATCAGGTTAAGGAAGTTCCCCTCAGTTCCTAGTTTTCTGTGATTCTTTTTATTTTTTGAGGAATGGGTGTTGGATTTTGTCTAATGCTTTTTCTACCTTCACTTACATGATCATATGATTTTTCTTCTTTAGCCTGTTGATGTGATGAATTACCTTAATTGACTTTTGAATGGTGAACCAGCCTTGTATACACAGAATAAATCTCACTTGATAATGTGGTATATAAATCTTTCTGTTCAGCATTTTTACATCATTTTCATGACAGATATTGGTCTGTAGTTTTCCTTTCTTGTCATGTCTTTATCGGGTTTTAGAATTAGGGTTATACCAGCCTCATAGGATTAATTAGGAAGTATTCTTTCTCCATTTTTTGGAAGACATTATAGAGAATTGTTATCATATCTTCCTTAAATGTTTGGTAGAATTAATCAGTGAAACCATTTGAGCCTGGTGCTTTATTTATTAGAAGGTTATTAACTATTGATTTGATTTCTGTCATAGATACAGACTTACAGATCACCTATTTCTTTTTGTATAGGTTTTGGTAGATTGTACTTTTCAAGGAATTAGTCCATTTCATCTTAGTTATGCATAATATTTATTTATTGCTCTTTTAATATTCATGGAATCAATGGTGATGATCCATCCCTCTTTGATTTCTGGTATTAGGAATTTGTGTTTTCTTTCTTCTTTTCTTTGTTAGTTTGAGTAAAATTTTATCAACTTTATATATCTTTTCAAAGCATCAGCTTTTGGTTTCATTGATTTTACTCTATTGTTTTCAATTTCATTGGTATCTGCTGTAATTCTTATTTCTTTTCTTCTGTTTGCTTTAAGTTTATATAGTTCTTTATCTTCTCTAGTTTTCTATGATAAAAGCTTAGATTGATGGATTTTAATCTTTTTTCTTTTCCAAAAAATTCATTCAATGCTATAAATTTCACTCAGTAGGCAAATATAAAAAGAAAGTGGAAACTCTGAAACATGGCTTGTCCAATATTACATGAATAGCATTTATAAACCACTAAGATATTTTAAATTTTATCATTTTATTTATCTTATATATACACACGTACATGTATGATTTGTGTGTGTGTATATATATACATATACGTCTATATATATGTGTGTGCATGTGTGTGTGTATATATATATATACACACACATATACACAAAAGGAAAATATCTATAGCTATTTTGGGTTTTTACTTTGAGCTAATGGCTAACTCAAATTTCAAAGTTAGCTTTGTAAAAGCTAAAATAATTAATAGTGCTCAAATATTTGCAGCATTCTGATTTCCCTAAGTCTGGGCCTATAATTTCTCTTGATTATGTCTAAAATTAATAGCCCTTCAAACAGAGTCAGCCCTTGGGCAAAAATTGGAAAGTTTTCATTTATACAGTGCTTCCTGAAATGAACATGTACCAAAAGAAGTAGCTTTTTATCTAACACTAGTCCATCCTAATTTATTTTCCCTTTGGTTTAGGAAATAGAGTAATCTTTGATAAGAAAACACACTCCCAAGCTGTATAAATTGGGTGCAATTTGCATACTGGAGTCTACCACTCTTAGACAATAGCTCAAAGCAGCCAAATCTATCTTACAGAGTATAAGCTAGGACTCACTCAGAAAAACGGAATTATGTTGCTGAGTGACCTGAAGACAACCATAACCAATCTGAATGAGTTCAATTAACTTAACTCTAGCACAGAGATCTATCAGAAAAAAAGAAATCAGCTATACCTTTTTGTGGGAATAATTTAGGGGAGTGAATACCTGTCATCAAAGCACACTATCTGGCACAACTGGTGCAAAGGTCACATCATATAGACTATTCCAGCATATGAGAGAGAGAGAGTATTAGTGACTCACTTTAAGAAAATCTAATGATATAAAAAAGGAAAAGTGACAATGGACAACTCTGTATATGACAGACATCCTAGCCCAAATCTGGAATTGAAGGAGTGATAATATTTGCCATAGAAAGGTCCAAATAAAATAGCCCTTGATGGCTTTGGAAGCAATTAATATTGCTTTTGCCCAAGGCATATGGTACTTTACAATGAAGCAAAATATAATGGGGTAGGTCTTAGCTTGAATTTAAGCCCAGACTTAGACAAATTGTGTGGACTGGTAGAATGAGTCTCCCAGAGACCTACTTGCATAAGTATTGTGGCAAAATTGACTTACTATTTTTTTTCTATGTTTTTACATACAGCATTGAAGGCTTATTCTTCAATAGATGGTCTCCCTTCTTGCTTTGATAAAATAATAACAACAATAACGATAATAATAGTAATAGTTGGGCACATGGATGCATATGTGCTCCTGAAGCATACATTTCCTAGTCTCATCTAAAGCAAAGTATGGTCATGTAACTATGTGATGACCAATAGAATTTTTTAAAAAAGAGTTATTTGCAGCTTTGGAAGTGGCGTTAAAGATAAAGCATAAATACTGCTATCCACTTTTTGTGATTCTGCTGGACATGATGGTTACAGCTTGAGCCATCAGCTCAGGCCGTGAGGTGGAAGCCTCATGGTAACGATGGCAGAGAAGCAAGATAGAAGGACCCTGGATTCCTGAGCCCATCGAGTGCCTTACCAGCCCCAGGTTACCAATGTCTGGATTTATTTTATGTGGGAGAGAAATGAACTACTATCTTATTTAAGTCACTGTGATTTTGGGGTTTCATTGGTTCCAGTGATTAATCAATTATTTAACAAATCAATTAATCCTGATTGATGAGGAGACTGGGAGACTTTTGTAAACAGCTCATTCAAACGGCAGAAAGAGCAATTCATAAGGAGACCCATGCAGTGACAAGGTGTCCTTCATAAAATAGGAAAGGCTGGCTGCTGTCACAGGCACTGAACTCCTGGTCAGCTTCTGAGTGCTCCTTATAATTGAACCCTATAGGAAGAATCGGGATGAACTTTGTAAGACTCTGGAGCACAGCTACGCTACTTTGGCAGCCCCTCATCAGAGCACCATGGGGAAGAAGGGTTCTAATCAGACAATATGCACGTTTGTATCCCAGTGGAGCCTGGTGATAGACCAGAGGGACATGGAATAAAGGAAAGATGTGCTCAGATTCCACATGGCAGCCAATGAAGTGACTCACCAGACTTACTAGCACAGATGAGAGCCTGCAGTTAACTACTATAAACACGCATGGACAAAAACTGTAGAAAGACATAATATGAGCATGCACAGACAGTGAGATGTAGAGTACAAATGTATTTACACAAGAAACTAGTTCTCCTTTTCATATGATAAAGAATTATATTTTTATAAAAGAATTATTATTATACTTATAAACAGAAAGGTATAAATCTGTTTCACTTATTCTAACTTAGATTCTCCCCAATCCCCGTAATCTAATTTGTGATTCTACATTTCCTCTACTGGGGATAACAATAGAATAATAGAAAGAAAGAATAAAGAGACAGGACATGCCAGAACATAGCAGTTCAAAATCTAAACACTTCCTGCCTTCGTGCCTGACACAAATCACAGGCAAACTCTCAGGCACCTAAATTCATCATTAAAATGGCTCCAAATCAAAAATGCATTTTATGTGTAATAATTTTTACTAATATAGGTACAGTTTTAGAGTTCTTGGAGTATATAACCAAAATTAAAAGCTGTAAGAAGAAAAAGCCACAAAAGGAAAAAAGGTAAATAATAAAGATATATTTTGAAACAACACAGTAGAAAAAAATGCCGCCTAAAAAAAGTCTCTTCTAGAAAAGGAAAATCAATATAAACCTTGATGTTTCCTCCGTGAAAAATTCCTGAGTAATAACTGCATTCAAGCATCACTCAGCATCAGAGCACTTCTTGCCACTGAGGAATCCCACCATTGGAAGAGGGTAGTTCTCACCTTCCATTTTTGAAGACCTAATGTTCTATTTCACCAGCCCCTGCCAATTAGACTGTGCCACAGGATCTTAGCTGATGTGCAAATTGCTCTTATCTTTTAAATTTCACCTGTTGCTTTGACTTTCCCAGTGATGCTATTCTTCAAACACACCACTGGAGGCCAGTCATGCTACAGCATGCATTCCAGCCACACCCTAAATTTTTTAAAACACAAGACAAAAACCATTAACTAGTTACAAAAACAATGCTTTGTGACTAAACACAAATGAATATACACAAATCTAACTTAATTTTTGAAATGCAACATAAAGTAAAATTTTTGCTGGTGACGAAATCTGGTTCCGACGTTCCAATAACTAAATATGTTTAGTAACTAAATGTGTTTTTTATCTTGATTGCAGTGATGGCTTTATGGTTTATACATAAGTCAGAATTTATCAAATTGTATACTACACTAAATATGTACACTAAATATCTATGTCAATTACATCTTTTAAAAGCTGCTAACAACAAGATAACTGTAATCCACTGCAGCTTCAATGTTTATACACACACGCACACACACACGCGCACACACACATGTGCTGCACCCTCTTTTCCGTCACATAAATTCCTTCTGGTCCTCTTAGTGCTTGATGTATTGTTTTGAATCCATAATCAAATATCCCCTTCAGATAAGTATCAAAATTTGTATTTAAGAACATGGTTCCTTTGAGAATGTCTCTTTTCTAACAGCTGAAGTCTTTGTCTCAGAGATAGGTTGATAAGAAATGTCTTTATTTATTTATGAATCTGATACTTAAGCATAACAGCACTCCCCAGTTTTTAAGAGATCACTTTATCTCTTCTTTAAAAAACATCACAAAGCACTTCAATGGGATATGATTTGCAGATATATTAAAATAAGCAGAAAAATTGCCTAATTTAATTTGCATTCACATCAACATCATACTCAATTGAAATATTTATTCAATGTCTTGGCTGCATGTTCACTGGGAAGATTTATCATTAATAATTGAAAAAGAGAAACAAAAGCTGCAGATTAAGGAAGGTCTAAGAAGTTCTATTCATTTATACAAGTTGCACAATATACTCTAGTCCAATATAAACACTGGCGAAGTTAATTATGAATTTGGGACAGATTTTAAAGCAAAGAAGAGTTACAATGAGCTCCAAACTCAAAGTTATTTGTTATCATAGAGTTGATATTTTGGTACAAACTCTACTAACATAAAAGGGAAGCAACAAATTCCAGTGAATTATTTCATGGAGAGCAGAAAACAAGGGTAAAGTTACTGTCTTATTTGGTGAAGGTTTGTTGTGTGCCTGCAATGATTCAGGCATATATCACCTAGATGAACATGTGACATAAAGAGAAGAGGAGAGCTGACTTTTATTTGAAGCTTGAATAAATGTGTTGGCATTATTACATAATAAACAGAGTTTCAAAAAGCAAATTAGCTGGGTGTGGTGGCTCACACCTGTAATCCCAACACTTTGGAAGGCCAAGGTAGGCAGATCACTTCAGGTCAGGAGTTCGAGATCAGCCTGACCAACATGGGGAAACTCTATCTCTACTAAAAATACCAAAAATTAGCTGGTCATGGTGGTGGATGCCTGGAGGCTGAGGCAGGAGAATCACCTGGGAGGCAGGGGTTGCAGTGAGCCGAGATTGCACCAGTGCACTCCAGCCTGGGTGACAGGGCAAGACTCCATCCCAAAAAAATAAAATAAATATAAATACACAAAAAACTAACTACTTCTTATACAAATAATGGATTTGGGATTAGATATAGGAAATCAGGACATGTGTTTGCAGCTTAAACAGTAATTTAATAATCTGAAGGATTTACTGAAACTACTACAAGTACCCAATATAATGTCACAGAACAGCAGTCACCTGAACACCCTATCACAAATTCTCATAGATTAAGATAATATATGCATAATAATTGGTTACTGCTAGTTCTATAAATCTATAAAACTGCACTATAAGCATGTTAAGGCATTTTATATTCTTATATAATATCCATGAAATCAAAAAAGTTAAATGTCAGGCTCAAGGTCAAAAGAATTGGGACTAGAGTTTAGTCTGTGTAATTCCCATTCCAGTGTTTTTTCCACTAGGCTCTTTAACCCTTGGAAAATTTATCTCCTTCTAATTTTTCAATTTTTAAAAGATATTTATATATCTTTGTAGGAGATTTTGAGAGAAATTTCTAATTCCACTTGTCATGTAATCAATAAGATTATATAGCACACCAGAGAAATAACTAAAAGAACCATCACAAACACATATTAATCACATACTATATGTGGACAATATTCTATATACTTTACACTCATGACTTCATTTAATCCTTATAATAATATGAGGTAGGTATTATTAATATCCCTATTTTATAGGAAACTAAATGAAGATTACAGAATTAAGTTGCTCTAAATCAACATGTAGTAAGTGGCAAGAAATGGAGGAAACTAAAATACAGAGAGCATAGTGAGTAACTCATTCAAAGATGAATAGCTAATTCCCAGACACTGGCAGAATCCAATCTCTAACCCAGTGCTTCTCAGACATTAGTGTGAATAGGAATAATCTGTTGATGTAAATATAAATTCTGCTTCCATAGGTCGAAGCTGGGGTCTGAGAGTCTGCTTTTTACAAGCTCCTGGGTGATGCCCATGCTGCTGGTCCATGGACACTTTAATTAACAAGGACTTCTACCATTACTTCTGCCTATACACCAAGTGACTTCTCACTAGTTCATCTGCCTTGTGTTTATATGGTTCGGTCCTTGAAGTCAAAAGCAAAGGCAAGCCTGAACTATATTAAGTGCTGTAATGTATATTTGTTACGTTGTATAGTGTATGGACTGCAATTCTGTGGCCAGATGCCATTCTTAAAAAAATCCAAATAGTCTCACCTTAATTTTCATCTTTGTACATTACCACATTTAAAAAATAAATTTAAGAATACACACTGGCTGTATTCAAACAATCTCAGAAGAGAAAAAAATGACATTTAAAGTGGAAATATATAAAGCCAAAATTGACAAATGGGATCTAATTAAACTAAAGAGCTTCTGCACAGCAAAAGAAACTACCATCAGACTGAACAGGCAACCTACAGAATGGGAGAAAATTTTTTGCAACCTACTCAACTGACAAAGGGCTAATATCCAGAATCTACAATGAACTCAAACAAATTTACAAGAAAAAAAAAACAACCCCATCAAAAAGTGGGCAAAGGACATGAACAGACACTTCTCAAAAGAAGACATTTATGCAGCCAAAAAACACATGAAGAAATGCTCATCATCACTGGCCATCAGAGAAATGCAAATCAAAACCACAGTGAGATACCATCTCACACCAGTTAGAATGGCCATCATTAAAAAAAGTCAGGAAACAACAGGTGCTGGAGAGGATGTGGAGAAATAGGAACACTTCGACACTGTTGGTGGGACTGTAAACTAGTTCAACCATTGTGGAAGTCAGTATGGCGATTCCTCAGGGATCTAGAACTAGAAATACCATTTGACCCAGCCATCCCATTACTGGGTATATACCCAAAGGACTATAAATCATGCTGCTATAAAGACACATGCACACGTATGTTTATTGCAGCACTATTCACAATAGCAAAGAGTTGGAACCAACCCAAATGTCCAACAACGATAGACTGGATTAAGAAAATGTGGCACATATACACCATGGAATACTATGCAGCCATAAAAAATGATGAGTTCGTGTCCTTTGTAGGGACATGGATGAAACTGGAAAACATCATTCTCAGTAAACTATTGTAAGGACAAAAAACCAAACACCGCATGTTCTCACTCATAGGTGGGAATTGAACAATGAGAACTCATGGACACAGGAAGGGGAACATCACACTCCGGGGACTATTGTGGGGTGGGGGGAGGGGGGAGGGACAGCATTAGGAGATATACCTAATGCTAAATGACAAGTTAATGGGTACAGGAAATCAACATGGCACATGGATACATATGTAACAAACCTGCACATTGTGCACATGTACCCTAAAACCTAAATTATAATAAAAAAAATAAAATTGCTTATTAAAAAAAAAAGAAAGAAAAAGGTTAAAAAAAAAGTGGAAATATATGATTTTGTTTTATAAGGAAAATCCAGTTTCTACCAATCTTCATATTAATGAATTTTGGTTTTGTCTGTTATTACAATACATACGACTATAAATCCTTAAGTTTCATAAGAATGTCCCCAAAGCCCAAAAAACAATGGACTCCTGCACATTCTTACAGTGTCTGAAAAAAAGACCTTTGTGAAATTCAGTGGGGGCTGTCACGTGTGTCTGAGAGAGCGCAAACTGAGAGAGGGTGGAGCCAAGTGATTAAAAGCACTTAATCTATAAAACAAGACTATAACCATCGCAAAGCATTGTATAATCTTTAAACAAATTCCTAGAAACAAATTCTCATGCTCTGCAAATTTAGACAAATTTAATCCCCTTTCCATGCCTCAATTTTCTCATCTAAAAGTGGGGATATCTATCTCAAAGGGATGGCACATAATAAGCACTGCATAATGTTAGCTGCTGTTACTAAAAGCTAATTTTGATAATTTTCTGTAGTGTTAATCCACTTCATTTCTCTGTTTTAGAAAGCAGAACTGCAGACATTTGGACAGTTTTGCTTTTAATCAACATTAAAATTGCTAATTGGTAGGACAATGATAACTACTCTGGAAAAAATTTAATAATGACAAACACTGCAGAATTCACAAGATCTTTAACAAAAATACAGATCAAATATCACATCTCTTAAAGACTGTGCCAATCCAAAATTTGATCAAAAGAAAGGCCTACTATTTAGTCAGTTTGCCTAAACTCCTGAGCTCAGAATTAAGGGCAATTTGGGATTATAATTACTGTCCTTCTTTCTTTGTAGCTTTCAGAAGCATTGAGGGAAGTCAAAATTTTAGGCTGTGTTGGCCTTGATATCAATATGATGCTAAAAATGACTGATAAGCAGTATTTTAAAAGCAGCAGGTGCAATCTGTGCTGAAGTATTACTGCCAAAATCAGGTTTTATGATATGGTTCAAAGATGGGCAGAATCTGTACCACTGCTATTCAGGGCTTAATCAGGTGGCAGATGGAATTCTTAAGTTCCTCATTTCTCTTTGCACCCATCCATCTGAGGGTCTCAATCCTTTATCACTGATGTACCACTGATATGCCCAGAAGTAGCCCTCAAATTGTGTTCATTTATCAAATGTCAGAGACATGTTTGAATCTTTCAGCCACATTTCTGTCATTGTCTCAAACTCAAATGCCTAGGACAACCAGGCAGATTATAAAAGTATGGAAAGTGGAAATAATGGTAACCAGGTTGTATGTGCCCCGTCTAACAAGGGTAACTTCTATTCAGCTTCAAAACATTATATTAGAGTGGGAATGCTGGCCCAATATTATCAGATATTCTGACTTTTATCATGAAGCTAGAATTTAAGACTTTTATATAAAAGCTTCTGATTAAAATATTGGCAACTAACTCAATTTTTAAAACATAATGTGAGCTAAACGAATATGCCTGTGGCTTGGTCTAAGTATTTTCTAATCCCCAGATTTCACGGTAGATAACGCAACTTAAATAGATATGTATATATAAAAACAACTCCCAAAAAGGACCAAACTCAAAGCTTTTAATCTTTATAATGTCAGTTATTTGGGCCATTTAAGAACAGATAGTTCAGGATTAATTTTCAAGAACCTCTTCCTAAGTAAAGTTCTAACGTCTCACCCATCCATCCCTTAAAAAAAGAAGTAATCAAGAGGATATCTGTTTCATACCACTATGTAGGTTTTCCATTTTAAAACTCATTTTAGCAAACTGTAATAATATTTTGAGATGCAAAAAAAATAGATTTTAGAAAAGGAGTTGAGAATAATAATTTATTTCATAAGATTATAGCTTATCAATGACTTGAGATTTTTATGAAAGCTATATTCAAAGTTAGAAAGATTCTTAGAAAGACATTTAACTGAGAAATCTCACTCTTTGGGAAAGTCTTTTGAGTTAGGGATTTCTGCATTAGTGAAAACCATTCTATTCCCAAGATATGATTCCACAGACTTCCTTGTATGAGGACATCTGGCTGTAATACTATTAGCTGCCCAAAGAATGGAAAACCGACTCCATTCAACTTTCACTCACTGTTTGACTTTACACACACAAACAACAAAACGCTTAATAAAAAACACCACATATTATTACATTTCAGAAAACCATTAGTGCTTCTGTAAGTCTAGAAGAAAAAATTATATGCCTATGAACAAGAAGTTGTTTCATATATTTTTTTCATCTGTTTTTTTATTTTTATTTTTATTTTTATTTTTTTCTGAGACAGAGTTTCGCTCTTGTTGCCTAGGCTGGAGTGCAGTGGTGCAATCTCGGCTCACTGCAATTTCTGCCTCCTGGGTTCAAGCGATTCTCCTGCCTCAGCCTCCCGAGTAGCTGGGATGATGGCATGCGCCAACACATCCAGCCAATTTTGTATTTTTAGTAGAGACGGGGTTTCTCCATGTTGGTCAGGCTAGTCTCAAACTTCTGACCTCAGGTGATCCACCCCCCTCAGCCTCCCAAAGTGCTGGGATTACAGGCATGAGCCACCACGCCTGGCCTTCATCTGCTTTTTTAATTGATGAAAACATCATTTCTACAATAAATACTAGCATCTTCCATAAATCATAGTAACATCTTAGATTATAAAGGGCTCTATTTATAGGTTTTCAAAGCATCTCCATGCTCATTATCTCCTTTCAAATATCTTCTTCACAATGGTAAAGCAGAACAAAATTAGGAGGCACATTTTAGAGACAAATAATCTAAAGTTTCACTTGCTAACATTCTTCAGTGCTTTGGTAATAATACAACATAACACAGTGTGTTAAAAATTAAAGATAGAAAAGAATAGTGACTGATGTCATATGGGTCATGAAATGTTTACAGTTCCTACCATCAAGAGGTAGAATCTATTTTCCATCATTGAATCTGGGCTGGCCTTGTGACTTTCTGAGACTAATAGAATGTGGTGAAGTGGCACTATGACTTCTAGAGGCTAGAAGTCCTAAGAGATCTCGCAGCTTCCATTTCACTTTTTTGGAATACTTTCCTGAGACCACCAGGTAAGAAAGCCAGTTGAGCCCACTGGAGTATGAGAGAATTTAAATTGTTGGTTTTAAACCATTAAGTGTTTGGATGGTTTGTTATGTTGTGATAATTAACTAGAGCAGAACTACGGCTCAAAAATATCAAATGACATGTTTAAATAGAGCTGGGACTCATGATAGGGAGAAGCAGTGTGAAATGGGACACTGGAGCCAGAAAGATCTGGATTCCCATTCACAGACCTGTCATTAAACTTTGAGCCTCAGTTTACTCGTCTGTAAAAATGTGGTTCTAATTATGTCTGTGCAACAATTGTGACAGTTAGGTGAATTCATATATAAAGGCCCATCTACGGATAAATGTTAATTTCCTTTCCAGTTCCTCTCCAGTCATTTGATTTCTGTTTCACCGTCTTTTGGAGACATAAAATGTCCTTTTCTAAATAACATTTTGTAAAAAAAAAAAAACAAAAAACAAAAAATTAATATTCTCAGGTTTTCAAGCTTTGTTACATAAGCCCCATTAAAATAAGACTACAGTCAAGTTTTTAGATATGTGAGGCCAATTGTTGGTAATGGAGTGCTCTGGAAATGTCCACTTTTTATAGGTAAACGCTTCCACTTTAAAGTTATGTTTCAAAATCAAAGATGATGCTCATGTTTTGTTTGCATAGACATGTATATTCTAAAATGCTGAAACCTCCCTAGCTTGTCCCCTTGCCCATTCCCAAATGAACCGTGATTATTGCCAGTCACTAACAAAAGGACCTCAGCATAGCCAGGACGGCACCTGTGAAAACTCCCAGTGACCCAATGCTGTCTCTCAGGGCATTGCCTGCTCCTCGGTAAAACCCCAGAGCCTGAGGTTCCCATAACATTATTTCACCATGGTACTTCTGATTCTAATGAAGAGCATCAAGGGACACAGCAATTTATCAGCCTTAAATCTATCCAGTGAATAACACTTATGGATTGATTATGATTTCTCATTAAAAAAAAAATACCAGGCTCTTCTAGAAATTCTAGAAACACTTCAACTTTCAAAAAGAGAACCAATAAAATCAGTCTGAAATGAAATCTTTTGAGGTTCAGAGGTTAAAATAATATATTGGGAAAACTTACGCTCAGAATGTAGAATTTATTTATAATTCATTTCTAAAACTTTTCAGCCTAGTTGCAAGACAATGAAGTGAATAAATTTTAAACAATAATAACAGCCATTCAAAATCCATTAAATCTCCTGAAAAGTAATATTACATGAGCAAGAAATAGTCCCTTAAAAAGTTACTATATGTATAACTGTAGAACTTGTGGTAAGTCAGCATCTGTGAGGAAACCAGGAAACCTATCATTTTTTAAAGTAAATAATTATTAAATAATATAGATAATAGAGAAAAAAATAATAGAGAAAAACAATGAGTTTAGTATAATGGATAAGAACTTTAAATTTCTATAGAATAACGTAACACAAATGAAAAAGGAAAAACAGTCTAGAATACTTTATTGTAAACTTTGGAAAATTTTTAAACTTGGAACCTGTACAATTTGGTTCTAACCTATTTTCCACCCTCATCTCCCATGACTTTCCAATATACATTTTTTTTAACAGCACTAAACATTTTGCTAAACCAAAAACATGCCAGGATGTTCCACAACTCCTTGACTTTACCATGTGCTGCTCTCTCTGTTTGAAATATCTTTCTTCTTTTCCTGGAAACCTTGTGCTCATCCTTCAAATCCCATTTTGGCATCATTGTCTCACTGATGCAGTTAGTTACACTGCTCACAGCACTATGCTCCTTTCTTTATAATGGCACCTAACACAACTTGTTCTTGTTTATTTGCTTATACATCTATGTGCTTATTTGAATGTAAGCTTCTTGAAGTTAAGAACTGTCTTGGTCATGTCTGTATTCCTATCACCCAACATAATACCTGCCATACACAGTAGTCTTTATCAGGTGGTCTCTGCTGACCTCTGACCTCGCTTCTGACCACTCTTTCTTGCTCCCTACACTCCAGACTTACTGGTGTCACTACTCCTCCTCCAGCATGCCAAGCGAGTTCTCTTCTCAGGCATTATATACTTACTGTTTCTCTGTCAGGAATGGACTTACCCTGACAGTCACAGAAGTAACTCCTTCTCTTCAGTCAAATCCCCTGCTCAAAGGAGCCTTCCCTAACTCCCCTAGTTTGAACAGCCCCCCATCACTCTTTATCCCTTTCTGTGCTTCAGTTTCCTTCGTGGTTTTTTTTGTTTGTTTGTTTGTTTGCTTGCTTTTTGCCAGTTGACATTATCTACCTGTTGGCTTATGTGTTAATTGTCTAGCCCCACCCACTGCCACTAGAATATAGTTGCCACAAGGGCGTGGACTTTGTTTAATTCACAGCAGTGTCTCCAGCCCTAGAACAGGGCCTGCCAGAGAGTTGGCACTAAGTCAACCTGTGGTCAATAAAAGAATGATGTATGTTTTTGTTGTGCTGCAACTGTATAAAAAAATCTATGAATATAAATAAAGACTAGAACATAAATGGGATTTTGTTAAAGTAATATGGGAGTCAAACCTCTTTTCAAATTTTTAATTGTGTTGATTTTATGATAAAAAGAGTTTCATTGTACAAAAAAAAAAGGGGAATCTTGCAGATGTGAGTGCCTTTTATCAATGTCTAAGACAGTTACATTTAAAAGGCAGGCAAAGTATAGTCAGTGTCTATATTAACAGGATGCAGTGGTTCCTAAATGTGTTCTGAGGCAATTTTAATATTTATATTAAAGATATGATTTCTGTTATACTCTTCTGATCAATGACCAGTTAATATATAACATTGGACCAGCTTTTGTGTCATATAAAAGGAAAAATCTTTCATAGTTTCTATAGTTTGTCAGTAAATTAACTTACAGCCTATGGGGACTCGAAGTTAAAAAACGATCTTGCTAGGTCCTCTATTTTTTTCATCTTCTCCCTTTCCCTCCTAGATACATGCAGAGCTTCTAATGAACTGTTCCAGAAGAACCTATTCCTTTCTTTTAAAAGTTAAAGGTTTTCTAAAAACCCTAGTGACTGGTTTTAGTGCTTAGCAACTCTGAAGGAAAGTTCCTCCTTCCTCCAAATTTCTCAGGCTGTCCTTAGGTCTTTGCTGGTATGTGTTCCCAGCCAGGTTCCTCACAGCCAGCCACTCTCTAACAGGCCCTTCAAATAATTGAAGACTTTTACAAACTTATCTCTTAGATAGATCTTCTTCTTGCTTAACATGTTTTGACCTGTCCATGGGTTTTAAAATACAAATTCCAAGACGGGCGCGGTGGCTCACGCCTGTAATCCCAGCACTTTGGGAGGCCGAGGCAGGTGGATCACGAGGTCAGGAGATCAAGACCATCCTAGCTAACATAGTGAAACCCCGTCTCTACTAAAAATACAAAAAAAAAAACTAGCTGGGCGTGGTGGCACACGCCTGTAGTCCCAGGAGAATGAGGCAGGAGAATTGCTTGAACCTGGGAGGTGGAGGTCGCAGTGAGCCAAGAATGGGCCACTGCACTCCAGCCTGGGCGACAGAGTGAGACTCCATCTCAAAAAAAAAAAAAAAAAAAAAGAAAAAAGAAAAGAAAAGAAAAGAAAAAGTCTTAATATTTGTCAGCTCTTGGAATTCTACTCCATAAATACTTAAAAGGCAATACACAAAATATGTCTGTACCAGCAAAATGAATAAACCAGTAATGCTGATCTGTTACTTCAGTCACCTTGGTGATTCTCACATCAACTGCATTTGTGGGCATTTTTATAAATTGTACAACCTGAAAAACATATACGAATGGCCCTTTCTAGTGTCCAGATAGATCCAGTCATTGCAGATAACGAAAACAACATTACAGGATTACAGTGAGAACTATAATCTTAACAATAATCCTGGATTATTTGGATTATAACCCTTAACAACCCAAAGAATTTTAAACTAGTCATTTAAACACTGATAGTCTCATATTCCTTGTCCAAAAAGGGGCTAAGAACACCTGTTCTGTCCCTCTCAGAGGCTCACTGAGAGGCTAAAATGGCATAAGGACTTGGAAGTACTTTGCAAAACACTATCTGGATATTGTTATTCTTAATTACAGAAATTTAATTTAGCATCATAGAATGTTTATATGTCATAATCACTAAATACAAGGTAATGTGTTGCATATATGTTCAGAGAAAATCATCTTGCTTAGCAGTTTTATTTGAGCAACTACAGAAAGAGGGAATTTTAGAACTTTACTTAAAAAGTAAAAAATAGTTTATCCCCTTTTACCCTTGGGAAAAACTATTTTTTACTTTCCAGAGGGAAAAAGGGGAAAAACTATTTTTAATTTCAGAAATCCAAAATATCTCCTTAATCATCTAAATGGGACTCTACTTGATGCTATAACATCTCCTCTAGTTCTAAAGCGAAGTCCTAAATATATTCATTTATGGATTTAATAGTGTTTCGTTTCCATTTTTAAAAATAGCCTTATTTTCAATACCATTACACTGACGATTTTCAGTTGTTGCTTGAATACAGCAATCATAGTCACTCTCTTCCCATAGCAGAGGAAGCTAGCTGTCCACCAAAAATTCATGCTGCCTTTTCACAGAGAAGCGTTGTTTTTGGAAAATGACTACTCCATGGAAGACTTCATTTTCCTACCCCTTCTGCATTTGGTTTGACCATACAACAGGTTACAGAATGTAAGCAAAAGAGATGCACGCCACTTTCAGGCCTGGCCTGTGACAATCTCCTGCACCATCCTGCACATTCTCAGTTCCTCAGTGGGCCAGCTGGATGTCAACTGCTAATGAGACCTCAGAAGCCAATGGTTAGAAGCAGTCTCTATAAAGATGACCCTGTAAACACATCTTTATAAACTTGAACAATCCTAGTCCCTGAACAATCACAAATCAAAGATACAAGAGCCTCACCCCCTCAACCCACAACCATCCCACTAGATTTTATGTGAACAAAATTTAAGCATGTTTTGTGCTAAACCATGAAATTTTATGCTTCTATGTTATGGTAGCTGTCAGCCATAACTCTTATGTCACCTAAACTTTGTATGAAAACTAAATATCTATTAGAAAGACATTCTCAGAAAAAAAATTCTATTAATTGATTCAAAATACCAGATACACAAAATAAAATATTTTAAATTCTTGCTGTTGGCCAGTTTAATAGGAGATTCAGATTTCTTGTTGCCTAAGCAACAATGTCACTGTAAATGAATGCAAAACCACCTATGTTGTGGTTTTGAACTTTAATGCCCACATGATTTTGATTGGCTGGGAGAGCTTAATAGATTACACACTGAGTGGAATAAATAGTAACCCCTCTCTCTCACGCCTTATACCCAACAGTGATGGGCCTGGATTTTACATCTGGAGGAAGATAAAGACCAGATGCAAGCCAATTCTGCTATCTAACTCAAGAGGAATTAAGACATTATAGAGCCAGGTGCAGTGGCTAAAGCCTGTAATCCTAGCGCTTTGGGAGGGCGAAGTGGGAGGAGTATTTGAGCCCAAAAGTTTGAGACCAACATAGCAAGACCCTCCATCTCTACAAAAAAATTTTAAAAATTAGCCAGGCATGGTGGCAAGCACCTGTAGTCCCAGTTACTCAGGGAGGCTAAGGCAGAAGACTCACTTGAGCCCAGAAGATCAAGGCTACAGTGAGCTATGATTGCATCACTGCACTCCAGCATAGGCAACGAAGTGAGACACTGTCTCTCAAAATAAAACAACATAAGAAATTATAGAGACATGTACAGTCCTCTCCAGATAGGGCCAAATGTATGTATCAGGAAGTAACTCAGACTACTTGCCCAGGCTGCCAGATACATTCACACCTTTATAAATGAGTCTCAGACAGATTTTGTAATTTTAAGCAGGATCACTTTTACAAAGATGGCTTAATTTTATAGCAAAATTTACATATTTCCTTTCAGGAAATATAAAAATGAACACTAAATATATAAAATGTAAAGAAGAAAATACAAACACATTTTAGAAGGCATTTTTCTTTGTAATATTCACAAGATGCTAAGTAATTGGTCAGACTATTTGAGCCACGTTTTCTCTCTTCACTTTTAAAATATTCTAGTGTGAAGCTATTATCCACAATAGAGGGATACTCTCATATATGTTTCAAATATTGAAGCTGAATTGGTTTTGCAAAAGTCCGATTGGCAAAATGGAAGGTAAAATTGTGCATTAAAACTAAATGCATGTTTCATTAAGTTTTAGTAATTATGCATCTCATCATTAGCCATATAAAACTAATTATTAAATAAATTAGTAAAATGTATAGTCACTAAAAAAATTGAAAATATGATTCTATACAAGTAAGAAGGCATGCTTGGCTGGGCCAGGTGGCTCACACCTATGATCCCAAAATTTAGGGAAGAAGGGGCAGGAAGATAGCTTGTGCCCAGGAGTTTGAGACTATCCTGGGCAATATAGTGAGACCCCACTCTCCACAAAAAGGGGAAAAAAAACAAGTTTGAAATAAGAAGGCGTTTTTATACCAAATGAAGCTTGAGTTATTGTACACACTTACTGGATATTTAGATGCAAAATATAGACCATGCAAATTCAGTTCCAAGATAAAAAGGTAATTTGGTAAGTAGTATTACCTATATGCAGTAAAATCTTATTAATAGAATTAATTAAAAGAATACATGTTTTCATGACCTGGTGCAGTGGCTCATGCCTGTAATCCCAGCACTTTGGGAGGCCGAGACGGGCGGATCACCTGAGGTCGGGAGTTTGAGACCAGCCTGTCAAACATGGTGAAACCTCATCTCTACTAAAAATACAAAATTAGCTGGGTGTGGTGATGCGCGCCTGTAATCCCAGCTACTCTGGAGGCTAAGGCAGGAGAATCACTTGAACCCAGGCAGCGGAGGCTGCGGTGAGCTAAGATTGCACCATTGCACTCCAGCTTAGGTGACAAGCGCAAAACTCCATCTCAAAAAGAAAAAAAAAAAAAAGAATACGTGTTTTCATGTATTATTTATCCAACAAATATTTATTGAGTACTTAAAATATGTGGTCACCATACTAATGGCTGTGTATATAAGCATTTAAGTAGAGCTAAAAAAAAAAATAGCTTTGTAAATTCAGTCTTTACATTTCAAGTCCCTATTTATGGTATATCATCTAAACACCCTGATTCCAAAGCAGGAGAACAAGGCAAGAGTCTGCTAAGAATATTTGCCATGGCAGCAAAATTTTCCCCAGGAACTGGAATGATAATAAAATTTTCGCATTAAAAAACAGATCTTTCTTCCCATTAAGTATTAAGCTTCTTACTTTATTACTAAATGGTTCCTAATGTCATACTACTAGAATCAAGACAGTTGAATTCGTGATTAATTCATTTAAACAGAAGCCAGCTGTATTAATAGGAAGAAAATGCCCAGCCATTCTTGCTGGGCATCAAAGACGGTTAGCCTGGAATGAAGTCAAGCTCTCTGAATAAACTAACGATGATTTAGAGGTACTCCTTTCAAAATTAAAGACCATCAATGTGCAAGAAGCTTCCCTAAGCACAGTTAATACTGAGTTTAAAAATGTAAGGTGGTAAGTGGTACTACCTATGCAGTAAAATCTTATTAACAGAACTAATTAAAAGAAAAGATAGACAGAGTTAGTGAAAACTCTGTTACATTTTTTTAAGAAGCCAATTCTTTAAAATATACAAAATGATTGATTTCTGGAGTCTGATAAGAATAATACATATTTTGTAAGTAATGCCTTTGAAGAGCTTGAAAATAGTTTTTCATTTATTTTATAAATTAAAATATCCTCTTATAATTTTGTTTGTAGTCTCAATGCACTTGTGACTAGTGGATTAATGTGGAGGTTACTGTACTGTCCCTAATGGGCTTTCCTGTGTCTCTTTCCTATGCCCACCCTCTTCCTCTCCGTTCTGCTATGTCCTCTCCAGTGCATCCAGGGTTTCACTTTCTTTCACAACTCCCATTGATTTTCTGTCCTAACAAGCCTGATTCCAAACACAGTTCTACAGGGACAAAGGTATGGAGAACAAACTCGATAGGTTGCTCATCCATGAAACAACAGGTGACATGGCAGAGTTAGAAAAACTAGTAAGGAGGCCATGCCAGGAATGAACGCAACAAACTTCTTTGAATATATATTCAAACATTATATTTAGTATATATTCTCAAATGGAATGTATATATCCAATTCCATTTCCTAGTATGGAAAGAAGGTCTACCAGACAATGCACTTAACAAACTAAACTATTTTCCCATCAATCAATTTAAGAGGCTTCCGGAGTTTTTATATTCTCTTTTATTATTTCTGAGTTTTAAAACCTTCTAGTGATAAAGAATAACAATGGAAAATACAGGTTGTGAAATGATAAACCACTCTAAGAAACAAAACCAATTCCCCTTCAATAAGTCACACACAAATCTCTTCCCTGGGAGAACAATGTAGACTGCTTTGTTACAGAGATCATCTCAGAGCCCAGCTAACCACGTGGCACGTTAATCATTCTCTAAAGTTACATCAGAGGGCCACAGCCTGGTTACTAAGAACTGCATCCTCCAGAATCAAGGCATTAAGAACGTCAGGGTGGGCAGGGCATGGTGACTCACGTCTGTAATCCCAGCACTGTGACAGGCCAAGGCGGGCGGATCACACTAGGTCAGAAATTCAAGACCAGCCTGGTCAACATGGCGAAACCCCGTCTCTACCAACAATACAAAAATTAGCTATGCGTGGTGTCAGGTGCCTCTAGTCCCAGCTATTCGGGTAGCTGAGGCAAGAGAATCGCTTGAACCCAGGAGGCAGAGGCTGCAGTGAGCTGAGATCACGCCACCACACTCCAGCCTGGGCAACAGAGCAAGACTCCATCTCAAAAAAAAAAAAAAAAAAAAATCTCAGGGTGATAACAGGCTCACTTTATTTAAATTAATAGATAAACTACTTTATGTTTTCATCTTTAATTAGGTTTCATTATTTTTGCTTTATTGAATTTGGGTAATTGTGACATGCTGAGGAAAAAGTACAGTGAGAGCCCACGTGCAATTGAAATGTTTATTTCCTCCAACAAGATCACTTTCCATAATGACACATTGATTCTGATAAATGAGAAGAAAGGCAGGTATCAACGAAGAAGTTTAAAAAAGAAGAAATCAATTATAATTATTTCCAAGCTTATTTACTTAAAAAACATTTATTGCAATGTGCCACATAGTGTGCCGAGCAGTAAGAAAACTAAGGCACATAAGTCATGTTCCCTGACCACAGAAAACTTAAAATCTAGAAGAGTAAACCAAACATGAGAACAAGTAAGTGCAATTTAAAGATGCTGAAATTAAAAGTTTAAAGAACAATTCACAGGCAATTCTATCTGAATGAGTACCTACGGGGATGGCCTCAAAGACAGCCTCCCAGTACACGGCCAGAAGCAAGAATGCACAAAACAACACTGAAAATTGCTCCCCGTTCATGTAGGTTAGAATCTCGAGTTTAAGGGAGCAGTGACAAAATCAAGCCATGACTGTATCCGGGAAACAATCGAGGCTAACGAAGAGCATAATAAAACACGAACTTAATAGATTCCAAGAAGAGTCGGTCAACTATACTGAAAAGGTACAAGCTTTAATCTGGTAACTCTACTTAAATATATGGACAAGGTCATATGAAGGGCACTGAACCATGAGGTAGGAGGTAGGACCCTTAAGGTCTTGTGCAGTTTCCACGTGTTTATTCTAAGAATTTGGGGAGCAAGTCAACTTCTCTAGGTTTCAATTTTCCTTTTTTTAAAAAACATAAATGGGTTTAATGAAATAGTCTTCAACTTTTCATGTTTGCAACTATCCTCCAAGATTCTCTCTTTGGGATTTAGAAATCTTATTTGTATATTAAAATAGGAGTTTAAGAAGAGAGTAACTCTACTAGTTTGCATTATTTTTATGTGAATGGCTAAACCTAAAATACTCTCTGGCAGTTGGTTTTCCTAAGTGATTAAGTGCTCCTTTTTTTAAACTTTGTTCAGAATATTTATGGGTAAACGTTATAAAGTGGTGAGCAGCAGAGGCTCTGCAGTGAGCCTACTTGGGAGGTTTCAAATTTCAGTTCACCACCCAAATGAGTGAACTTGAGCACCTTCCTTAATCTTTCCTAACCTCAGTCTCCTCATCTTTAAAATGGCAATAATAACAGTACCTCATAGGACTGATGAGAAGAATCAAAACATATAAGTGGTGATAATCCTATGAGATTTCAGGTTAATTTTGGAAAAAAAAATCATAATCTGTATGATTTTTGACAGGTGGTAACCCCTAAGTCACCAGTAACTCACTGCTTCACTTGACCTTATTTCCCCGACACCACGGCTACTATTGACAAGCAGCATCCAATATGCTGATAGAGTAATGTCACAGACAATCCTCAGCAACTCTGCCTTCTGGAAGATCTGCTTCTGCCAATGACATCACAGCTTGTTAGCTCAATATGCCACTGGCATATGGGTTCACTTTAAGTGGTGATAATAAATACCACTGGGCCATCCATTTATAGTCCATTTTGAGATCACATTACAAAGTGGCATAAGTCCTGGGCGTGGCAGGAGGACTGAGCTATTTTACTGTTCTTTAGCATGATTTGTATGTACTTGAAAAAGCAATCACATAAAACACGGAAACACAATCACCTAACAACTAGTATGTTAAAACTGTAGTTTATAAACCACTTATATACTTTACAGGACATAATCAGAGGAAGCCATTATGATTCCTATTTTAAAGACAAACTGATGTCCAATTGAGTTTCCCAAGGACACTCAATGAGATGTGGCCCTGGATGTGTTTTGGCTTCCTATTTTACATATTTACTGCCTGAGCACAAGCAGCAGATACAGCCATCCTGGGTGGTGTCTGCTTTTTATGCAGGCATACATTCAAGATACCGGGGCAGGCCTGCTCTTCAGAAGCTTGGGCTCAGGCTGTTGTTCTGTGTGGTAGCATGGAGGGCCAGCTGCTGGCTTTGATTCTGTAGCCGGTTGTAAAAAGTGAACAAGATTTACACAGAAGCAAAGTAAAAAGCAGCTTTCGTTGGGGACAGCTTGAACTCAATAAATAGCTCCATTAGTTTAAGGTGGCAGATATGCACAGGGAAACAGAACTCACAAAGGCAGTGTTTCTTTCTGCCTTTACTAATTGGATCTAACTTCTTTCTGTAGTTACTGGTTAATAGGACTGGGCAGATGGTCTTTAGAACTGAAGCAATGTTAAAAAGGTTCATTTAGTCCATCCACCTGTTCTTAAGCTAAAACACTCTTAAAACAACCCAGATTTAAAAAATTATACTTCTTAAAATTTTTTTTTACCTAATTATAAAAGTCACATAAACTTATTGAAAATATTTTGGACTATACAGAAAGTTAGAAAGAAAAAAATTAAAACCACCTACAATTTAATATTTAAGATATGACCAATTTACATTTTGTTGTTTTTCCACTCAATTTTTATGTATATGTTTTTATCATTATTAAAATTAACTTTCTTTCACCTTATTTCTTCTCTTAACATGATATGATGAGAATCTTCCTATATTCAATATTTTGAAAAATATTAATTTAAATGACTGCATTTTTCTCTCCTATGGGTATGCCAAAATATGTTTATCCATGTTCCTATGGTTTGAGTTAGGTTTATTTTGCTATTGATAAATAAAGTTGCAATGATCATCTATTTACATAAGTTGTTACTCATCTTCCTTCCTTCCTTCCTTCCTTCCTTCCTTCCTTCCTTCCTTCCCTTCTTTCCTTCCGTCCTTCTTTTTCCTTTCTTTAATGGTAAGTAGCTAAGAAAACATCCAGCACCAGTAAAGTCAGATTCTATTATAGGTTTCTTGTAAAAACTGTACAGTTAGTGAATTTTTTCTTACAAAAAATGCAACATGGTCACTAATCAAATCTAATGCATTGTATAATACAGCACTCTTATTTTTTCAGGTTATTTTTTCTTTTTTTTGAGAACAGGTCTCACTCTGTTGCCCAGGCTGGAGTATAGTGGTACTATCACAGTTTACTGCAGCCTCAACCTCCCAGACTCAAGTGATCCTCCTGCCTCAGCTGCCTGAGTAGCTAGGACCACAGGTGTTCACCACCAGGCCTGGCTAATTTTTGTATTTTTTATAGAGACAGGGTTTCGATATGTTTCCCAGGCTGGTCTTGAACTCCCGGGCTCAAGTAATCCTCTCACCTCAGCCCCACAAAGTGCTGGCATTACACTGTGTCTGGCCCAATAGATTACATATGTCAATGCTTAGAATATGAAATCCTACAATAGATACAAAATCATTTTCTAATATCATCTCCTTCAAAAAGCTTGGTGGATCAATCTATGGTTTACTAAGCTAAGGTATTAGCCTGGTGCGTGGCTTTAGTTTAGATAATACTGATACCAAAAGAAAATAGTAAATTCCTAAGAATATAATGCCTTAGCAAGTTCGTCCAACCCTTGGCCCGCAGGCCACATGCGGCCAAGGATGGATTTGAATGCGGCCCAACACAAGTTCGTAAACTTTCTTAAAACATCATGAGATTTTTTTGCATTATTTTTAAGCTCATCAGCTATCGTTCGTGTTACTACATTTTATGTGTAGCCCAAGACATTTATTCTTCTAATGCGGCCCAGTGAAGCCAAAAGATTGGATACCCCTGTCTTAAAGTAATGTGTTTTTTGTTTGTTTTTGTTTTCTCAAAATGTAGTATTCTTAGTACCAACAACAAAACCTCCTGGAATGCTTGTTTCAAAAGATTCCTGGACCTTACCCCCAAATTACTGAATCAGAATCTCAGTGGGATCTGGAGTATTTATTTTGAGCCACATCAACTGATATTCTATCGCACACTAAAGTTTGAGAACAGCAGATGATTTTGTAACTAAATTATACTAAGCTCTTGTTGCTAATTATCAACCTAAGGGTGTTTAAGCAGATAACCAAATCCAATACGATTTTGGGAAAAGGAATGTTTTAATAATTATTTGTTGATAGGCTGCCGTTTCTTAGGTCAGAAGCACTGTAAGAAAATACCCATCTATAAAATATTCTGCCACTTAACAAAACTTCTCTGAATCATTACTTACTGCTACTTGTTTAATTCAGATTAAAGAGGTAAATAATGTTTGCATGCCCAAGCTGAACCAGCTTCCTGTGTGCCTCAAGTTTCCTCTGGAATCTATGAGTTTCCCAGCCCCATGTCTTTCTATTCCGTCTGCCACATGCCACGGAAACCAGTGTGCAATGAGATGGCAGAGGCACAGGAGATCATAATGCATTTTCAGAGGTGATGCTGAGGACATCCTTTTGAAAAGCACAGAAAACATTACCAAGGTCTAAAATGAAAAGATGTTATCTTTTTAGACATAAAGACTGGAACTGGAGAGAACACCTATACAAACAAACATATATTTAGATGTATTAATCACACATAAGTACATTACTATATGGGGATATATAGGGTGACAGACATAAAAAGATATGATTGAAAGAGAAGATTATTGCATATCAACACTATTCATGACTCACAGTCATAGGTAGAAATTTAATTTGTTGAAACATACTTCTCTACTCTTCTCAGTTAATTACAGCTAATAATGTAATAATAATTGAGATGCTAAAGTAGTGCTGCTCAGATTTTAGTGTGAACACAAAGATCTTATTAAAATGCAGACTTTGATTTGTTAGGTTTGGGGTGGGGGCCGAGATCCTGCATTAGCTTCGTTTCTAACAAGTTACAGGTGGCGCCAATGCTGCTCATCTGAGGACCAATCAAATAGCAAGATACTAAAGTGCATTTTTAAATCTATGTCTATTTTGCCATATATTAAACATATTTTTCAACCCTGTTGTTTTAGGAGTAGCACATGAGAAAAATAATGCTAAAATATCTCATTACTTCATAAACGTATTTGAGTTCACAGCTAGCTGAAATTACAAATTAATGGTAATGCCTTATAATAGCAACCAATACTCCTTTTCTCCTAGCCTTGTGTTAGTCACTGGGTATTCACAGAACTGGCCTCATTCTTTCTCATCCTGGTCTTTGATCCTCTACCTGGATACCTATCTCTGCCGATCAAAATTTTACGCATTGAAAGTCTACTTAAATATTACTTCCTTCATGGAGTTTTTTTCTGGCCGCCTCAATAAAATGTAATTTTCCTCTCCTTTTAAATCATCATACTTTTCAAATCGATAAATGATTTTAAAACAGTGTCCTTTGCACATCTATAGGGACTTGGCCATGTACTGCCTTTTCACTTCCTTTTATATCAGCTGTTGATTCTCAAATCTAATTATATATTATTCACAGGAGGAGACATACGAAAAAATACTGAGGCCACAGACCTCACTCCAGAACCATTAAGTCAGAATTTCTGAGGGCCCAGAATTTTTTCAAGTTCCCCTGGGAATTCAAATGTGGAGCCACAGTTGAGAATTGCTGTCTTAGATGGTAGGTTCCCCCAGGGCTCATTTCAGTTCAATCAATGTTTAATAAGGGTCTTGAACACAGTAGGCAATTAATAAATGCACATCAAGTTGAACATTAAAAGTTGCCATATTTGTACACTGGGAAGAAAATGAAAGCACATCAAAATGTTATTATTCACAACACATTCTCTACTGATATATGACCAATATTAGAGCAAATCCTTCACATAAAAAAATTTTGAAATTGCTGACATTTTCCTCAACTCATCTGCCATCAAACGTTCACTCTGTAGATTTGGATTTTCCATAAGACTGAGTCCAGTTTACTTTTCCCTTTTCAGAAAAGCACTTTTCTCCTCTCTTCAAGTTGAATGGATATTACAAATCATTAATGGAATTTTCAGCAGCAAACATACTGGAAATAATCAGCTGGCATCCAACGTAGGGCATACTTTTTGCTGCTGTCAAACAAAATTAATCACAAGCTTCCAGCATGCTGCGTAGAGGCGGCCTGGGCACCATTGGATGAGGTGTTTCCGTGGCGTGGCAGCCGTCGATGATCAGCAGGAGAGTCAAGCTGTTTTCAGAAAACTATGGGTGGCTTCTTTCCCTTCTTTTCTTTCTTCTTTTTAATTTCTAAGAGAGAATCTCCTGGCAATGCACCTAGGAGATTTTCTTGCCATGGAAACAAGAGAGTGTGCTGTTTTAAAAGCTGACTGTAGAAAAAAAAATGCCATTCTTCTTGCTTTGTTCTACCTCTGGCCTGTAGTCTTCTGTAGAATACTTGGGAATTCTTTCTATGCTTCAGGCTGGCATCCTAGTTCCACCCAAATCACACAAGCAATCTAGGTAGATTGATTTCTCCTGGCCACACAATCCCAGTGCATCTGTTCTCTATTCTAGTGTTCTTTTTTTATTTAGAAGTCTAAATTGCATGTGTCCAGTCAAGAATGAGAGCTCTTTTAGTCATTATTTTTTAAATAAATTAAGTGAGGAAGATTTATGCGCCAGGCATTGTGCAAAACTCCAAGAATCAAAAGACACTGTCCCTCAGCCAGACACGGTGGCTCACTACTGTAATCCCAGCACTTCGGGATGCCGAGGTTGGTGGATCACCTTAGGTCAGGAGTTCAAGACCAGCCTGGCCAAAATGGTGAAACCTCATCTCTACCAAAAATACAAAAACTAGCCAGGCATGGTGGTGGGCGCCTGTAATCCCAGCTACCTGGGAAGCTGAGGCAGGAGAATCACTTGAACGTGGGAGGCAGAGGTTGCAGTGAGCTGAGATTGCACCACTGTACTCCAGCCTGAGAGATGGAGCAAGACTTCACCTCCAAAAAAAAAAAAAAAAGACACTGTCATTGTGACAGAGTCAAGAAGATAAGCAGGTCTATTAATGGCACAATATAATTGTCGTACATTTTGTAATGAAAACAATTTGAGTAGGGACACTCTAATATTCAAATATCTATAATTATAGCACACAAAAAACAATCTAAACACATAAAGATTAAACACTTGCTGGAGAGACAGCAAAAAAAAAAAAAAAAAATTATGCCAAGTGTCTATTTTAAGGGAAAAAGTCATCAAAAAGTTATATTAATTTATTACACTCACATTTTGGCTGAATATTGCATAAGGCATTGCTATTGCCTAAACAACTCAGAACCTCTCTACACAATTTAACCAAGGTACTCTCACACCCTGTCCCCCACCCAAACCTCTGCCTCTAAGAAAATAGTTACAGACTCCTTCCAACTTTGAGAATATCTCATGCTCACTTTATTTGAACATCACAAAGACCAGTCCAGCAGGAAGAGAACAGATTGACATTTGAACTTTGTAGCATTCAAAAAACAGTGCCCCTCTCCACCCATCACCCCAAATTCCAACGGTATATGCTTCTCTGGTTTGCTTAAGTGACTCCTTATGTCTGGGTCTCTGATTCATCCGTACATGCTGGAGATGTCCTGGAAAGGGGATCTGGCTTGAGGACGTAAAAATTGTTACAAAAACCAAGTTTTATTGTCTCTCTTTTCCATACCAGGTAACCCTGAAGTTATCACGAAGCCAGAGTTCCATCATTATATCTATAGGGTAATGGCAAAAGTGCTGGGGAGAGAAACACAGACAGTGGAGGGCTGAGTTTTTAGATGCCTAGTGATATGGTTTGGCTGTGTCCCCACCCAAATCTCATCTTGAATTGTAGTTCCCATAATCCCCATGTGTCGTGGGAGGGACCAGATGGAGATAATTGAATCAAGGGAGCAGTTTTCCCCATCCTGTTCTCCTGATAGTGAGTTAGTTCTCATGAGATCTGATGGCTTTATAAGGGGCTTCCCCCTTTCACAGGGCACTCATTCTTCTCTCTCCTGCTGCCATGTGAAGAAGGATGTGTTTGCTTCCCTTTTTGCCATGATTATAAGTTTCCTGAGGGCTTTCTAGCTACTTGGAACTGTGAGTTATTTAAACCTCTTTCTTTTATAAATTAGCCAGTCTCAGGTATGTCCTTATTAGCAGCATGAGAATGAACTAATATACTTACTCAAGGTACTTGCTCTTCTGTCTGATTTCTCTGGCCCTATGGTGCAGATTTTAATCAAAATGGGAAAGGAGCAGTGTACCACTAAGCCTGGCCAGATTGTAAAGCCCTTATAGCAACTAAAAGGAAGCAATGAATCCTCCTGGGGTTGAGGGTAGCGTGTAGGGGACAGAACACTGCGCATGTTAGCTGATCAAGGAAAGAATAAATCTGGCTTAAGGACAAGGTGGATTTGAGTTGAGTCTCGGAAGAGAAGCAAGCATTATCTAGGCAGCCAGGGTAGACAACAGCCCAGGTAAGGCAAATTACATGGAGATGTTTATGAAGCCCTGCCTGATCTCTTGGTCTGAGTAGAGAACTACTACTGTGCATTTCTGTAGCACTCTCTAACAATATTACCATGGCCTTTATCACGGCGAGTTCTAATTGCCATTTATTATCTAGCCTACTATCCCGTCTGCTGAATGAGGTTTGAAGCCTGCTGTCACACACGCCAGTGCTTGTACCTATCCTGGCTGAAAAGGCATCAGGTCTAAACTTCTGTCAGCAACTATTGCATGTAGGTTTTGTTTTAAAAACAATGTGAATTAATTAAATCATGTGCAGTCTATATTAGAAGCAGTAATTATTTTAGGACTATGGGATGGTTGTCATCTCAATTTAAAATGAACCCAGACTTATTCTTAGGGCTTTATCTTGTCTGTTACTTTGTTCTAAGTAAATCTAACTAGACATTCTTGACTCATAACTTCTCTGGGGTGTAATTTTCTCCTTTATCCATCACCATTACTGTCATCAAGATTTGACGTTATGATGGATACTAAGGATTTACTAAGCAACTAAACACAAACATTTTGAATGTCTCAGGGGCTTATTGTTTTGGGCAGAAAAGACCAAGGCAACATGGGATATTAACGACATATACCATAAATTAATTTAATTAGTGTTTAAGTATTTTCAAAAGACACAGTGCATTTAATGGCAGCCACAAGTGAAATCAGGGAAGTCACACAAGGGAATAAGGTTGCTGGATCTTCACTGGAAGAAAATGTAACATCAGGTGAACAAGCAGGAATAGTTGCTACCCAACAAAATAAAGAGTGTTTGACTGGTTGGTTCCAAAGTTATACTGATAAGACTTGTAGGGCAAACTGATAGGCTGTCTTCCTGTCAAACTTACTGCTTTTATGATGGACCAAAACCAGGAAATTCAAGTAAGTACATTTTTGTTTGGATTCAAACTCAGAGTTGCCATGTCTAGTCAGAAGTAGAAGAAAAATTTCAAAGATGGGACAATGCATTTATACTTATTAATCCCAGAGTAAATTATGCCAAGTAATTTTTGGTTAGAAAATCACCACTACCCTTCTAATTAGAACTCATAGTTTCATGATGCAGACATTTTTTTTAATGATAAAGGTGGACAATGTTGGCATTCTAGGAATAGATCTCAGTAGAGTACAAAAAATAAAAAAATAAAAAGCTGATCAACTTTGTCTAGAAGAAGGGAAAATATACCAAGAAACAAGAGAAGCAAATGAAGGAAGCTACATTTTAATTTAAATTTGGACAATATAAGATGTAACCTCTCTGAGCAGAAAGGCATGGAGTGGAGAGTTTATGCACCAGTTCTCTGAAGTGTCCACGCAAGATCAGGAACAAAATATGCAAGTGGTATGAAGACTTCAGTCTTTTCACCACTTTTCACTGTGGACCAACTCTACTATGGGTGAAATGGCAGGTTGAACAGGACATCCTCCAGGACTTGGGATGAGGTTAACACAAGCGTTAACACAGAGGAGGATAATTCATAGCATGTTGTAAAGCTGGAAATCCCTATGCCTAGAAAACAAGAAGAAAGAAAGGAAGAGGTTCTTAGAGTCAAGCATGAGGAATAGGTAACTTCAGCAGCAGCACTACTGGTTGACTAGACTAATGCAGTCCTTGCGGGAGGCCAGAAGGAGAACCGAATAGAAACTGTGTTAAAGGTACAAGTGGTGACTTAAGAGATATCACTGGATAGTTAGGATCTGAAAGAGCAATGACTCATATGTGCCTCTGAGGTTAAAGAGAAACATTACCCTTTCGTGGAAAAGTTTAGTATAAATGATGGTGCAATAAAGAGATGAGCAGCTCTTTCCTGTCCTATTTAGTTTCATTTGGTAGCCAAATACTCCATTTAAGGTATCAGATAGCAGTGCCAAAGGCAAAAGGTATTTTTTGGCTTTTAAAAGACTGATTGCAACATGGAACTCTTATGACCTTATGCTGATCTTTGTTGATTGGATTAGCCCGTGCTTTCCTGAAGTACACTTCCTTTTCTCTCCACCTTCATGACAAGGGTTGCTATTGCATACTGTCTACTGTAGCCTGTGCTGGAGACCTGGAAGATGGCCTGCTCTAATTTGGCTGATTTGGTAGTTCGTGCCAATAAATTTTTAAATTCTACTCTCCAGGTGGCAAAGCTGTTTTATAACAAATTGCTCACTAATTAGGGCATAAATGTTCTTTTCTTCATTTCTCTCTGACCTTGTGCGTTCTCCTCTCCTCACTGATTACCTGCCCCAGCAGCTCTCTCCTTCTTGTTCTACAGAATCTCTTCTGTGCTTACCTCACTTTTTACTTTGATCCTCATTTCTAATTCTCTCCTCTCCTCTCTTTTCTTTTTTCTTTTCTTTTCTTTTGTTTTATTTTCTTTTCATTAGACAGGGTCTCGCTCTGTTGTCCAGTGCAGTGGCCCTATCATGGCTCACTTTAGCCTCAACCTCCCAGGCTCAAGCAATCCTCCCACTCCAGCTTCCCAAGTAGCTGGGACTATAGGCATGCACCACCATGCCCAGCTAATTTTGAAAACTTTTTGTAGAGATGGGGGTCTCACTATGTTGCCCAGGCTTGTCTCAAACTCCTGGGCTCAAGCGATCCTCTTGCCTCAGCCTCCCAAAGTGCTGAGATTATAGGCATGAGCCACCATGCCCAGCTCTAACTTCCTTAATCTGTTCAGTCTAACATCTCTTATTTGACTTCATACCTTTTTTGTTTCCCTAAACCTAGAGTGACAGTTTATTATCTTTATTGTCTACAGCTTTTGACTCTTAGCCATGTCATTTCTCTCTGTAATGAAAATATACAATCATATGAGTCATTTCTAATCATTCTCTTTATCCTTATGTGATATCAACTCTATATCTGTAATCTAAAAATTACATTTAAGTGCTTAACCGTACAATTTTCTAATCAAGTATTCAAATGGTGTTAGATATTTTTATTTGCTTTTCATTATATGTTTTAAAGTTGAAATTTCCCAAAGTTTGTATGGGATGCAAGTTTGTATGACATTCATAACATATTCAATGGTACAAGCAAACAAGGGTAACATACGCTTAAAGATCCTCCAAGGACTTCCAGTATCCAAATCATTTAAAGTTAACAAAGTCACTATCTTCATAATTTATATCATCACTTGTATGCAGCACATCAAGTTTAGACAAAACTAATTGTTTCAATTTTTGTGTATCTCCACAATTCTTTCATTGTGTAGAAGAAATGCACTCATAAGGGCAGGAAAAACTTACGTGCTCATCAAGGCAATAATGATTGTTGCAAAGATGTGGCTATCAACCTACATCTTTCCAACACTCAGGGGGAAACTAATGAGAAAGAAATAAAAATGCTATAGAGAGAGATGAGATGTTTTGGCTTTCTTTGGGAATGGCTACCCAAATGATCCCAGGAACTAGATAAATAGACTTTTAGCAGCATTCTTAGGAAAACTGCCAGCATTACTGAGTGGCTCCAGGAACATAGTGACTGTGTGATCAGTATTAGCAAGAGTAAACTTGCTCCACCTAACCAGACAGAAACATGTGACTAGTTATTTTCACCTTGGCCATGTGGCCTGGGTGAAGTTTTGGAACACTAGCAACTTTAGACTCATGCTTGGGGCCACATATATAAAGTGCAACCTAAGAAGAATACTTTTAAAATCTAATCCTGGCACACATGTGTGAGGAAATCATATCTGGGGGCAAAAACATGACCATGTTCTTTTTCCAGTCCTCCCAGGAGCTCTTCTACCTTCTTTGTCTCCATCCTGAAGACCTCTTCTTAGCCTTCTCTGTAACTGCAGATGTCATTCCAAGACTCTGTCCTCCACCTATGAGGGATTTTATTACTCGTGATTTCAACCTCACCATGCTGATGGTTCCTAAAACTCTATCTGTCCTGACCTTCCTCCCAAGTGTTACACTTCAAATGCTTGCTGGACTTTTCCATCAGAAACTTTAGGACCTACATGTGAAAATCTGGACCTAGTATCTTCCCCTCTGTACCTGCTCCTCCTTTACCATTAGCTAGGTCAGTTGCTAGTACCACCAGCCACCAAATCACCTGCACTACACACCAAGGGGCCATCTTGGACTCTTGTTTCCCCTCCGCCCCCTCCATTTCACTCCCATGTCCACTCAGTGGCCTAAGCAGACTAATTTCCCTATTCTTCCTACACATACTGCTACATCTTAGTTCATTTCCATATCATGTCTCCCTAGCACTACAGCTCCCTGGGTAAAATCTGTCTCCAGACTTTCCCATTCGCTGCAGCCTCCAGAGTGACAAAAAAACATCTCGCCACGTTTTCCCACTTTTTTAAGCCTTTCAAAGTCCCCTCTGGCTACATAGCATAAAATCGAAGCTCATAAACATGAGATACAGTCATCTTACTCCTGCCAATGCCTCCAGCCTCATTTCTCACCTGTCCTGCTTGTTTTTCACTTCACAAACTAGCAACAAAAAACTCACATAATGCTTACTATCGCCAAGCCCTATTCTAAGCACTTTATGTATGCTAGCTCACAATTGTCACAGAAACCCTATTAGGAGGTCCTGTAATTATCTCAGTGTTTACAGATGAGGCAGCTGAGACACAGAGAAGCTCAGTTACTTGCCCAAAGTTACACACCTCTCATACAGCAGAGCAGGTGGTCCCGTTCCAGAGTCTACGCTCTACTCAGTTTGCCCTTCTTCACTGGATGTGCAGGGCTGCTTTCACCACCTCATGAGATGGCTCAGACTCCACCTTCTCCCAGAAGTACTGTCAGTCACACCTGTGCCTGGCTCACTCCTATTTATTATTTAAAGCTCAGCTCAGTCATCATAGCTTGCAGGAGTTCTTGCCTAGCCTTTTCTGTGCTCCTATGATAGGCTATGTATGTTTCCATATTGCAGTTATCATCTCATATAGTAATCACCTATTTATGTATTTGTTTGCCTTTATGAACCGTGAACTTCTTGAGACCAAGGATTATGTCTCTGTCATTTCTGTATCTTGTACTTGGCACGGTGTCTGGTCATTAAAAGGCATTCAATAAATGTGCTAAGTGAAGAATAAATAAATACATAGATGAATAAAAGGCACCCCACCAGTAACCCTTCGTAATAGGAGTACCATAGTAATTGAACTTCAAACACTTACAGAATGAGTCCAGCCCCTGCGGTCGGCTTGCAAAAACTGTAAGAGGCCTAAGAGCATGCTCACGCGCATGCCTGTGTGTTTTGCAGGGCTGGGGGGAGGGCGGAGGGTACTTGAATCAAGGTAGAAAGAGACTAGAAAATAAAACTACACACACACTGTTAAACCAAACACCTTTAGAGGACATGTGTGTTAATGGTTCAACAAACCCAAATATTGTTTCCTCATAATATTTTGATTTCAACTACCTTTTTTGTTTTAGTTCTAATTAAAGATGGTCTTAAAGTATTATAAAATATATACCTGAACCAGGTGAAGCCATCTAATTTCCTGGGGACACCACAGTAGTAACTATAGTAAAATAGTGCCCCGTCCACAAATCACAGCTGAACGACAGACCTAGTTTGGGAGCACCGGTATGACAAGTTCTCATGAAGCAATTGATTAGTAAATATTGGGAAATTAGCTTTTGTGTAATAACGTTGTAGATAGAAGCTCAGTACCCCACTTGGTGTTAGAAACATGGCTTGTGCTCACTGCCAGTTAACCACAAGTCTCCTTCATGCAGCAGATCAGGGGCTTTGCTAAAGCCGTACCTCTCCCAAAATCAACACTGAAATTCTCTCTCTCATTGCTAGTTTTGATTGCTCTTTCAGATGACCTGTAAGAAACACGAAAAACACTTTTCTAGGAACCAAATGACATGAATTCTAGGCCCGTGTCTGCCACTAACTACGTACATGATTCTGGCCAAGGTGCTTGACTTCTTTAGGTCTCCATTTCCTTATATATAATAAGACAGTTAAAACTGGAAATTTCAAGCTAATTTCAGCTCTGAAAGTTTATGCTCTAAAAAATAAAATTAGTATGAATCACACATTAAAAGTCACTTGCATGCATACACACACAAAAGACAGCACTCACATATATATTGATTATGCAGTAGCAAAAATATTATATTTATTATACACATATAGGTGATATCTATATGTTCCTGTAGAATTTGAGAGGTGCTGTATTTGTTTAAATTTCAACTCTAACATTTTTGTTAGAAGTTCTACAGAACTTTCTAACAAGAAAATTAACTGTCATTTCATGACAAAGATCTTAAAAGTTAAAATTGACTTCCCAAAGAACAACACGGGCCATACTTTGCACAATCGTTTGGACTTTCTCGAAGTAAGGGTGGTTGGTACTTTTTCAAAAGCACACCACCACAAATTGAGCTCCTAGAGCGAGGTGGATAAGCAGGGCTGGCAGGTGGGGAGGGAAGGAGATTTCTGTCATGGGAAAACAAAAGGTGGCTACGTGCACTGTGGAATGCAGAGCCCCTCCTCCTTAATCCTGGCTGAATGCTAACTGGCACCACCTGCTGTTATGTGTATACTCACAGAACAATTGGCACCTGCGTATGGTAAATACGATTAAAACAGACACAAAAACCTATCATCATGGTAAGTCACACAGAGTGCTCTTGGGAGAGCTTAGTGTACACATAGATGATGAGGTAGGTGGAAGGGATCTTTTTCTGCTATTAAACTTGAAGCAAAATGTATTTATGTTATATTCTAAAGGGCTTCAAATTCCTAAAAAGAAAAATTAATGAGGCAAAATTTCTCTACTATCAATGCTAGAGATCTTTAACACCTGTAAACAATTCAGCAATTAAACTGAACTGTATCACTAAAATTTCCAAAAATGACTTCCACTGGGAGGAAAGTCATTATACATATCTGTTAAAAAGCAAAAACAACAACAACAACAAAAAAACATGTCCTTTTACGTTTATGGAAAAATCAAATTTCAGTTTGATGTTTTAGGTCAACTCAAAAATAAAACATTATTTTAAAATCAGCTTTCCATAAATAATGTGGGATTTGAGACATCAAATGAAATAAAGAAGCAGGAAGGTGGTTTTTTTTTTTATTGCAATCTAAATAAATTCAAATGTATTTAGTTGGACATTAGCAAGAGTTTAAACAAAGTCTCCATCCTGAGATCTATTTTCAGCCTCACATCTAAATTCACACTAAGAGTTCCGTTTCATTATTTTAGAATTTAAAAATGTATTCGTATGAGATAAACATCATTTTTCATAATTCAGCTCTTTTCTGAATTTTACATTGCTGTTAATTCTCAAGTATTTTTAAAATTAAGTATAAAAATACCTACCTATAACTGCCAGCAGACTAAAATAATCTGTTACTATTATCATGCATGTGTATTACTATTTACCAGCTTATTTGGTCTTCCGTCTTCTACCAACTGAGAAAATGTCCACATAAAATATACTAAAGGTTTTCTGATTGTGGCAAAAAGCAATTCTTTTTATAATGGAAAAGGGCAAATGCACATCATTAAAGAAATGCAAACCTTGACTAGACACAGAGAAGAAAGCAAATTCAAGTACCATATGTTTTCTGAGAAAGCAATGCTGAAATCCACTTTTCCAAGAATTTCTTATTTTAATAATGATTGTCACCAAGTATTCTCTTATCCACAATGTTGGTTGCAGGTATGATTTGAGAGCCCTTAATAAATGATAACCAAATGCTATCATTTAAAACACATAACAAATTTGGTGGTAACTTTTTCCATTATTTAGCAACATCCAAAGAGAATATTTGGCTCAAATACACACACACTCATACACACACAGAGATATGAATATACATTCTACTGGATATCTTTTTACTAAATGTCATATTCAATTTTAGAATTTTAGATTCCAAATAGATATTACACTGTGGAACATGAATTTTCAGTCAGCTATAACACAGGCATTTGTCATCTGTCAACTAAATTGATATGAGCACCTCATTTCCTCAAGGTCATTTTAAGGTCAACAGACATAATTCCTTGTCATCATGATAGGCCCCGGGAAAATAATCAAATTAGTACAGTAATGTAGACAGAAAAGGCAAAATATTAATCCTATTATCAAATATCAGAGCTACATAGCCTATTGGACAAATAGTCAATAAATGTTTACTAGACAATTGTGCTTGAAAAGGTGCAAGGGATCATTCTCACATACAATAAACATTCAGTATACTGAAAGACATAGCCAGCCACATCTGCGTAAGTATTAATGACTCTTGTAATGTAATTATTTGTGTCAAAAATGTTCTAGGAGGTCCATGTGGAACCATATATTCTTAGTGTATCGAATTATTCAAAACTGTTTACTTCTGCAATTCATAAAGTATATAATAACCTCCACCTAAAATATGGCTCTTCTGGATGGTACAAAAAAGTGCAGAAAATATCTTATATGAATATACTATAAAAGAGTGATATGTAGTCATATAGAAATATACAAAGAGCTATACAGCCAGAAAATTTAAGAATTTAATGAGACCCAAACTCATTGTTCATTGGTCACCTTGAAATAAACTTGAGACACCAATTCAAACAGTAAAAATTCTAAAATGCACATTATTATTACTTTCATTTTAAAATATTAAACTGAAATGTACATGATACTTAAATTATATATTAGGCCATATCATGATGGTCTCCACATGACCTTTGACACCTGAGTTGGAACAAAAAACTGCCAATAGACCCTGACATAGAGAGTTAAAAATCTATCCTGGGGAGAAAGAAGCCTGTTTGAATGTTTGGAAATTTAATTTATGGCTTCTAAATTAATAATCCTGCTTTAGACAAGAATCGAAACCCTGTACAGGGCATGGCCTTAGGTTTTTAGAATGAAGACAGTGTATTATAAAAAACTTTCTATGACAACAGCAATTTTTTTTTTTTGAGTTGCTTTTAAAAATTTTTTTAATTTTTAATTTGTGTGGGTACATAATAGGTGTATATGTTTATGGGCTACATGAGATATTTTGATACAGGCATGCAATGCATAATAATCACATCAGGGTAAACAGGGTATCTATCACTTCAATCATTTATCCTTTGTGCTACAAACAATCCAATTATACTCTTTCAGTTATTTTTAAATGTACAATTACATTATTTTTTACTATAGTCATTCTGTTTTACTAGCTAATACTACATCCTATTCATTCTTTTTAACTATTTTTTTGTGCGCACTAAACAACAGCAGTATTATTGAAGATACTTCAAATATCCAGGCAAATATAAATTGGAGTATGGTTATGGCAGTTTATCTTTTTTAAAAAATCCCCAAAGTTTATAAGCCATTTCTGAGAGCCTCATATCTAAAACTCAGAATAATGTAAGTGCGTGTGTATGTGTGTATATAATTTTTTAAAATTATTGATGTTGTTATATAAGCAACCTACAAAAATTATCTCCTGATAGCCTTTTTGAAAAGAAAAATTAATTGCTCCACAAAGGAAAACATACTTCCTTTAGCTAATATTCTGCTCATTTTGACAAGTTATAAATAAAGTTTACCAAAAATAGTCATCCCTTTAAATTATTACTGGGAAAAAGCAATCAGGGAGGAACTTTAGTCTCACACCGGATGAGGGTCAGTGGTTCAGAAAATTATTCCAACAGTAATTTTTTATCTGATCAAGGCGTTGTTACAGTAAGTGTAAGTTCCCCAACCACACCTAACCTGTTGCTAGTGCTCAAGAACTACCTTCACAAATCAAACATGGAAGCCACTTGGGGCAGGGTCATCTGGAAGAGGTACCAAGGTTCCCGATGGAACAGACCTCCTACCCATCCAAAAAAACAGTTTAAAGCACCAGTTTCTAGATGGGCCAGTAAACAAATGCCTGACTGCCCCATGTAATAGGCCGATCAGTCCTACTGGTTCTTTAACAACTGGAAAGAGGTCCCTACTGTGTAATGAGATTATGGAGCACATGATAGATTAGTGACCTTTTGAATTAGGACAAGCAACATGAACTCACTAACAAATTCCCCCTTATATTAGAGAGGCTATGCTAAGGGTGTCAGCCATTTGACAAATACAGTTGAAGTGCAGATGGAAATACCAACTATAAAGCTTCATTCTTCAGTGTTCCACAGCTGAGTCTGAGAATTCACATCTGGCTTGAATATTCTGAAAGCATCTAATAATCTTAGTCAACAACTACATAAAAAAACTTTTCCAATTTGGATTTATACTTCTGTTTTAAACTGTATTTGAAAAAAAAATAGCTTTTTAGATTCATTGACCAATTGACCAGTCAGCAAAGGCATATGAGTGAAACAGGTTTGGGACATAAACAAAACTCCTATTTCTTTAATTCTTAATCCTATTTTAATTGTGTAAAAGATTGTTGCATTCACATAGCACAGGGGTTTGGAGATAAGCAGAGTGGTCAGTTTGACCTGGATAGCTCGTTTAGGAACTATGTAGATTCAAGCAGGAAGGGTTTTTTAAACCCCTCTGGACATCAGTGTCATCTTTAATATGGAATCATAAACTATCTACTCATCAGGTTATTGTGAAGATAAAATTAGATAATCTATGTAGAACTCTATGTAGACTAGCATGTAGACGTACTAATCTCTCAATGAATATTAACTACTATTTATTATTACTGAAAAATGCTGTTCCAATGGGATGAACGATTTTTTCTAATAAATAATTTTTCTATAAATAAATTGTTCCATTTATTTAACAAAACACCATGTGTTCAAACAGGTTTGATTGAGGTAGACTTCATCACAATGCCACAGAAGACCCCTATTTCACTGTCATTCTATTAGTATCATTTCCCCTCATATGACCTTCTAAAAAGGACCAGAATTCCTTCACACATTAGGAGATAAGTGACTCTGGGATAATTGCAGTGTGTTAGTTTTGGTAATGTAGTTGGGTGTGCACACATCTGGCAGTACTCTGCTTTGCTGTGCAGTTTGATCAGCTACTCTCTTCAGTTAAGAGTGAAGTGTATGCCTTTGACACTAAATGAAGATAACTGGCTTTTATGGGATAGTGGTGGCTAGATTAGCACTATGCCCTAAATAGCTAAGCATTCAAACCAAAACCCAGTCACCACTCATCCCCAAACCTCAGTATATGAACTTATTCTGAGTCTTGGAGTATAGTAATGTGTTGCTCATGAACATTTTATCAATGCTATTTAAATGCTCTTTTCAGAATAATCTAAAATTATGGAAACAAATGGCTAATTCACATTAAGGCTTTTCATAGTCCCTACTATGAATCATAGACTGTGTGGAAAGTGTTGCCAATTTCTGAATTCTCAAAGTACAGTCTCTGTACTTTATTGGGACAGAGGAATGACCTATAAGAATGCCGTATGAACCATTATGATAACTCTTTGCTCTTCACACTGAACAGAACTGACGTTTACAGGCTACTTATACAGTCTCTTTTGAACACCTTTTCTACACAAATGATAATATGTGGTAGACCAAGCCAAGAATAAATCAAGTAGACAATTATTAAACATGTGTACTATAGTTCATGGCAACAACGTATACATAGATCAAGTTCACATGTAGGGCTAGTCTTCTGAATTTGACTGACTTCACAGAACACTGAAAGTATTTACTGTGTCAACTTTACAGAAAATACTATTTAAGCATGCCAGGCTATACACAATCTAATACAGGTTTAACTGAATGGGAGAACATTAAAGCAGACTACTGTAATCTGAATGTTCGTGTCTTCCTCAAAATTCCTAAGTCGAAATCTAATCACCAATGCTATGGCTTTAGGACCTGGGGCCTTTGGAAGGTGATTTGGCAATGAGGGCAGAGTCTTCATGAATGGAATTAGTGCCCATATAAAAGACGCCCCAGAAGGCTGCCTTGCCTTTTCCACCATGTGAGGACACAGAGAGAAGGCATCATCTGTGAACCAAGAAATGGGCCTTCGTCAGACACCAAATCAGCTGATGGCTTGATCTTCAATTTCCTAGCCTCCAGAACTGTGAGAAATAAATTTCTGTTGTTTTTAAACTACTCACTCTAAGTATTTTGTTATATCAGCCCAAAAGTACTAAGACAGACATTCACATTAATTTAACAGTAGTATGAATATCTCTAGCAGTTCTAATGGCATCTCTAAACTACTAAAATAATGGAAAGTATCTATGCTTATTCTAATTTCTTTCCTTCCTGATTTTCATTTTAAATTATTGGCCATTGGGTGTATTGCCACCCCTCTGCACTTATTACAAGACAGTGCTATGGAGTAAGAGAGAAAGGCATCCCGCCACCATACCCTCTGAATTCTGGGCAAGCATTTAGAACATCTGAAAAAGGGATTATTTAGGGATAAGCATTATACAAAAAGAGGACCAAAATCTTGACATAGAAAATACTAAATTTCTCATATATGATTCTCCTAATGTTTTGAATTTAAGTTTTCATTTTTTTTTAAACTAGAATACCTCCTACCTAAACTGGGCTCAATTGGCCACATAGAAACACTTATTATTAAGAATGTTGTCAAATATTAGAATTACAGTAACCATTATATTATTACATTAAAATACTTATAAAAAGGTACCACTTACTAGCACTGGGTGAAACATTCTAGAATGGTTCACAATTTCTTTTTAATTTCTTCCCATTTTTAGTATCGACACAGACCCTAACACTTAGCTCTGTTTCGATAGTTTTATTCCTAAAACACCCCTTTATTCCTTTCTCTTTAACTATGTGTGTTCTTTGAAGTGGCGGTGGCTATAATTGTGCTTATTTTGTAAGCAGGATGTGAAAGGTGGCCAGAAGTGAAATGGTTGGTCATGAGTCACTCTGTTTGCCAGTTAAAATGGACAAAGAAGACTGCACAGAAACCTGTGGCCAGACCAGGAAATGAAAGGAGGGGAAAGTCTCGAATTTCTTGTTCAAGGATCTGAAAATCCAACAGAAGATCCAGAGCAAACTCAAAGTCAGCCTGCAAAGTGGACTACCTTAGTAATGTTATACTAGCATAACATTATGATCATCAATAAAATAATAACCCAAAGAGACAAACCAGTTTTTAGCTGCTATGCAAAGTATTATGAGTGCCTGTATAAGTGTTCTAGATAATTGCAATCCTGGGTTATCCATACCAGTATCTCTTTCAGGTAAAGGCAGAAGGCTGAATATTTAGATACTTTCAAAAATTGTCCCTACTAGATTCGAATGTCTTGTTAATTTGGAGGCTTACTTATTGGAATTTACTACTGATTGCAGAAATAATCTATAAACAGAGATATGGGGCAAATCTTCATAGGTAAAATGAGTGGTTAAGCATATATATATAATAGGAGAAGGACACAGGCTCAGTCATCAAAACAAGATGGATTCCAAAATGCAAGCTGCAGCTGGCCAAGGCTGAAAGCATAAGGACAACCATGTCAGAGTCCAGTCACAATGGTTATGACTCTGCACTGCAACAAATCACTCAACAGTTTCCTAATCTTTACTGTAATTTGGAATTATATGCCTGAGGCTGTTGCATCCAGATTGCCTGTGTATCCCCTTCCTTTATACTCACACATTAGCCATAACTTACGGCTCTGTACTGCTGTTCACCCACTCATAGGGTTTACTCTTCTAACAAAATTACACTGAACTCTTGCCCTTCTACAGAATCCTGTAGAGTTTCTTCTTGGCAATTGCACAACATGTTTATATTTTACTTATAATATGTGTGAGTATACCTATAATATTTCTGTAGATTGCTCATTACTTTTTTCTTAGATAGAAATGTCTGCTCAGATTATGAATTCTACGTAAGTATCAATCATTGGCTTTTAGCCTAGCCATGCCATAGCACCTAACACAGTGCTATACACTCAGCAAACCAATACTAATTGTTGAATTGGGGGAACTTTCCTATGTGTTCTGAAGAAACACCTAAATTAAACTGAGCAAAACAAGCTGATTCTTAGAAACTGAATTTCATTAAGCAAATGCTAGAAATCAAGGTCTTTGTCTTAATGACTACAAACACAAATTAGTGTGTGGAAGAAGATGATAGTTGTCTGTGAGTTAACAGAAAAACATGAATAAAAACCAGGTCTCGTGACTAAGAAGATGCTCACCCTGTAGACTGTAGCATATTATTATCTAGAACATATTTTCCCTTCTCTCTGCAGCTTTTTAAAAATGACCCTCCCTACAGGTTGGGATGTAGGCATGAATTTCAAAGAAAAAGAAATACCCTATCATATTTATTTGGTCTCAAGTATATAAAAAATGTAAACTTTTTCTATCAAAAGATTGTCTCCTTTGGTAGCAATCCCATCTCTGTTCTACCTAGCAAAAGGAAATTGAAATGGTAACTTTATTTGTTGTGATGTATCCGACCAGTGTCCAATGAGATAAAAATAGGCAGTGATTTTGTTTCTGCCTCCAACAGGAATTAGAACAGAATACAAGAAAGAAGTAAAGCTGTAAGCATATTTATAATTTAGCATGCTCTGAATCAGGACAAGACAGAAACAAATACAGATTAAAATTTCAAGTCTATTTTAATGTGCAATCAAATGTCTCTTTAGAAACTTTATCGAGAAGGAAAAAGAAACCTCCAACACTCCAGAAAAGAGTGTATGGAAAAGAACCTTTAATAGAACAACTACTGAGAATATCGTACTAACAAAATTTTCTCAAGAGAATAATTAGAGCTAAAATGGTGAAAGTAGGGTGAACTTTTTATGGTGGCTTAATTTAACACGCCTAAGCCACATGAAGGCAGCTGTTTACTTAAGTTTTGCTTCTTACATTTTTGTGAATTTTCAAAGTCAAACATGTTACCTACATGGACTGATGGATACATCTACAACAACATAGCACAAAATATAATGGAAGCAAAAGAAGTTTCCCTTCTTTTGGGAATGCTGCTTGGGAGAGTATCATAGATAGCCATGAAAGAAGTTACTTTTCCATGTTATTCCCATAGATAAGAGTGAGCATTTTTGGAAATGTGATCAACTGATGCAAAATGGCAGCAACACTGGAAGGAAGAATCAGGAGGATATCTTAAAAGATAACCACAGACTCTTTGCAAGAAACACAGAAGACTACCTTACACCTGGTTTCCACAGGAGAAATGGCTCAAAATATGTCATTAGTTGAACAGTAGGAAAAATGTCTATGGTCTCTTCAGCACCATCTGTATGTAGTCTCTGAGTCTCCAGTTTCTCATCTATGAAACTGGGGTAATAATATTCAATGAGAGTTATTCTGAAGATCAAATAAGATAGCATATGAAAACAGTTCTAGATTCCAGACATAAGAGTAAGATTAAAAGAAATGTTGTTCTAAATTTTCTTGTGTCATTGCTGCTGCCATCTAGACTTAAACAAATGTTACTGTAAGAGCCAAGTAATAAACTAACACATCTAATCAAAATTAAAGATTCTTCTTTCTAAGATAACTCAACTTCATGACTGTTGACCACATTCTAAGGCAATGGTTCTATTCATTTATTTGTCTATCTATTTATTCATTTATTTATTTATTGAGACAGTCTCACTCTGTCATGCAGGCTGGAGTGCAGTGGCAAGATTATGGCTTACTATGACCTCACCCTCCGGGGTTGGGTGTCCCCAGCAGTCCCCAGTAGCTGGGACTACTGGCATGTGCCACCATGCCTGGCTAATTTTTTATTTTTATTTTTAGATACAGGGTCTTGCTATCTTGCCTAGGCTGGTCTCAAACTCCTGGGCTCAAGCAATCCTCCCGCCTCAGCCTCCCAAAGTGCTGAGGTTACAGGTCTGAGCCACTGCACCTGGCCAAGACAATGGTTCTAAACTTGAGTATGCATAAGAAAGAGTTGGGAGCCTGTTAAAAATCCTCAAAGGTTCTGATACACAGCAGGTCTGAAGTGGGTCCTAAGAAGTGAATTATTTTGGCAGACAACCCAGGTAATTCTGGTAGTTGTGGTCAGTAGACATCACTTTGAAATATGCTGCTCTAAAAAGGACAAATTAGTTATTACTAAGACATGAAATTATCAGTGAAAAAATTAATATCATAAAGGTGAGTAAATAGAAACAGAGAGGAAGACATCGAAAGAAAATCACAGAATACCAGGTTATAAGGTATTTTTCTTTCCAATAAAAATTTCCATCATCCCTGACAGATGGTCATTTTAAATACCTTCAGTGGTGGGGAATTACTGTCTTCAGGCAACACATGCTATTTTGGGTTATAAGTTGGTATTTTATAAAGGGCAAATGGTAAGTTATTTGAAAGACTGAAGAAATAAGGATATTATTCAGAATAAATTATACATGGAAGCCTTTGTAGACATCAGTGAACTAGATAAGGCATCAACTTTAAATTCAAAATTAATTGACTCCAATACTATTTGGACACCCAAATGTTGGATCTACTACCTGATTTCACTAAAAAGGGCATAGTTTCTTTGGCTGCTATAAAAATAAACCTTTTAATATGTACCTCATTCACATTTCTATGGTACAACATTTTAACCACACATCTGGCAACACTTTCATCTTTCATCTCTCTATTTAGGCAGTGGCCTAAACAGCCATTAAATGTGTGTGTGTGTGTGTGTGTGTGTGTGTGTGTGTGTGTGTGTGTACCTTCAAAATATTTTGCAATGCTTATGAATATCTTAGTGATCCAGATCAAAGCATCTTCAATAAATATAAGGTATCCTATAAAGCCATTTTATCCTACTACTCTGTTGAAAATAATAGTGCTGATATTTTATTTTTATCTTCATATCATTATTCCACTAAATGGGAAAAACAGTTAGTAAACCATTTACTCATGTACTAGTTTTAGAATAACTCACAAGCCTAGTGGTTTCAGATGGCTGTCACCTGTGATTGATGCTTGGGCATTCCTATTTCCAATTATGTAAATTACCAAAATCTCCTACAGCCTCTTTTAGTATAAATCCACTGCTATGTTAACTGCTACAAAATTGGAAAGTGTGTGGAGCTGCACACATAAATATGGTCTTGGATTATTTTAATCTAATCTGTCAAAATAGTGGAATAGTGGAATAAGTTTTATAGTCTCAAGCCTGTAATGCCAGCATTTTGAGAGGATGAGAGAGAATTGCTTGAGACCAGGAGTTCAAGACCAGCCTGGGTTCCTTAGGGAGACTCTGTCTCTACAAAAAGTTAAAAAAAACAAAAATAGCCAGCTGTGGTGGCACATGCCTGCAGTCCCAGCTACAAGGGAGGCTGAGGCAGGAAGATCGCTTGAGCCAAGTGGGTTGATGCTGCAATGAGCCATGATCACACCACTGTGCTCCAGCCTGGGTGACAGAATAAGACCCTGCCTCAAAAAATATAAAAATCTTTATAGAGTGGTCTGGGATTTAGAGTAGGCTCAAAGCTGTCTTACATGGATACATTTCACATAGCTACCAATGCTTCTTTTTAGTTCTGGATTCCAGTTGAGAATTAGAATAGCCCCCATTTCCTCTTCGCCACTGAACCACCACTAGAACATCAATCCCAAATCTGCACCTTGGGCAATATCTGTTAGTATGAAATATCTTGGCCCTAAGAAAACTTTGTTGAAGTATCAGATGAAGGTTTTCATGACTACTTTACAACATTACTACCTACAATTTATTTTCTTTGGGTACTAAAGAGTATCCAATAATAAACAAGTCTTTCTCTCTCTCTCCAAAGGTATCTTTGTGTTCAAGCTTGAGAATGAGAAAGGCAGCCACTGACCTACAGGAGTGGGCCTGGTACTATCAGCTAGGCCTCAATGTTCTCCTATTGAACATAAAAAATTTCTCAAAGCATCAACATCAGACAAGGCCACTCTGACCATGACAGAGTAAAACCAAAACAGCACCACTCCCATATCATGTCTGAACACAGACAAAACAAAGACGCTGTCCAAGACACAAAATACCAAACATCTCCCTCTCTTGCCAAATGAGATTGCTGCCTCCTTACAACTATAGCTTTAGTAACGCTCTAGCCTGTTCTCCTGTAGATAAGACTTACTGGGATACACAATCGTAGAATTGTTCCTGCTTTCTGGGAGTACCCCATCCCCAGAGTGAGCCACCACTCTCTTGAACCCTCTTTCAAATTACTCAACTGAAGCCCGTATCCTGTGCATTCCTCCTGGCACCCGCTTACTGAGATGCCCCCACGGTTCCCCATGATGTGTATCCTCCTCGCGGCAATGAGTCATAAACCCATCATGTTCAACCACCAGTGTACTCCTTGTGGTTTCTGAGTGGAGAGCACCAACAAGCTTGCTTACTGAAGCCAAAATAGACATTCTTAAGTAAAGCTCAAAGAATTTCTATCCTCAACACACTCAGTAAAATTCTGACATAAATAAATTCTTCCTTGAGCTTATTTTCTCACATTGTAGATCTGGTGGCAAAAGACCCTTTAGCTCTGCCCCTCAGAAGAGGTACTTTTGGAAGGTACAGAATAAACAAGTAAATTACAGCCCATCTGTTACGTATTTACTAGAGATAGAGGCATGATTTCAAGGAATATGATTCAGTAGGATAGATCCACACCCAGGCCATAGTGAGCTTGGTGGTCCATAATCCTGGATGCTTAAGTAGAATCCCGCAGCAGATTCAATGTAAACCTCTAGTAGAAAAACAAACAACTGAATTGAAGTGATGTGACATTGACTTTACTCCAATTTTTGCTTTCTCAGCTTTTATGCTTATTAGGGATACTTATCTCTTTATCATTAATGTCCTCATCAAGGCACGTTTAATGGTCTAGTGTTTAAACATGAAAATGTAAGTTTCTTGCTGTGCAAAATAATGTGAAACAATAATATAAAGACCTAAGGTACATTTATGTAAACCTCAATGATTTGTATGAGATAAAAAAGTTTCCAATTATAGCATATAACTTTTGACAGTTTGAAAAATGACTACTAGCCTTTGCAAAGCACCAATATTGGATTCTGTCATTTCTGCCTCTCTCAAAAGTATAAACAGATTTTTCTCTTAAAAGGCTTATTGCAATAAACAAATTCCATTTAAGAGAATAACACCTGAAAGCTATTGCCATTAACTATCTGTTTTAAATACTGTTCAAATAATCATACATACATTATTTCTAATCCTCACAAAATATTCTATATATAATTATTCTCATTTTACAGATGAATCCCTGGATTCATTAAGTGAGAAATTAAATGATGTGCTCCAAACACACAAAATTAAAGGGTAGAACTGAGATTCAGATCCACTTACGTCTGATTGACTAGGCAAGCTGAGGGATGTGTATGTGTGTGTTTATGTGTGTGCATCCCCTAATCTATTATGTAATTAGCATTTTTTTCAAGAGCAATTTCTTTTAGGTGAAACTCCTTTTAACACTCAATATTCATGGTGCTTTAACACACACATTCAAAACTTGCTCTTTCATTTTGGATGCAAGTTTGGAAAAAGACTCCTAAAATAAATTTATTTGAGAAAATTCAGCTTAAAGATATGATAGTTATTACATAGGATGATTTTGTTGTCTCTACCTCCTCAAAGACTTTAAAATGGCTTTGGTCATGTGAAGTTAGTATCATCATTCAGAGCTCAAAAATCTCAAGATTCATTCTCCACCCCTTTAATAGTCCTGAGTATATTGTCTCTAAAGCACTACAGGGACTTTAGAGAGAAAATATGGGATTTTGAAATGATAATGTGAATTAAAACAAAAATTCCTTTTTCTTTCTTTCTTTTTCCCTCTCTCTTGCTTGCTTGCGCTCTCTCTTCTATTTTCTTTTTCTTTTTTTATGTTGTTCAATTAGCTAACACTCTATAAAAATGCCCTCAAGGTCTAGAGGATCTGGAATGCTTAGGTACAAAAGGAAAAGGACATTCTACCAATGTTCCTGCTTGCCCTGAATTATCCTTTTGCCTGTTATCAGATTGCATCACTATCTCTACGCTATGATTAAAAATCATCACATGCTTATTTTTATCAAATTGCATGATACCATACAAATATACTACTCCCTTGTTTGCTGATACAGTGATCTTTTAAACATCAGAGGTTGCAAATTATTTACAATCTTTAGATTATAAAACATTTAGTACACTAGACATCTAGAATTTTGAAACACAATGCAACTTCATTAGCAAAATGAAAAATATTCATTTGTTCATGCTTATTATTTTTGCAATCTGCTTATTCAAAATCCAAAACCATCTAACGTTGAAAGCCATTTACATTACAATCATATGTAATATCCTGCCCATATTATTGCTCCAGGAAATAAATGCATTTTAGGAGAATTATTTATAGAGCATCTCTTTTAGAGGTGAGGCTCAGGGAAGCTCTGTGAGGCTGCAACAGTTTACCAGAAGGAGTCAGGCCATAAAGAAAGAAGTGCTGGCATTGGGTGGGGCTGAATAGTTTGCATCTTTTCCCACTGTTTCTCGCTGCTATCATTTCCATGAAAATCGAGGGTGTGGGAATGTATGCCACAGTAAGAAATCCTACAGACTGCTTTGTGTGCCCAAGAGCCCCCACCCCATAACATCTTTAGCTGTTTTTCTTATCATTGAAAGAGCTATCACACTAATGTCTGGGAAAACTGCAGAGGAGCTAAGCAAGCCAAAGAAAAATCATGCTGGGGATGATATTTCTCCTGTCACAGCAGTCTTTTCTCCTTAGGAGGAATACACTTAGCATGAAACCAAAAGGCTTTTGCTGTCTAGCCATCTCAGGATCATCATAGAGCAAACGCATCTGGCCAAAAATCTGCCTTTTGCTTCACAATCCACCTTGCTTAACACTCTTCCTTTTAAACACTAAAAATAAAATGACTCTCTCTACCCAGTTAACACCAGAAGTATCCATCGGTGGCCACGGTCCTCAGTAATCCACATGTGGAACACACCTTATCTCTATTCACTTCACCATGCTCCAGTCAGTGTATCCATTATGAGCCATGGCTCCTTTACTATTCTCAAAAAGCAGCAGTTTGCACCTGCCTCTTTAAAAAGCAGGGCTTGGCACTGTTATCATCTACAGTTACTCATAATGCTCCACGGTTTCCATAGCCTCGCTGATATTACACACTCACACATGCACACACATACATATTTATACACAGACATTCCTAATTCCGGCGATTTACCTTCTTGGGTCTTTTTCTCCTCTGACTACTGCCGTTGAACTTCTCTCCACTGTCGCTTTTCTGAGCTGCATCTTCGTTCATCATTTTGAACAGTTTGGAAAGAAAATATCTCTGCCATCAAACCGTGCCGCCTGTACAGACCACTAGCGAGTATGCACTTACTGGAGGAAAGCAGGAGGAGGAGGAGGGGTGGGGAAGGGGCGCGCACTGGGAGGGTAAGGACGGTGACGTTGCCATGGCAGCAGCTGCCACAACTGTTTATCTGACTGCATTGTTAAATCTGATTCAACCAATTACCATCAGGAACCGGTTACAATGAAGAAAGCCTTGAAAAAAGAATGCCAGGGACTCGAATGATTTGGGGACTCTGCTGGTTGGTTTCTGACACACCCTTGATAGGATCAGCTCTCAACCCACACACAAAACCTGTACTTAATTTTCTTCCTGCAGGTACTTCAACACGGAACAGATACAATGCATAATGAGAAAGCTGTAACATTCTAGAATGTGTCTCTGAACCTGAAGAGGTACCTTTAGCCAGTCAAGAGGCTACTTAAGGAAAAGGATTGGCTATTAATATCCTAAAGTGAATATAAGAAAGCTATGTTTTTCAGATGTCATTCACTTGGTTTAAAATATAATCTTTTGAAACTACGCTCAAGGATGACTTCTGTCATAAAGCCTTGAGAACAGCTTCTCCAACCTCCAGATAACCCCAACCACTCTCTTCTCCTGTGCCTTCTCTTTCCAATGTAAGCTTCTGACAGAGTACCTGTGACAATGTATTACACAACTGCGCAGATACCTAACCATCTTTTCTTGATAGGCCAAGAGCTGTAGATCAGGAGTGTGTGTGTGTGTGTGTGTGTGTGTCTGGGTAGGGGGAGAACTGAATTTCCCAGAACCAAGCATAATCCATGGCACATTAAAGGCAGTTAATTAAGGCTTGTTAAATATCTAAGACACTATCAGTAATACAAACATGAAAAACGAATGGAGTTACAATATTTTATAACTGATCTCAAAAGTTTTCTTAACCTAATTGTGTCTATTGACTGATGAATAAAACACAATCCCTCCTCTCAAGGGGGTGTATACTATAAAGTTCTGGAATTGTTCTTGATTTTTAAAAAATGGGGCTTGTTTTTATAACAAGAAACCCAAATCCACTTATTGATTAAGGTGGCCATACTTGTATATTTAAAAATATTAACTTGTAGGCTGAGCACAGTGGCTCATGCCTGTAATCCCAGCATTTTGGGAGGCCAAGGCAGGCGAACCGTGAGGTGAGGAGCTCGACACCAGCCTGGCCAACGTCATAAAACCCTGTCTCTACTAAAAATACAAAAAAAAAAAAAAAAAAATTAGCCAGGTGTGGGGAGGCTGGGGCAGGAGAATTGCTTGAACTCGGGAGGCGAAGGTTGCAGTGAGCCAAGATTGCCCCCAGTGCACTGCAGCCTCGGTGACAGAGCAAGACTCCGCCTTGAAAAAAAAAATTACATATATACATATATATAAACTTGTAGATGCAACCAGAACCTAATATACTTTGTACAAATGCACATATGTATATTCCAAACACTTGCCCTTATTCCCAGACAATGAACGTAAAGTAGAATACACAGCATACTTAGAAGTAAAAATAGAGTAAGGATTAAACCAACGAGATAGTGTATATAAATGCACTTTGAAATTGGAAGGTGCCTATGTAAATGTGTTGCTATTCCTAATCTTATTATTATTACAAATATAGACAGTTTTCAACTCTGAAAGTGTACCTTAAGAAACATATTTATGTGAAAATGACTGCAGCAGTTGAGAACTCACCTTTCCATCAGACACAGCAACAAAAATTCACCTTTTTCCCCATCGCTGTTAGGATTCCTCTTTCTCTCTGCCTTACCACCCTAAGGCCCCTCCACATCGTCATCTAGAGTCAACCCTGTTTTGCTGCCCCTCACTCCCTCCACCCTCCTCCTGTTTCAGTAGACCCATTCCACCAATGCCATTCTCTCACCATTGCTTCAGTGGTATCTTGGATCACACAGCCAGGCCAAAGAGGCAAAGGTTCTCTTTTTTTTAAAAACAAAACCCCAAAGAGCTTCTACAGAAGCCCCCAGAAGCCCAACTCCCACTGTGGTCAGAGCCCCCACTGAAATCCCCATGCCATTTCCTACTCCCCTACCACCTGCTCTCCCAACCCCTCACTCATTCCCTCACCTCGTCCCATTAGATGCCCCTTTCTTGACCTTTCTTGGGAGCAGCCTCAGCTTGGACACATTCAGTTACTCGATAAATATTTATTGGATGACTATCATGTGCCAGGAACTGAGCACTAGAGGCACATTGCCCTAACTACTGCGGATATCATGATAAACAAAACAGGCAACATTTTTGCAGTCCTAGTGCTTACATTCTAACAGTGGAACTAGGTGGTAAACAAAAATAATAGTGACAAATGCTCTGGGGAAAAAAAGTAGAATAAGGAGTGATGAGAGACACATGTTACTGTGCTTAGCACACAAGGTGCTAAGGAATGCTCTTTAGAAATCTGAATGAAGGGACCAAGCCAAGCAATTATCTGAAGGAAGAATATTCTAGGCAAACAGAATAGCAGTTCAAAGGTCCTGAGATGGGAACTTCTTGGCAAAAATGTTGAGGAAACTATTATACCACGAAAAGAAGCAGCAAAATGGAAGGCCTTTATCGTAACTGGATCTATAGGAGAGAGATGCTATTAATGTTCTTCTTTGTCAGTTGAAGTCAGAACATGTTTTTCAATCAATGTGTTTGGTAGCCCAATTAGTAACAGAATCATTGCTTTGACATCACCTCTGCAATGCAAATTGAAAACAAATGTACTTCGTATTTCAACAGTTTATGAATTAGTAACTTCTGATTATGTTCTGACAGCCTTTGTAACAATGCTTCCTCTGTCAACATTCAAACATACAGTGCATGGTTGTAAATTCTCAGATTTTGGCTTCTCAGTTTGACAGTCTGCTATACCCTGCTGACCGCTTGTGTATCTTAGTGTGTTGGTGCTGCTATAACAAAATACCTGAGATGAGGTAATTTATAAAGAATAGAAATTTATTTGTCACAGTTCTGAGGGAAGTTCCAAGATCAAGGCACCAGCAGGCTCACTGTCTGGTGAGGGCCAGGTCTCTTCTTCCCAAATGGCATATTGAACACTGTCCTCACATGGCAGAAGGAAAGACAAGCAAAAAGGGCCTACCTAGTTCCCTCCAGCCCTTTTATAAGGCCACTTATCCCATTCACAAGGGCTCTACCCTCGTGACTTAATGACCTCCTAAAGGCCCAGTCCCCTAACACCATCACATTGGGGGTTTAGTTTCAACATGATTTTGGAGGGGACACAAATATTCAAGCCATAGTAGTGTCATTCTGAAATATTACTTAAACTTGTATACAATGCACTTCCTGTACAAAGTACTGCCCAAATGCTATACAGTATAACATAGATGTAAACATCTACATTCTGTATAAAATAAAAATCCCAGTCAGTAGCTAAACAGGTGCCGGTAGTATTGTATCAATTACAACATCAGGGGTAAATATCTCTCTGACATTTTCTGTAGAAAATGTCAAGATGTTATAAGTGTTTGGGCAGTCATCTTTTCTCTTCTGAAAGCTTTCCGTCAATTTCCTTGTGCCTGTCTGCCGAGTATTCTTCACTTCCTATCCTAACGTACATTTTCCAGTGGGCATGTCCCTAACTGGACTCTAAGCTCCTTGAGGGCAGGATTAATATCTATCTTGGCATGCCACATAAAGCCTACTGCAGTGCATGGCATATAACGGGGGACTAGGAACTATTTTTAAATGCAGTAAAGAAACATTTTCAGTATTTACTGAGTTTTTATTTACAATTAGACCTTTAAAAGATTATTTTTTATTTCTCAGATTTTTCTTTCCCTTTATGTACTTTCTGATATCTAAGAGCTATATATAATTTTAAATAAGATTTTTACAGATATTTGAGAAAATGGAGTTGCTGCAGGCACGATAGCAATGATGATAATACCTTACATTTGCATTTTATAATTCATAAAGCCCTTTTAGCTCCTGGAATGGAAGTTCCATGAGAACAGAGATCTTTGTTGTTCTCGATATAATTCAAGCACCTGTAAGAGTGCCAGCATATGACAGATACTCAATAAATACTAAGTGACTTTACGGGATTCTCATAACCACACAAGAAGGTTAGTGTCAACTACAGTACAGGTGATAAAACTGAAATAAAAAGTGGGTTTGGTGACTTGTCCAAAGTAAGAAAGTTAATAAGATATAGAGCTTAAGTTCATCAGATTTGAAGGCTGTTGTTCTTTTATTAAATCATAGCTGGCTTCAATGAAAAGCAGCCACTTAATAAAGTATAAGATGGACAAAGACTAAGACGGAAAATGCCAGGAACAGAAACCGCTGTCAGATGACAATGACCCAGGTAGAAATATGAAGATGTCTTTACTGGTTTTATGTTAAGCATATTTTATAGGCATGGAGTTTTAGAGGTGATTATTCTAATTTTCATATGCCTATTCTATTTTATTAAACCATGAGAGTTAATAGTATTAAGAGCTCTAACATACTATTTAAATTCATAACCTTATTTGAGTGAGGTAAAGTTCTCTGAAGTATAAGCTTTTATGTCTTACAGGTAGATTATCTCCATATGTGAGTTAAGAGTTGTCTGTTGTTACAAACGCATTTTTTCACAGAAACTATGTTAAAAAAATCTCAGTTCTCTAATGCCCTCAAAAGGCTTTCCCACTCACTATTACTTATGGTAGAAAATCTTAACTTGGCAAAGATCCAATAGGGGACACCAAAGCATTTTTTTTTCCTTTTGGACACATAGCTAGACTACTGTTGTGGGTTGAACTGTGTCCCCCTAAAAGATATGTTCAAGCCCTAATATCTGGCACCTGTAAATGTGACCTTACTTGGAAATAGGGTCTTTGCAGATGCAATCCTCTTAAGATGAGGTCATAATGGACTAGGGTGGGCTAACCCAATGAACAGGTGTCCTTATAAGAGGAGAAAAAACTAGATGTAGAGACACACAGAGAAAAGATGGCCATGCAAAGACAGAGGCAGAAATTGGGAGTGATGTAGCTACAAGGCAAGGGATGCAAATGATTGCCAGCAACCACTAGAAGCTGGGAAGAGGCAGGGGGGGATCCTTCTCCAGAGCCTTCAGAAGGAACATAGCCCTGAAGACTCCGTGGTTTTGCACTTCTAGTCTTCATAACTGCGAGAGAATACAGTTCTGTTATTTTAAGCCACCCAGTTTGTAGTGCTTTGCTATGGCAACCCTAGGAAACTAGTACAGTCATATTTTCCATCCTCCCTTATAGTTGGTTGCAGCCTTGAGATTTAGTTCTAAGCTATAGAATGTAGGTGGAAGTGTATACCACGTTCAAGCCTAGTTAATAAACCCTCCCATGAGTAATCTCTATTCATGTGCTAGCTGAATACACAGGCAGACAAAACCTAGAAGGTGGAAGAGCAAAGACTGGGGAAAGGCTGAATCCCTGAATTACTGTGTGGAGCATAGTCCTTCTTATTCCTTTTTTTATTAAACCTCATAGGACACAAGTAACTTTTTCTCATGTGAGTTTAATCACAGATTATGGTGTTGTTTATGAAAACAGCTAGCCTATGGTACCTAACCATATCTACCCATGTTTTTAAGGGAATACATAGTTATATTTCCACTTTAGGATGTCTGTTATGTGAACGATACTCCCACTGCACCAACATTCTTAGCTATTGAAAATTGATCCTATGTCCTGTATTAAAGGCACTAGTCTGGTAAGAAAGGGTACCAAAAGGAATTACAGGGAGATCGGAAGAGATGAGGAGAAAAATATTGTTTATTAGGGGTGGGTAGCAAAAAGGAATGCCTGCCAGATCTATAGAATCACAATCCCAAAGCAGCTTCTGTCCACTTTCCTTTTCCTCCTGCCTCTCTTCCTCAATAAATCCTTTGTGTCCTTTTCTGTTGCCAAAAGTCATTGCTCTGACCATGGTGGTCTCCCTTCTTGACTCACTGAGAATGTAAACAAAGAATGCTTGCCTGTCTTACAAACAAACACATGACTTTCTTGACGTTCCCTAAGAATTCTTCTTTTTTCTTTCTTTTTTATACTTTTGTTATCAGTGGGGAAAAGATATGGAATATAAAGATAACAAAGAGAAAATCCAGCTTCCCAAAATTCACAATAAAAAAGCCCCTAGTCAACCAGGCACAGTGGCTCATGCCTGTAATCCCAGTGCTTTGGGGAGGGCAAAGCAGGAAGACCACTTAAGCCCAGGAATTCAAGACCAGCCTGAGCAACATAGTGAGACCCTGTCTCTTTTTTTTTTTTTAAGGCCCCTGGTATTTGTTGCAATGTACACAGAGTTGGGGTCAGATCTACTTCTGGGCCTGCGGACTGCTCTCCTCCAGTGCCCTCCCTGAATTGCCAAGTGTCTGTCCTAGTGTTAGTCTATACTTCTTCTTTTCCATAGAAGACCTGGAAGGACTCTATTTAGTAGTTCTACCTCCTTGGAAGCTAAAGTGAGGATCATGGGCCAGGCAAGAGGCCTTTTTTATTTCTCCCAGTTCTTAGTAGTTACACCATCAGCATCAGCAAGAAGTACTTCTTCTCCCTCCTTGAGATCCTTTCGTTCCTCTCACCTATGTCTTTCTCCTCTAAATTTATTTATTCCATTATTCATCCAACAGATTTTGGTGGGGGGGGTCACTGACTACTATATGCTGGACCCATGCTAGTTGCTGGGGCTTTGGCATGAACTAGATAATCTTTTTCCTTACAGGGCTTACAATCTAAAGCTAGCGATGGTCATAGAACCAGAAATACAGTAACACCCTCTGTAGGAGATAAGGTATTACAGAAGCATAAAACACGGGTGCCAAACCTAGTCTGAAAGAACAAGAAAAGTCTCTGAGAGAAAGTGACTTGTAAACTGAGAAGATCTGAGCTGTAAATAGAAATTATCTAAATGAAAAGGAAGGTGTAAGTGGGAGTTAAAGAATAATTTGAGCAAAAACAACAGCACTGGAGAATGCCCTCTGGTGGAACAGACCATGACATTGGCAGAACTGAGATGAGGCCCACACAGTTGAATGGTAGCTTCCAGCCAGGCCTGCAGTAGTGACTCCATCCTAGGCCTAAAAGTATCAGCAAGCATGTTTGTCCATAGACTATCAGTGTCCCACGTAGGTATCTGTTACTGACAAAACGTTTGTGTCCCTGCAAAATTTTCATGTTGAAATTCAAACCCCCAATGTGATGGTGTTGGAAGACAAAGCCTTTGGGAGGTGTATTAGTCAGAGTTCTCTAGAGAAATAGAACAAACAGGATATATAGCGATAAATAGATGAGGGGATTTATTATGGAAATTGGCTCATACCACTGCAGAGGCTGAGAAGTCCCACAATAAAACATCTGCCAAGCTGCAGAACCAAGAAAGCTTGTGGTGTAATTCAGGCTGAGGCAAAAGGCCTGAGACTCCAAGAACCAGGGTGAGGGTGGAGGGGATGGTGTAAGCCCTGGAGTCTGAAGGCCTAGAACTGGAAACTCTGATGTCTGAGGGCAGGAAGAGATGGATGTCCCAAGTGAAGAAGGCAGAGAATTCATCCTTCATCTCCCTTTTTGTTCTATCTGCGCCTTCAATGGAGTAGATGGTGCTAGCCCACATTGGTGAGGGTGAATCTTCTTTACTCAGTTGACTGATTCAAACGCTAATCTCTTCCAAGAAACTTTCTCACAGACACACTCAGAAATCATGTTTTACCAGCTATCTGGGTATTCCTTAACCCAGTCAAGTTGACACATAAAATTAACTATCAGAGTACGTAATTAGGTCATAAGCGTGGACTGCTCATGAATGAGATTAGTGCCCTTAAGGAGAAACAGAAGAAAAATTATTTGTCTCTCAGCTACGTGAAAATGCAATGAGAAGACAGTCATCTGCAAACCAGAAAGTGGGCCTGGGCCCTCACCAGACACTGACTCTGCCTGCACTTTGACCTTGGACTTTCCAGTCCTCAAACCTATGAGAAATAAACGTTTGTTGTTTAAGCCACCCAGTCTATAGTATTCTGCTACAGCAGCCTAAACTAATACAGTACCCATATGTCATAGCTAATCATTATTATATACCTTGTGAACCATGTAGCAAGATGGCCCTGTTAGCTTATGGAAAATATTTCCCTAAAACTAGGATGTTATATACTGGTGATATGGCTAAAAAGAGGCAGATTTTGCAACCATGTAACATACTTCCTCTGAAGTTTCAGGGAATATGTTTGGAGATAGAAGAACCAGTTTTATGCCTAGGCAAGAAGAATTCCATGACCACCAAACTGAGCCCATCTCCCATGAAGAGGTGGAGAGATTTGAGAAGCCACACCCAGCAACATCCTCAGCCTGATGTTACCAGTTGTTCCTTGGTAAATATATCATGTGTGCTTATTGCAGCACAATTAAATTAAACCAGAGGGGGGCATGGGAAGATGCCAGAGATGCAGGGAGTAAAGAGCTCAATAAGCCATGTTAAGGATTCAGGATTTAGACCTAAAAGCCATCAAAGCCATTTAACGGTTTAAAGAGAAAAGTGAAATGGTAAAATCTGAAGTTTTTGTAAAGAGCATTCCTTATAAAGAGTTATTGAATGGGAACTAAGCAGCGAATGGATGTGATGAGAGGTATCTAAGAGTCTATAACAGCAGTCCTGTAGAGAGATGATGATGAGGGGTGGACAGATGCGTTAGTCTGTCACCACCAAAAATGTTATACTCACAAGTCCTAGTGTGTCTGGAATTAGTGGGTTCTTGGTCTCACTGACTTCAAGAATGAAGCCGCGGACCCTCGCGGTGAGTGTTACAGCTCTAAAGGCGCATCTGGAGTTGTTCGTTCCTTCTGATGTTCGGATGTGTTCGGAGTTTCTTCCTTCTGGTGGGTTCGCGGTCTCGCTGGCTCAGGAGTGAAGCTGCAGACCTTCGCGGTGAGTGTTACAGCTCTTAAGGCGGCGCGTCCGGAGTTGTTCGTTCCTCCCGGTGGGCTCGTGGTCTCGCTGGCTTCAGGAGTGAAGCTGCAGACCTTCAGGGTGAGTGTTACAGCTCATAAAAGCAGTGTGGGCCCAAAGAGTGAGCAGTAACAAGATTTATTGCAAAGAGCAAAAGAACAAAGCTTCCACAGTGTGGAAGGGGACCCGAGCGGGTTGTCACTGCTGGGTTGCCACTGCTGGCTCGGGCAGCCTGCTTTTGTTCTCTTATCTGGCCCCACCCACATCCTGCTGATCGGTAGAGCCCAGTGGTCTGTTTTGACAGGGCGCTGACTGGTGCGTTTACCATCCCTGAGCTAGACATAAAGGTTCTCCACGTCCCCATCAGATCAGTTAGATGCAGAGTATGGACAGAAAGGTTCTCCACGGCCCCACCAGAGCAGCTAGATACAGAGTGTCGATTGGTGCATTCACAGACCCTGAGCTAGACACAGGGTGCTGATTGGTGTATTTACAACCCCTGAGCTAGACATAAAGGTTCTCCACATCTCCACCAGACTCAGGAGCCCAGCTGGCTTCACCCAATGGATCCTGCACAGGGGCTGCCTGCCAGTCTCGTGCCGTCTGCCCGCACTCCTCAGCCCTTGGGTGGTCGATGGGACTGGGCGCCGTGGAGCAGGGGGCGGCGCTCGTCGGGGAGGCTTGGGCTGCACAGGAGCCCACGGAGGCGGAGGAAGGCTCAGGCATGGCGGGCTGCAGTCCCGAGGCCTGCCCCGCGAGAAGGCAGCTAAGGCCCCGCGAGAAATCGAGCGTAGCGCCGGTGGGCTGGCACTGCTGGGGGACCCAGTACACCCTCCGCAGCCGCTGGCCCGAGTGCTAAGTCCCTCATTGCCCGGGGCCGGCAGTGCTGGCCGGCTGCTCCGAGTGTGGGGCCCGCCAAGCCCACGCCCACCCGGAACTCCAGCTGGCCCGCAAGCGCCGCGCGCAGCCCCGGTTCCCGCTCGCGCCTCTCCCTCCACACCTCTCTGCCAGCTGAGGGAGCCGGCTCCCGCCTTGGCCAGCCCAGAAAGGGGCTTCCCACAGTGCAGCGGTGGGCTGAAGGGCTCCTCAAGTGCCGCCAAAGCGGGAGCCCAGGCAGAGGAGGCGCCGAGGGCGAGCGAGGGCTGTGAGGACTGCCAGCATGCTGTCACCTCTCACTAGGAGGAAGTGAGAAACAAGAAGAGGACAGTGGGAAGGCATCTTGCCTAAACAGAAAGAGACCTCATCATCACGAAAGTCTCACATGGGGAAAGGGCTCTCAAAGAATAATTTGTGAAATCCATTTCATTTGACAAAGCAAAGAACAAGACCCAAAGACATTAGGGACTGCTCTCAAGGTACCACAATTAGTTAGCATAGGGAAGACAGGACCCAGGACTCATGCCACCTCACTAAGTAGCCTTTACACCTTGGTCATCTTCACACGGATGAGCTTTAAAAGGTGGCGTTATATCTTACCTGCTATGATTTGAAATTAAGGAGCCATAAATTCTTGCTTAAGGTGTAAAAGACCAGAGAGAAATGAGTCCACTAAACAACTACTCCCCTCAGTGAATGATTAAGGGAGGAAAGACCTTTGTGTCTGATGTAAATATGGAATGTCTCCTTCCTGAATTGCAACCAGCTCAATCAAGGTTTCACTGAGATGGATTTCAAAGCAGCAGTAGCAGCAGCAGCAGCAGCAGCAATTGGTTAGGGACCTGCCTGTTTCCCTTTATACCAGTCCAACATAAGGTTTACCAAAGAGGTAATTTGGTTGCAAAATTTACCCTGTCCAATCTAAAAAGGGAACCTTTGGAAATCATGATATACAATTTTAACACCTCACTTCACCTGAGACAAATATTAAATTTAGCCTAGTGATTAATTATGTCTTATTTTACATAAATATCAGCAACAATATTTTAGATGAAATGTAGAATTTCACTGAAGAATAACAAAATGTGGGTGAGCTCACCATGTACATGCTCCCGGCTAGGTCAGTTTTTTAGGACGCATTATCATCTGCTTGCTCTACTATACATTCACAGTCTCTAGTGATATTAGTTCTTGAAAATAGCTGTTATAATTAGGTTTTCCTGTAAATGCAAATAAATAGCACATTGGGGCAGGTTGTGTCCTTGAAAGACATATTTTTTCAGGGGCAACTTAATTTTATTACTGTCAACATTTTCTATCTTAAACCACCTTAAAAATAAGTTATGGCAAATTTTTTTCTTTTAACAATGAAGAAAAAGTCTGGGCCCATTGATAAAAAGTCAACAAATAACCTAGGGCCTCCATATTTAAGTCCATTATAAATGTAAATCATATTTTAAAAGATATGTACCCATGGTGGTGACGGAATTTACAAGAACACAAAGAATCCCAATGTTAGAAGGTAACTTAGAAACCATTGTATCCAGCTCCTACCTCTCAGTAAGTAAGAAAACTGGAACCCCCTAGGCTATGTTACCTACTCAAGGTTGCATATACAGTTAGGCACTTTGAACTAAATTCTCAGTTTTCTTATTCCTAATCCAGTGTTAATATATTCTAGTGGGGTGTCTTTCGGCTAAAATGAATTCAGGAGCCCCCACTCCTCAGCAAACACATAGGCCCAGCAATTGCTCAGCGCTCTGAGAGTGAGAAAAAAAAATATGTAAATCATCTACGAGACAGAAATGTTTCAGATGTTTCAGGCATTACAAGTAGAGAGCTGAATAAGAGAAAACGATTTTTTGTTGTTATTGCTGTTTTGCAAAATGCTGCAAAATACCCCAAGTTAAGATCAGGGGTTTCTATAATGGAATTGAAGGAGAAGAAGGCAAAAAAGGATTAACTTGGAGATGAGCCTGTTTTTCACAATGTTATCCTTTGCCAAAGAATCTCAAGAATGGTGGAAACCAATGATAATATGAACATTAAAGCTTCAAGGGGCGTTTAAATAAATAGCTATAGTTTAAAAAAATAGATGGCAAAGGAAGTCGGTTTGCTATCTTATCACTCTTGTGAATTAATAATTAATGACTGACCACTACAATTCCTTCCATTTAGGAAAAAAAAATCAACAGAGTTTATTACCTATTAGTGTTCTCTAAGTTCTAACTACCATCCAGTCAGGAATGGTGGCATTCTAATTGCCTGTTACCTCACAAAATACCTTATAAACGTACTGTCTTAAAATAATTTTATGTTTCTCACAAATTTGTGAGTCAAGGATTAAGGAAGGGCTCACATGGCTGATTCATTCTGATACATGTGGTGCCAGCTGGGGCAGCTCAGGCTGGAGGATCTACTCCTACCGTGGCACGCTTACTCACATACCTGATTTCTTGGTGCTTGTTGCTCTCTCTCTCTCTTCCCATGTGGCATTGCATTCTTCAAGGCTTCTCCACATGGCTTGGGTTTTCACTGTATGGTGGTTTGAACCTAGTTGCATTCTTTTATTACAGTTGGCTTCCTAGAGGCCAGGAAATGGCAAGCGCCTATCCAGTTAAGGGCTCTGCCATATTTTATTGGTCAAAGCAGTCACAGGGCCCTTCCAGATTCAAGGGGTGAAGAAATTGACTCCACCTCTTGTTGAGGGATAGGTGGAAAGGTCACATTGCTGAAGAGCATATGGAAGGGGAGCCATCTTGGAAAATGTACTAGGCCACAGGTGGCCAGCAAGTAAAGTAGGCCAGAGAGAGAGAGCAGACAGGCTGACTTTGCATACTGTACTAAGGGGGTCTTTTCCCAAAGGAACAGACTCTGCTAGCCAGAACTGCAGTGTTCTGCATTCCCTTTATTCATTTAAAAAAAAAAAAGTTATCAATGAATTTCTGAAATGATTATATATTACTGGGTCAAACTCTACTATTTCTTCTCAAAAAAAAGTCTTTGTTGATCTTCGAAGATGAGTTTCACGTATCCTGCTTTCTGAATGTGAGCTACTGTCTAATCAATTCACCAGAATTCTTTCATATTAAACTACGGTGCAGCTTTTTTTGAACTTTCTTTAGCCTCTCTCTTTTCACTCTCCTTGGCCCCTCCTCTTCTACGTAACATCTATATGACCTCCTAACAGCCTTAAATTCTATACAAAAAAAAGATAATTAAAAAACAAGCTTAAAAATGAAAGAAAAGTATATCATAACTTAGAACTAATTTGAACTAATGTCTAAAATGGGATACATGTAGTTCAAGCATATTTGTTTGTTGGCTTCAAACTCTATACTAGGAAAATGATTAAACACATAATAGAGTTGGAAGAAAGTTTATTAACTTGTTAGCAACCTGCTACTGCAGTCTAGAATTTAGTCTTTAGTTCTGATTTACATAAATATTGGATATTATTTGTGCTGGGCCTTAACAAAACCTATATATCTGACAAATTCCCTTATTCTCTTCTGTTTAGGTCTTATTCATGTTTCTGGGCTTAGAGTAACACTAGAACAGAAAATATCTACTTTAATTATTTAATTTGCTTAACTACCAAGAACAAATTGTGACTTGGGCCTTGATAATGTGGTGATAATCTGACCTGGAGAGTATCCAAATTCAAGTAGGAAAAACAGTCCTTCTCAAGAAATTTCATCAAGTCCTACACAAAAAAACTTAGGAACCAAAGTATGGTCAATCCTTCTATTTTGGTCACATTGACTATACAAATTACTACATAGTATCTGCTTGCCAGTTTATCTTGCATAAGTGCCAAAAAAATAACTTTTGCCAGCCTGTTAATTTGCCAAAACATTTAGAGTATAACAATAATAATACATTTAATGCTACACAGATTGAAATTGATGAGAGCAACTAAGTATAATAGTATTTCACAAATCTAATCAGTTGAGACCCAGAATATTAATGCCACACTTAGACCTTAAGCTGTTCTAATTAAAACTGTAGAAATCTAAGTAAAAATTTAGTTATATCCATTGATTTACAACATTTCCAATTTTATTTATGCCTAACCAATTATAAGAGTATTTCCTGGGCCCATAACACTGTCAGCCTAGAAAGTGTTGAACTGTGAAGGAGCTGAGATCTTATCCTACTTGCAAGTTAACAAGTTAGTTTGCTACAATCTTATAGATTGTGGCAGAAGATAAGAGACTCTCAGGTCAGAAACAAAGAGCTGTATTATTATACACCACTGCAAGCAACATTAGCAATACAGCATATTTGTGTCAGTTTCCCTGCTCCCGATTAATGTGTATAGGGCTAGATGGATGCCAGCACACTCAGCAGGCTGTGTACCAGAGAGAAACCCTGAGTTTAGGAAGCCTGAATCTTTTATAGTTGGCAATAAGTATGTGTGTACTTTGTTCCAGAGGGAACCTTTATCTTTATTACACTGGCTAGTAAGCATGCGAGACTTTTGCTTCTCTGTGCTGCTTGCTATACGAACATCTTGGAAAAAAATAATCTAGAACAAAGACAGTCCGTGCCTCTGCTTGCAAGATGTACAGAAATGCGAGAAATCTACAGAACATTATTTCAACAGAAAGTTTCAAAAAATATAGGTTATTTTGCAGTTATGGCGCAAAGTGTGAATTTGCCCTTTGTGTCACAGTCTAAATTTAAGTGGAAACTAGATGAGATTTCCTTCAAATTTCCTGCAGGCATACATATCTGTGTAGTAAGATGTAACAGTTAGTTTAATTATAAACATTTGGAAGATTATCTGTAGTCTTACCCAAATCACTATGGTATACAATCAGAAGCAATGGCTGAAGGTCAGCACACTCAGATTTTAAGCCCCATGCTGTCCTTAACTGACAACAGGACTCACAACAAATCATATAACTTACTTGGTCCTCAGTTTCTATATCTCTTCAAATGTGTGATTACTTTCTAATGTTTCTCCTAGATAATTTTCTTTTTGTTTGTTTCAAGTCCTGGATGTAGCATCTAAACTCCCAGATAATTTTCTACTTTTTTTTTTTTTTTACTGCTAAAAGTCCTTGAATCTATGAAGCTACATCTCAAAATGGAAAAAATGACTCAAAGAGAGTTTTAAGGAGCAGATTAAATGGCCAGTGATTCAATATCAGACAAAATGTAATGTAGCTGTCTTCGTTTTCAATTCCCTTTTCTTTTTCCACTAGAAAACACAGACATTGGAAGACATATGAGACTATGGAACGTAATTTTCTCAAGGTCAACAAATAGAGTTGGAAAATAATGAAGGAACAAAGAAATGCTGACAGTAATTATACAAATTATTTAGACCTGAAAAACAGTTTTGGCAGTTGTACAAATGCTATGGCGTTTTACCCATTAATCTGGACAGACATTTTTAAAATCTATGTTTGAACCTCTGGTAGCTTTTCCCTTTCCTCTTTCCGATTTCTTATATCCAGTAAATAAAACATTTTGTTTTTTCTTTGGAAACACATCTTAGATATTCCTTCCATTCTCTATTGCTCTACCCCTTTTTCTCTCCTATCTGAATTATTTTAATCAGCAGGATTTGCTATCTCCCTGCCTTCATGTTTTCTCCTCCAATCTTATTTCCAGACAGTTGTATTTTTATTCTTCATAAAAAAATATTTTTAGTCTTCAGCATTTTCAGAATAAAGGTGAAACACCTCCAACTATTGCCCAAATTCATCTACACATTCCTGCCTTCAGGCATTTTACTCGAATATCTATAAAAGGAGATAGATAAATCAAAATACAGTATGATCACATTTTTATTAAGGACGAGTTACCAGAGCTTCTAAGAGGAGCATCAAATCCTATTTTCCTGGGCTGGTGAAAAATTTCCAGATTAAAAAATACCTATTTTATTTTCTTTCATCTCCCTAAAACCTACCTACCTCAAATCCCAAACTGACCATGAAGCTTTTTCTAAAAATGGCAAACTACATTAAACTTTCTTTCTCTTTTGATCACTATGCCACTTCTTGTCTATATTAACCACACAAGCTAGTTCTCATTAACTGCTTACTATGCATCTGTATTTTCTTTCCAACTGGATAAATCCAGAACACTCCCTTCCCAACCCACCTGCAGCACACACCAAAAAAAAAAAAAAGGTACCTTTTGATACATATCGTTTTATTCTGAGTGAAAGCCACTCTTGGTATCTGTTATTTCTTCCACAGACTCATAACATCTAGAATAGTAGAAAAGCCTACTTTTTAAGAAAAAAGGAAAAAAAAATGGAAGGTTGATGTCAAGCCAAGTTAGAAAAACGATGAGGTTCTCAAGGTTCGAACACAAAGTTTGTTCCTAGAAATTACATTATATATGACTTGAGTTCCTAGATAGCCCACAGAAACATTTGTTCTCTGCAAAACAGTTTTTAATTATATCTAATCATTATTATTTCAATTACACCTAATGGAAAATAATTATTATGTCTCTTTAATAATGTCTAAACTGTTCTTTAAACATTTCTTCCATAGGAAAATGAATTTCATGCTCCAGTAGTGTTACCAAACTACATTTCCCCATCATGGTAGCCTAAGCCAGGAAGTGGAGAAAAGAGAAGGATGTCATTAAGTGGAAAATAATCAGGTAATTTACTCACTGTCTACATTTTCCCAGAAAGATTGTCAATATTTATTCAGCAAACATTATTATGCACCTGCTAAGTGCCAGCTTCTCTTCTCCTTTCTACAGATGAAAAGATAATTTAGACATGATTCTTGCCCTCAAGGACATGCATAAAAAGGTACTCTCTTCTCACTGAAAAATGTGTTCCCACTTTCACTTAAACCTAGGAAAGTTAAAATCACCCCCAGGAGGTTACTTTATATTGTCTGCAGTCTTTTCTCATGAATATTTTCTTTCCAGTAATGCTGGTCACAAAGCAGACACTGTGTATTTCTTGATCAATTGAATAGATTGGAGATAAATCAGGATTACTCAGTTATTACTAGTTTAATTGAAAAACTACATCAGGTTATAAGCTAAATAAAAATACAAACAAATAGCAGATTCCTCTTTTTTGCCAATCTAAGGAACACTCGTGATCCAGTAAAAACTTTTCTTGATTTCCCCTCTTGATATAATCGTCATCCTTTAGGTGTTCCTATCAAGAATCCTATCTCAAACCACCTTCAAGGTATTCCTATTCCAATATTTAACCCAGGTCTTCCTGGGAGTCAGAGCTTCTTCCTCTTGAACTTTTTAGGTAATTCCCAGCAAATTACTCATTCTATTTTGTTAGCTTACTGGGCATGGCAACATACAGAAAAATGAAAAGAGCAGATCTACCCACTGGGTCTGGAGACCTGGCTGGCAGTGGAGGCCCAGCCAGCAAGCCAAGACACATTGTTCAAGATAGTTAAGACAGCTCTACCTATAATTCAGACAGCCAGGCATCTATGGTGTAGGAGTGAGGCAATGTAGAAGGAGAGAATCAAGGCAGGTGATTGCTGGAGGTTGTCAATATGGGGGTCGACTGCTAGTAACAAATGGGCAGTTAGATTAGTTAAATGGAAACTATCCATTTATTTTTTATCATAAAGAGTTGCATACATGGATGGGATTCTTTATAAACTTGGATAACGGCAGTAATAAAAGTGACAAATTCCATCTTACCAATTTGCAGTTTAGATACTTTATACACACACATACACACACACACACACACACACACACATACACACACTTCTTTTGTTTTGTTTTGAGTATTTCTCTGTGTTTCCTAGATTTAATTCCCTAGAGAGCACTTTTCCCCTATCATGCCATTACAGACCTTGAGCTTTTTTGTCTGCTTTATTGGAGAAACAGAACATAAGAATCCCATTCCTGGATCAACCACTAATTGGATTATAACCATGGGGAAGTTACTTTTCCTGAATTTCAGTGTCTTAATTTCTAAAATAAGAAGGTTACACTATAGTTAAGACTTCTGAGGTTGTAATCCTGGTACATACTCAGCCATTCTGTCCTCACGTAATACAAAATAGAGATGTTATCCTATGCTACACTGGTGGCAACATGGTATTCCTTGGATCCCTATTTATCAAGTTCCTAAGGCCAGGTAATATGTAGTTTTGCAAATACAGGAGAGAGACCATTTAATTTTTCTTAAGTGTATTCCAACTTAAATGGCCCGATGTGGACAAATGGAGTAGTGCTTGTGATTCCACATGGACGCACACGCTTTTCCTGATACTGGAAGCTATTTTATGATATAGTGAATGTCAGCTGGAAGCTCCTAAAGCTCACTCCAAAATCGGATTTCTCTAGAAAAACTCTATGCTTTCCTGGGTAAAAGAATGTTTCATCTAAAAGCTTGATAGCAGATATTTTCAGAAAAGATCTATCTACAAGCACTTGAGTGAGTATTCTAACTCAGCCTAGGAGCACTATCCCATCAGGGGGAAAACACTACAGGGTGACTGTCTCTTTGAATAATATATTAAAAAATACAACGCATTTAATTGTAAAAGAGTACTTTCCTTCTCTCTAAAGTGATTTTTAAATCTTTCACTGGTATCACTGACTTTGACTAACAGAAGTAGCTGCTTTTTGGCAATACCCCAAAGTCATGTTACAGCCTTACTCATTGCTAAGTGAAAGATGTGAGGACCATATAATCATTCCTGAGACTCTGTTTCCAGAGTCCCAACACCAACAGTACCAGACTCGGAAATTTAAGGGTTTACACTCTCTGCATGGAATCCCCCTGTAATAACAGTAAAAGGGTGAAGGTGGGAATGAAGAACACCCGGCAGTGGAAAAGGACTCAGAGGCAAGACAGTATCCACTGCCTCACATTCTGTATTTTTAACCCATGCCCTTCCTTGGCTCTCCACACAGTTTGTGCCCCAGGTCTGGGACAAGGCCATCTAACAACAGCTTTTCTATATTAGAAACCAATTCAAAAATTAGATCAACAAAAGAAGACATGAATCCAAAACATTCTATATCTCTTTCTCCCTCAAAAAACAAACAAGCTTATGATTTAAGTTGCGTATATTTTTCAAACAGTGTGTGCAGCCTTAGAGTGGTACAGTAAGTAGAACTGTTAATTAGCGTCACAATAATGCTTTGATTCACTTGTGATAGTATTAGCATTCCTGTCAAGGATTTTTGGGATGTTTGGGTTTGAGAAGTTCTTTATGTCCAAAGTACTCGATTGGGCTCATCGAGGAGTTGAGCTATAACTTGATCACACAGTAATTACATCTAATTATGATTACCTCAAAACACACTATGATTAACTTGAATGAATACAAATGTCTTGTTTTCAAAAAGAAAAAGATGGAAAGAAAGAAGAAAAGCACACATAGAGTTTCCTGCAGGTTTTGCATACCCTTGCATTTGCTATTAAGAATTTCTCTGTTTTATTCATCATGTGTTCTCCATTTACTAAATAATAGGAGAAGAGGTGTTCAGATGGGATTTCTCAATTCTTGTTTAATGAGAAGCTTCTCCTAGCTACCTCCTGCTGAACCCTGCAGTTACATCTGTCCCATCCTGATAACAAAAGTACAAAAGAACAAACCACTGGTCTACTTTAGGTTTCATCAGTGATAACACTAAGTCATCAAGTCAAACAAGAATACCAAAAAAAAAGAAATGGGGTGGGAGGGAGGGAGATGAAATAATATCTTTACTTTAATTATACTTCCATGATTGAGTAAACCTCATTTTAAGTGCCTCTATCCCTTAGGAAGTTTAGAGTCAAATCATCCCAGCTTACTAATAAGCAAGAAGTCAGCCCATCTGCCCATTATCCTGCAACAGTCCCCAAGGCATCCTCTCTGTCCTTAAATAAATAGATCCAAGGCAAGATGAATGAATGGTTCAGGGAAAGATAAATATCTCCAGAAAAATGCAATAAAGAGAAATTTTGAGCCAATTAATAAATTATTATAAAAGTAATTTTTTTCTAATGCATCTTAATAGGAGTCTCACAGATACTAATGTTGTATAGCTCTTCCCTCCATTTATTTTAAATTAAAATTTGTAATATATTTTAAAGAATTTTTGGCAAACTTCAAATTAGAGTCACAAAGCTGGCAGACAATTCAAGTCAGCTGTTAAGTATTTTTCAAGCAAGCAAATATCTTAAATCTCAAAGAAAAATGACCATTCATTATCTTAGTGAAGCTTTCCAGGATGGTCATTTTACTATTCTCTTTGTCTCTCATAATATCTATCACTCTGATAACCCACCAAAATGTCTTTTTCCTTTCACCAAGCCCATTTTACTTCCATCTCAATATAAAGTGGAAATGATCAACATCCCCCTCACTTAAAAATCTTTTCCTATTCTTAAAAGTGTCTATACAAGGCAGTTTTCAGCTCATCTTTTGAAATGTTTTAAACTTGTACTCATCTACGGCCTTCTTTTCCTTTCTTTCCTATTATTTGGATTATTTTTTAACATTCTTTAGTTTTACCTTTTAGTTCTTAAAGTACCTTGGCCATTCACAAACATAGAAATAATATAAGCCACAGTCATCATGATGCAGATTTTTTTTAAACAATGGCAGTGAATTACTGACCCATATTCAGCTTGTAACAGATTTCTTCCTGTTCTTTTCCTTCATTTCTTGCACTGAGTCCAATCCTGAATTTACATTACAAAAGGCATCACACTTTTCTGTATAGGATTTTTATTCTCTGCTTTTAAAACTACTTTAGTTTTATTTCTATCTTTTGAGATCTTACCTAATTTGAGCATCAAGGACAAATCTGACAGACATATTCTAGACTCCTAACCAGGTAGCCCCAAACCAGTCCTGTTGTTTGAAATCTCATCAGTAAGGAATTGAGCTATGGAAAATTACGTAGGTTCTTGTGTCAAACATTCTCCTTGTTAAACAGTTCATCCAGGCTAGAGATGACCACCTTGTTTAAGAAGATATCAAGTGAGCCACATATAAGATGTTGCATTCTCTAAATGGTTGAGCCTTCCCTAATATATTATTTGATTTTTTTTACTGTTATATAAACAATTGACTCTTTTCTGATTTCATGTTAGTTCTACAGATGAAACACACACTTCATTTTCAATATTACCTTTCTATACACTCTTATTTTGTTGCCCTTTCATGGTATTTATAATTCACATAGTACACAAGATTTTTCATTTGCATTTCTGTTTTAGATGATAAATATAATTATTAACTTTTCATGTGGAAAACTATATCTTATTAGCAAGTAAATTAAAAAGTAAAGCAGATTATACATTCCAGTGTCAAATAGAACAATGAGAACCATGTGAAATTGTATAGATGTTAATCAAATGACCAGATATTCATGTTTTATTGTTTCTCTCACAGAATTTAAGAAAAGGTCAATAGACATCTCCATAACTGTACCTCTTTCATCTACTAGGGCATTTTGAGAGTGGTGTTTTTGGCCGTCGAGATAAGTCAGTCATTCTGAGGCATGGATGGACAGAGGGCAATCACTGGCAAGAACGAGAAGAGATGAATAGGTCGGGCTGTCTCTGTGGGTATAAAACTCTGAGCAGTTCACTTCAACTCATTGGATCTTGGTGGGCCTCAGACCCACTAATTACTGTAATTTCTTAAGGCCTCAAGGTTCATTCTCTAAAGAAGAACTCCTGCCACATTCATTTATAGCTATCTTTTAAAAATACCCAAATCTGGCTGCGCAGTGGCTCATGCCTGTAATCCCAGCACTTTGGGAGGGTGAAGTGGGAGGATGGCTTTAGACCAGCATGGGCAACAGAGCAAGACCCCATCTCTACAAAAAATAAATAAATAAATAAAAATTAGCTGGGTGAAGTGGTGTGTGCCTATAGTTCCAGCTACTCAGGAGGCTGAGGCAGGAGAATTGCTTGAGCCCAGGAGTTAGAGGATGTAGTGAGTTGTAATCATGCCACCGACTCCAGCCTGGATGACAGAGTGCCTCGTTTCCAAAAAAAAAAAATCCTCCTATCATGAGTCTTTCCTTTAGAATAATTTTGCTTTCTTAAAATATTATTTTTCTAAGAATTAATAGCAAGTAATATATAATCCACACTTATGTATATGTTAAAAGTGCCTGGAGTTTTTTCAGTTACTCTAAATCCAGCTTTTTATTTTAATCTTCTAAATCCACTCCGTTGTGTTGACACCAGATATGATCAGGTCTTTAGAAGCTGAGTTGCACTAACAGAACACGTAGCAACATGTTATTCCAAGATATTAGCTTATATTAATACACAATGATTGAGTTGACTGAGTACTTCAATCCCCTACCTGAGGAGACTGTGTATATTGGGTTCACATACGGCAATATATAATGGAAGTAGATGGTCTTTGGGGTATCTTTCCTGCAACCTGGGAGTTAATGAATCATTTTTCCTCATTGTGGAAACAATACACATTTTTTGTTGTCTCAAATAAAATTATTCTTCTCATTTATTTTAGGTTTCTTATCCCAAAACCTGCTTCAAAGCAAACATGTTATCTTAGTAGGACAAGGTCAATTTATAAATTAAGCCCCTAAACAAAAAAAGGACCTCCTTTACTTGAGTTGTTGCAAAATAAATCTCCAGCCTTCCTTCATACCTCCAAACATAATTGGCTTTTACTCCTTTGTTCCACTGTGTCCTTAGAACATGTCTCTATTGTAGTGCTTATATACCATCCTGCAATTATTTAGTGTGTCAGCTTCCTGACTACATAGTAAACATCATGAAACAGTCACCTTTGCGTAGTGCCTAGCACAGTGCCTGGCACAAAATAGGTGCTTAATATGTGTGTTTGTTGCATGAACGAGAGATAACAAATGTTCTCTGCATTTTTCTAACTTGCTGTGTTTTGACTGACCTCTGGACAGTGTCACCTGTTTTCCCCTCTGTTCAGAACCACATTTGTTTGGCTACCTTCTACACCTCCCCCAGGTCTCATCCCAAAGGTCATTACCTCTGAGAAGCCTCTGTCCCACTGGGTCAGGTGCTTGCCTACTCTATGCTCTCATAGTATTTTATATTCCCCCATCATGGCACTTGCTGCACTCTATTGCAGTTGCTTAATTGCTCACATCCCCTACTAGATACAAGCAAATGTGCAAATTGTTTACCATTGCCACCAAGGCAAAATCCACAGTGTGTGTTAAATAAATGTTTGTTTGATGGATTGTCATCAGTCACCTATTTTAATAGCTTTACCAGAGTAGAATAATATTTGAAATAAATAAATGGTGAAGTCAGGGGAATCCACATTTTACACCATCTTATTTTGCTATTTTTAACGTAAACAAAATTATGTCACCATGTTACATAACCTGATAGTGTACTGTAAACAAAAAAATCAATCATTTCATCCAAAATCACCATTTCTAAATAAAGCCACTAGTCTCCTTCCTCTATGTGAGCTTTGTTTTTGAGAAAATTTCAACAAATAGATAGATTTCTATTTATTTTCTATTTATTTATATTTATTTATATACCTCCCAGTGAGGAGTTATGTTTAATTTTCTGCAAACAATAGGCCGGCGGGAATATTTAAATTTGTGAACATGGAAGTGTGCCATAACATTCAATAGGGATAAAAGGAAATGGCTGTAAGACACCTGGGGACATGAGCTTTTCCTTAGCTCTTGGCAACCTGATATAATGCTGCAGTCTCCAGGGCAGAAGCATATGGTTCCGCTCCAATAATGGTGGCCCCAGGAAGAAGACAGACACTGAACTCAGTAGAAGGGCTGCAGGTAAACAGGCAGAGATCAGGTTCTGAACAATCAGCAAAAATAATCACAGAACACTCTTGGCTCAGACTGACCCCACAGTAACTTTATTGAAGCATAACCTGCCTTTAAGGATTCATTCCAGGGATCTGGATGTGCTTACAGACTAGAGTGATTTTCAGACACAGGAGAGATAGTGTATATTCTGTAATCTGTGAGTTAGCGATGGTACTGAACTTCTGAATATACACAAATAATGAGTCATAACTTTATTAATCATCCCACCCAAAAACTATCAAAATAGTTTATTCACACACCATAGAGGGGTTCACATATGCAAGATAAGCAAGTCAAAAGGAGACAATCACTTACTTTCCAAGATACCAACGACAATGAAGAGGATGTATCACCATCCAACTTCAGGCATGCACAGGTATTCCCCATATCCAGCACGCCAACTTCACTGAAACAGATGGATTCCTCCACTCTCACCCCAGCCCTTCTTCCTTTGTGTCCAACCTCCCGGAAAAGCAGCATACCTCTGGATCTCCCAGTTTCTCACCTCTAATCCCTTTAACCTTCTCCAGTCTGGCTTTCATCCCAACTACTGAAAAAAGCCACCCTTTCCAAGATTTCCAATAACCTCCTCTAAGCCAAATCAAATTGCGTCTTCCCTATGCTAATCATTTTTTATTTTTTTCCTTCAAAAGGCCAGTCAGCAGAGTTGACTATTATGAATAACTCCCTTCTCCTTGATTACTCATCGTCCTGCACTCCCAGACACGATCCCATTCTCTCCAGCTACTTCAATCTGTTTTCTTTGCATGCTACTAAATCTTTTCTATGTTCCACAGTTCAGCATTTGAGCCTTTTCTTATAAATAGTTGTCCTCAGAACTACCAATGCTCCCTGTCCACTGAAAATACCTCTATAGGTCAAAATTTCCTACAAAAATTCAATCCAATGAAAGTTTTGATGTGATAAAAATATCTGATGATCAGTTGTTGATCTCCAGTTAAAATGCTTTGTTGATACAGTTGAAGAGGAAAGAGTAGACACAGTTTCTGTTATCAAGGAATTTAAAATCATAGTTCTCTGGCACAGAAAGGATCTTCAGGACATATATCACAGCAATCTGTGGGCCGGATATGGCTTCATTGTGTTTTGTTCAGTCCACATGGTTGGGGTTTGGGTTTTGTTAGAATTCACATTTAGAAGTCAGGAGATCTCATATAAAAATCTTCTTACTTCTTCTGAAAACTCAAATCTGTCAATATTGTGCTCCCATTCCTACATGACAACAACAGATAGAGCTAAGTTGCAGTGGTCCTCTTTAAACAGGGCATTTGCTTTCCACATAGCGGGTCCCAAGTGTCCGTGGCCACGTATTATGGCATTTGTGTTGTTTCCTTATAGTAAAGAGGGAAAATAAATGTACCATATACACTTTGTCTATTGAATGCCAAAGTGCAAAATGACCAAGAAACCAAGCAATTGTTGGGCCCAACAAGTTTCATTTATTTACTTAACCTGCTGTTTCTGTTTTACATTTTATAAACTAGAAAATTAAAATGCCCATGAAAGTGAAATAATCTACATAAGTTCAACTTTATATCATTGCCTACTTCTTAAAGTGACATAGCTATCAGGTATACCAACCATTCCTTCACATTAGTTATACCACCCATACCTCTACATCTCTCAAAAGCTGCTTTTTCACAAAACAATTTCTGTTCTCAGAGTGAGACCCTCTTCCCCTCCACCCTCAGATCTCCTTAGCAATTTAAATTTATAAATTTCACAGAGAAAAAGAGAGAGGTACTCATTAGCCATTCACAAGAAGCCAAGAAACATAATGTACAAAGCTAATTACAACTGCATATGGAGAGAGTTGCATTCATTTTGAAGGAATGAAGGCATGATTGAAGAGAAGTCTTAAAAAGTGTCAAGAGATTGATTTTTAGCAAGGTTTTGAATAGAAGAAACATTATGTGCCAGGAATTTGGAGTTTATCCATAAGACACAAAGAGAAACGTACATTTGTTTGGACAAAGTAAAAAATACTAGTGGAGATGGGCCTACCATGAAATAAATGTGTGTGGAGGGAGTAACAGAAAAGAAATGGAATATGGGGACACCCAGGCAGATTCCCCAAATCCACATATACAACCTTTCTTCCTCTGTCACAATTTTTACATCACAGTATGTGCATTGTGCGGGGTGAGGGGCATCATGTATGAAGGTAGCCACTTTGTACATGTTACCTTGTTAAAAACGAAAGAGCAGCAACATGTTTAGAGTGGTGTCTATAGATAAAACATTGCTGTTATGTTTAAGGAAAATTGGGGCAAGGGGGCAGAAAAGGTCAATATGACTAGTTAGAAGACTATTAAGGAGAACTTGTATATGAATTATGGATGTAAGAATTAGAAAAAGAAGATGATCATGTTCAGAATTTTAGCTTTTTTACAATTATAGTAGAAAAGAAAACTCCAAGAGTAATGAATCAATGGTATGCTACAAAAAGAGAGGTACCAAAAATACCACGAAATATTATATTAAAAAATTCACACGAATGGGTAGTTATAATATGTAAAGACAGACTTCTTTTTATTTATCTAAAAGAAAATTTTTGATGGAAAAGATAAATATTTAAATAAAACATTCTACTTTTCATCACTATCACAGGACCTGAAATTTTGTGACTAACAAATGCATAGAACCAATAACCTAAATCGTGCTATCTTCTAGCCTCAAATAATTCATATACGGCATTCATTGTATGCTCTTTGTAAGTGGGAAGTAGAAGTGTATTTAAATTTGCATAATGCCATTAGAGTCTTTAAGGAACAAGTTATACAGTCATTACAAAGACACAAGGGAATGATTTGTCCTTAAGTACTTTGCAATTGTCCTGCTAGCCACAGACCATGTGACTATTGCTTAGTTACAAAACTTCTGGCAGGTACAGTTTGTTATAAGGAGTATTCCCTTGAGAGTCCTAGATTAAAAAACAAAATAGTGTTTCATGTGTTTATTTTTGTAGATCAAGGAAAATTTTTGTATCCTTTAAAAATTTTTGTCTCTCTCAGTCAAATTGAGAAACTAAGTAACTAGAGAGAGAAAAATTTTAATGAGGAAAAATAAATCTAATATCCTAAATTTCAATAACAGGCTATCTCACCTGTGTCTATCTGAGAGAGTGTCTAGTATACTAGTAATCTTTAAGAGCAAAATATTAACATATTTTATTCCTTATTAAACCCTGCCTCTGTGATGGAGGAGCATACTCTTTTGGTAAATATATAATTTCATGCTGTTAACAAACTAAGGAATTTATCTATATTCTTTTTTGGATTTTATTCTCTTTCTTGGTCTCTTTAAGCCTAATATGAGCCCATGTACTGTGCTAATGAACTAGAATATGTGTAACATTACTATAGTGGAAGCTTTAAATTGAAGTCTACTTTTCACACAAAACAAATTTTGTAAGCCCTAGGAAGAAAGGGACTTTATCTGTTTCCTTCACTGCTGCCTTTCAAAATTATCTTCTCATAGTATAGAGGGGTCCCCAATAAGAATGTGTTCTGCAATATGTTCCCCCGATCTGTGCACGTCTTCTACAGAAAGGGTTTTAAATACATATGATTAAATCAAAAAAATTATCTTCTCATGAAGAAAATTCATTGATTATCTCTCAATTATTTATGAAGCATCCACTAAGTGTCAGGAACTGATGTAGGTGCTGTAGATGTTGCAACGAACAAAACAAAGACCCTGCTGTCATAGAGCCTATGGTGTAGTGCATGAACATGAAGACAGAAAACCACGATTAAATAAATGAAGAAGAAATGCTGCCGGTGGAGATACAGGCAACATATGATAAGCAGAGGTGGTGCTATCTTATGGCAGAGGTGGTGCTAGCTTAGATGTTGTGGTCAGACAAAATACCTCTGAGAAATGATATTTCTTCAGGGACCTGAAAGGAATCAGAGAGTCAGCCACAAGCATATCTATATAGAGCATTCCAGGCAGAGTAGACCTCTCTGCACCAAGGACCCAAGGGTAGAGCATGCATGATGGGCATGAGAAAGACGGAGGAGGCCAAGGGAATGGACTGGAGGGTGGGAGGTGGAGACAGATGGGGCTGAGGTAGCTGGGGCTGCCCATGCAGGGACAGAATCTTGCTGGGTTAGATCATTGGTGGGGAGTTTGTGAAATGAAATGAGGGCTTAATGTCTAAGTACAGAAAAAATAATGTGAAATGTAAGATGTGATCTGATTTCACTATAATCTTTAGCCTGTAATTATGAACTGGCTCACTTCTCTTTTCCCTCTCATTCATACTCAACCTATTTTTGAAATATTTTATTCTATTTTATTTTACTTTATTTTAAGTTCCAGGATACATGTGCAGGACATGTAGGTTTGTTAAATTCGTAAACGTGTGCCCTGGTAGTTGGCTGCACCTGTCAACCCATCACCTAGGTATTAGGTCCCACATGCATTAGCTATTTATCCTGATCACACTCAACCTATTTTTGACTATTAGACACTCCACAGAGTTATGTATGTTCAATTTAAAAAAAAAAAATCCAAACATTAAATATTTTTGTAAAACTTCAATAATTGAGACATCTCCCCTTTTGCTGTAACTTCATTGTATTGATTACGCTAACCTCTTGAAATTCAACAGCATTGCTCCCATCAAGATGATAAAACACAATGATGGGAATTTGGCTAATTTTTCAAGTCTCATCATTGCACCATCCAGTCAGTGAAAAGTGATATGAAGTCTTTGCTAAAAATAGTCCATGATTCTTATGACACCAAATCTGCTGGCTTAAATTCTTCAAGGTAAGTGAATTAGAATGTCAGCAAGATTAATAGAATAGGTAGCAATTATAGTTTTACTTTCTAAATTTCCCTATTATGGTAAGCTCTAAATGAATGAACTATACCCTAAAATTCCATGTACACTTAGTGTCTAGTGGCAGGCAATGATCAAGTGCTTACAGGATGTGACTAAGATGCTAGACTCACCAAGAACGAGGCATTGGATAAATCTCTAAACCATTCTAAGTCACTGTGAAAGGTGAAGGGTTTGAACTAGAGCCCTGTCCAGCTGGAAAATGCAATTATCCTGGAATTAAGTATCAAATATGATGTAGATAAGTAATGTCCAATTTCAGGAAGGGAAACTTGAATTGATTTTAGTAGAAATAATGCTTTTCCTCTTAGTTTCCAATCTGGTAAAGGATGCGTTTCATAAAAGATGGGAGTTGTGTTGCTGAATTTGCTAAGAAATACTAGTCTCGACATTTATTTGTATTATGAAATACATATGTCCAGCAACACTAATTGAACAAACTGATAATTTGCCCTATTTTCCCTTCCCAGGTAGGGTCTCTCTCTCTCTCTGTGTAGAAGCAAACTTGCTAGACCCCTAATCACCAAAGAATCCCCAAATTTTTATGTCAAAGTTTACATATTAATATAAAATTACCCAAATGGAGGAAACATTTAAAGGCTCTGAAGGTTTAAAAAAGAGGGAAATGGACGATGAAGAAAGCCATCCTAGGACTGCCAGCTTCAAAGTGGGAAGCTGAAGGTTATGCTGTTTAAGCATTACTTTCGTTATTGTTAATATTTTAAAACATAGTTAATTCTTAAAACAATTTCATCTCTGTCTTCTTTCCATTTAAATTCCAAGCTCCTCGAAAGCTGTGGCTCAGATTACTTAATGTATATTTATATGTAACGTGAATTAACTAACAAACACATAGAGAAGTACAGAGGTTTTCATAAATACGTAATAAAGTATCTCATTCGATGAATCATAAATACTTGCATATATTTCAGAAAGTTATCTCCTTACAAAGACAGTGTCGGGGCTCAGAACACGACACCCCAAAATAAGGCTCCTTGGCATGTGTGTGTGTGTGTGTGTGTGTGTATGCACATAATATATACTTACACATACACATACATGCATACATACATATATATATATATGGAAAATTCTTACTTAAAGCCATATTGTCTTGAAACAAGAGTGAAAAGTGAGAGACTACATTAGGTCCATCAACGGAATAAGTGGTCAGTCATTTTGGCAAACTTGGTCTCAGCTTGATCATTAGAGACCCATGAAGCTGTTAAAAACAACTCACACTAACGACCTAGCTGAATAATGGGAATATGCAAGGGAGAAGAAATGTTATGCTCCAAGAGTACAGAGCACTCTGAATTCTCTGTGGATAAAAGCTTCTTTTCATTGGAATTCAAGAGAGAGAAAAAAAAGCCCTTCCCTCTCTGTGCTTTTGAAGGGTTTACATCACTGCTTCTCACATTCCAGTAATTTAGCAGAAACAGCTGTTCTGCTGTCCCAGGAAAGAAGCCATGAACCGCATTCCAAAGAATATGCTCCATGCTGTTATTATTTATTAATTAATGCTATAGCTCCTGCCTCATAACAAATGAATATCTGTGAAAAAGTCTAAAAAGAAAGAAAAATCATTTATTTTCTCTGTTTCCTGAACACAAAGCAATACCCTGATTTTATATCCTTATCCTCTAAATGGACTACTACACTATGCTATTTTTCTAATACATTCATTAAGCTCTTTTCTTGTTTTGGTAGTTTGTTTTTTTTTTTTTTTTTTTTTTTTTTTGTTTTTTTTTTTTTTGAGACAGAGTCTCACTCTGTCGCCCAGGCTGGAATGCAGTGGCATGATCTTGGCTTGCTACAACCTCCGCCTCCTGGGTTCAAGTGATTCTTCTGCCTCAGCCTCCTGAGTAGTTGGAATTACAGGTGCACACCACCATGCCCAGCTATTTTGTATTTTTAGTAGAGACGGGGTTTCACCATGTTGGCCAGGCTGGTCTCGAACTCCTGACCTCAAGAGATCCACCCACCTCAGCCTCTCAAAGTGCTGAGATTACAGGCGTGAGCCAGCGCAGCCGGCCATTTTGGTAGATTTTGATCAGAAAAAAAAAATTATCATTAAGACTGCCTCAGGCTGGGCACCATAGCTCACGTCTATAAACCCAACACTTGAGGAGGCAAAGCGGGGAGATAGCTTGAGCCCAGGAGTTAGAGATCAGCCTGCACAACACAGCGAGACCGTGTCTCTACAAAAAATAAAAATAAAAAATAAATTAGCTGGGGGCAGTAGCCTTTGCCTGTACTCCTAGCTACTAGAAAGGCTGAGGTGGAAAAATGGCTTGAGACCAGGAGTTCAAGCCTGCAGTGAGCTGTGATTGCACCACTATATACTCTAGCCTTGGGCAACAGAGAAAGACCCCATACCGAAAAAAGAAACAAACAAACAACAACAAATTACTTCATAAGTAAAAGTACAGAATCTTCTTTGACTCTCAAAAATATTTACATTAAAAAATAGTGAAAATTAGAAATATTTTGCATATAGGTTTTTAAAATGATAAGCATTTAACAAAATTTCTGCACAGCTGCTGTCAATCATGAAAAGCCTAACCAGTTACCCAGGACTTCCAAATCATAGCAAGACCAATGTATCTTTCACATAATAAACAATACCCAATCTTTGAAGTTTGCCCCTTATCTATACAGTTGCACTATGTTTGTTAGATAATAGGTAATCCCTTCCTAGCCTAGGTTTAAAAAAAAAAAATGTAAACATATTCAGATTATTTAGAAATACATAAAATATTCTTCTGGATCTTTATAAAAAATAATTTGACCTCTTCAGATTTTAAATGAGTGATCTAACTCATCTAGCAAACAGAAAAATGGGAGCTTTTTCCCTAAAACATAATAAAGTTTCAAAACCAGATTCTGGGAAGTACTGAAATTTTGTTGATTACCATTATAATTTTCTCATGTACAGATGGTATCTTTAATGGCTCAAAATGATTGTTAATCTGTGTTCATAAATCAATTAGCTCTTAATTTTTAAAAGATTGAATCCATTCTTTCAAAAATATCTAAAAACTAATACAAACCAAGAAAAATAGTTGTATTTACTTATTAGTCAAAAACAAATACAATTTTTTCTGGAATATTTTGTGTGTGTTTTATTATACCTGATTTATTTCTGTCCATATGATCAAAGGCTATCCAAAAGCAAATAACGACATTTAACTGAAAGTATCTTGCTTAGAAGAACTGACTTGTATATGCCTAGGGCAAACTTTAAGTATAAAAAAAGTTATGCTCACAATTCCATTTACAAGTGTGGTCAGAAAACATGCTCTGTGTTTCTATTTCATCCTATGTGTAGTGACAGAGAATTGGTAAGAACTTTTAATTAAATATTATTGAGAAATATAAAATATGTTAATGGGATATTTTAAAATGTTAAAAACCACTGGCAGTAGATTATTAACTAGCATCTTTATACATATAACCTGAACATACCTGTATCTTTACATGTAAGTATGTACATACCCCTTTTATTGCGACCTTAAATAAAAGCATTAAAATCTTATCATAAATGCTCAAAAAAGGAAGCTGCATAGTTGTTCTCCTCAAATGGTTAATTTGGGGAGGGATCCAATATTTGAGGAGATTCAGCTTCACCTTAGAATTATGTGTCAAATTAGATAAAAAGCATATTAGATGATCACAGAGGATGATAGAATTAACACAAGAAATTGATATTGTCGCAAGAATCAGCAACTTTTCAGAAGCAGCAAGTCAAGTCTGTTTATTCATATCTCAAGGAATTAAAAGTGAAAGAATGACACCACCTGCAAATTAGCCTTTCAAGAAGATCTGAAGGATGTTGTCACATCCCTTGGCTGAAGCATGATCAAGAACAACCTAGAGAAACACTGCCCATGCTCAGGTTCCTGTCCCTCTGCAGGATGATAGGAGGAGAAACCATGCAGGTGCTAGAATTGGTATATTCTTTAGAGTTTTACTTTTGGTTGATCCTGGCTATACCCTGAAAAGTCATCTCACATACCATATTTGGCAAAAGTGCAAATGGATGCTAACCTTAAGTCTAAACTCTAGATTTCTGAACCAGCAAGCTGTCAAATAGTAAAGAAAATTTAATTTATCTTCCATTTACATAGGCTTTTCTCCCAAGAGAGTATGACCAACTCCTATGACATTGATTCTTTACGCAATGGTTCCTTTGAGATTTTGCTACCAAAGTAAAATCATGCATTTTATTTGTAAGCTGGTGTTTTGATTGATGGTCAAAGACTAATATCTCTCAAAATATGGCCCTTACTCCATGATAGACTTAATTTCAAATTTTCTCCAAGTCACAACCACTAGCTTTGTCAAATGACTTCCTGTCAAGTTGCCTGTGTTTTATATCATTAATTTCAGCCAGTTGCCTCAGGCTACTGAACAGTGGTTTGTCAGTTTAAACACACAGACATCAAGACTGACTGACAACTAAAGCTCTTTAAAAATCTAATGCACTAAACATTTCCTCTTGTTATTTTTCAAGGGAAGTGTAATCAAAAATTGTGATGAATTCCCATTGCTTTCACACATATTACTTTGAACTTTCTTTTTTGTATCTCATTAAGTCCACAAAAGGAGTTCTTCAGCAGTCTTTTGCTCTTACACCCACCACATCCAATTATTCAGAAAATGAATGTTTTCAATATCAGAGGATCAAGTATGATGGGTTATTTGACACTAAAATAAAGGTAAGGAGAAAAAGCTTTTCAGAGTAATTGGTATGAATTCCATTGCATCACATACCATTGGGCTCAGAGTGCCTATTTAATAGAAACTTCCATAAGAATCTTATGTTGCAGCTGAAGTTCTACCTTCACTCGCCAAGTTTTTCTAATCCATTTTCAAGTGCACTTAAAACAATTGGCACATCAAAAATCTATACAAAATTCTGCATGTGAATGATAGATGCAAATCCAAGGTTTGGATGGAACCCAAATAATATGGGTTTCCAAAAGATTTATAGTTGCAGCATACTTCACAAAGGGACAGTCAGTTGACTAAATTATAGAGTCTGCAGAAAATGTATGGTAGTTCTAATTTCTGCAATGTTGGTTTAGCTTTTCCTATTTATGACAGACCAAAGTAGAGGCTTCAGTCTTGCAGAACTTCTTCTTCAAACAACAAATATCAAAGACATGCATGGAGCACTCTGGGCTTCATCTTTTTTTTTTTTTAATTAAAAAAAATTCTGTAGAGCTTATATCATCAACCATAATGTTCACAAAATAGATAAGTGGCCGAGTCAGAGTATCTACACACACAAGACATTTCTTGAAAGTGAAACATGTTCTTGGGAAAATTAAGCTATATAATGGACTCAAGGAATATAAAATAATTTTCATATGTAACTCAATAAAACACAAAGATGAACAAACCCTTGCATAGAAAATACAGCAACATACATTAGAGGTCAAAGATTAGCTACAAAGCTTCTTGAAATACCTTTAAATTAAATTAAGAACTGTCTATTCACTGTAGGTGTTCATAACATTTTTGCATGTGGTATACCACATTTCTAAGTGTATATTGCATAAAAATGAAGTGAAGGGGATAGTAGATGATAGTGGTTAATTCACCTTCACCTGCTGGAGAAGGGATTTAGGCCAGGGTATGGAGAAGTGACGCCTCAAGCACTCCAAGTTGATGGGAGGTAGGGCAGTCAAGGATCACCTATTCTCCTCAGCCTCAGCCTCAGAGGGCAGGGGGTAACGGCAGCAGCAAAGTGGCTTCTTCACATCTTCTTGTCCTCAGTAGCTCTTTAGAGCCTTTCCAGTAGAATGTGTCTCTACAAACCAGAATCAAGCTTCCTTTCTGCACCCCTGCCATGGATTCATTTCCCTATTGCCTATTTTCATTCCTTTGTGTCCTGAAGGTAGCTCTTTAAAAAAGGACAAAACTTATGTTGGGGGAGATGGGTTAACACTCTTGTCACAAGAAGTGGAGGGAGGTATTACACAATTAGCTAATGTCTTCATCAGCTTTTTAGCCCTATGCAAGGCTGAGGTTGCAGTTCAGTGAAGAATGTGAGACCTAGAGAAGAGCATCCCTGGAGCAGAGAAGAGATGGCAGGAGGGCTCAGAGTGGAAAGGATAGTTGCCAAAAATATGTGATGATTTTGCATTATACCAAAACTGTCTTGCATCAGTATTTGGCACATAGGCACAAACTGCCAAGCAGAAACTTGGCGGGTAAAGAACCTATAAGAGTTTGTGCCTCCAGAGTACTGAAAGTGTACACAAATGATTCTATGGGCCACATATTAGATGAGGTATATACCTCTCTAAGGCCTTTTCAGTCGCTGCCTATTTTCCCCCAGTGACAGGAAACTTGCCCTCTACTAGGAAATTTGAAAAAAAAAAAAAAAAAAAAAAACAGCAGGTCAGGTGCAGTGGCTCATGTCTGTAATCCCAACACTTTGGGAGGCCAAAGTGGGAGCATGGCTTGAACCCAGGAATTTGAGGTTGCAGTAGGCTATGAACAAGCCACTGCACTCCAGCCTGAGCAACAGAGTGAGACTTTATCTCAAGAAAAAAAATTTTTTTGAAAAAAAAATAAAAAGCCATATGAGAATTTTCTCTGATGAGTCTCTCAAATGGTTTTACATCTTTCTTTCTGAAAAAGTTTGTGTATGTTTTGCCAATATTGCCTTTTAATGACCACATTATTATCTCCTTCATTAATCATTTTCTGGTCTCCCCAAATGTGCTATTTGTTATTCATCAAACCTTGAGCAAAGCCTCTTAAATTTATGCTGAATTTTCTTCAACCCTCCAGAAAATAAATGAGCAAAAATTCATGTAAATAGAAAACATGATGAGACAAAATGTACCACAATTGAGAATTCAAAATCTATAAGGTTTTTAATACTACTTTTAAATTACTTTGTGAAATGGCACCATATGTAACAATAATCATTAGACCACAAAGTTTGCATGGAAAATGGAACATGCTTCAATGTCATCCTACAACCCATATATTTTTCATTATTCATTAAGTTGAATTAAGCACAGTAAGCAAAAAGGAAAACTAATACTAATATTTTGAATGGCCTCATGAACATATTAAATCATAACACTTAGTTCAACAATTGAAGATTCAGTAGGCAGGGCACAGAGAGTTGCAAGGTAGATGTTCTTAAAGTTTGGACATATGGTCAGGAAAGCAAGACCCTTTGAAATGTCAACTAATCATACTATTTAAAAATTGTCATATTATTTATTTAGGGTGCTAAGTCTATTCTCATCCTTAATCACAACCTTGAAGATTAGGTATTATTATATCTTCTCACAGATAGGAGAAAATGAAGACTTACAAAAGGTTAGGGATTTGCCCAAAGTTAGACACTATTATGTGCCAGGGTTATTTCTAACAACATCTTTAAACCTCCTCTGTAAACAATAGATAAAAAGCTATATGATCCACATCTATACAGACAATGTCTCCCAAATCCAATATGATGAGATTATTGGCTCCTATATATTAAGAACACTATATGACTGATACAGTACTAAATGCTTTATATATACTTTCTCACTATCTTTACAGTAACTTGGAGAAAGATGGAGTTTGAGAAAGATAGTGCACCCCTAGATACGCTGACCAAAAAAAAAAAAAAGATTCTGGGCCAGCAAAGCTGTGGATGAAATCATAGGCCGTGAATACATCCAACTTACCCTAAACAAACCAACCAGTATCCTTCAGAATAAAGCACAGTGGTTTTAAGAGCTGGCTCTGTAGGTAGATCCAGGTTTGAATTTTGGCTCTGAGACTTACTAGACATGGTAGTCATGCAAACTTGGGCAAGTTTTTCAACCTCTCTCTGCCTCAGTGTCCTAACCTGTAGAATGGGAATAATAGAATCCTCCTAGGGTTATCGCAAGTCATAGAACCTTGATACGGTTATCATAAAGCTTAAGTGAGTTAATAGCCAAACTCTTATAACAGTGCCTAGTCCATACTTAATTATCCAAACATGTTGGCTTATCTTTTAGACTATGAGCAGCTTGATCTTTATTGATTACCCAGCCATCCTAGGGAATCTTCAGATTTTCTGTTTTATTTTTCATTTCCATTTTATTTTTCATTTCATTTTGGGGTCTCCATAAAATAACATGCAACAGACAGGGAATGCTACTTATAGTCCACGCCTGATGCAAACCCATATCCAGCCAACCTAAAACCAACTCTCTGGGCTCTAGTGCTCAACCTGTTAAAAATATGTAGTTATTTTAATTCCTTAAATTGAATCAAATTCCATATACAAGATTGGAATGAAACAGTTGCACAACCTTTTTTCCCTCACTCAAAAGTTTAGGGCCTAAAACCAGAAAAAAAAAATGCTGATTTTAAGTTCCACTAAGATGGTGACTTGTGAAATCCTTAAACTAAATATTTTAAATACTTTTGGAATAGGACAAAGCAGATATTTAGTAAACACAGAGGCTTTTGACTTTAAGACTAACTCCTGACCATTTCAACGTTTTGAGTGTATGTTTGAGGGGAAAAAATAATGTTCGAAACCACAATAGACCAAACACAAAGACAGTTTTAAAACAGTTTAAAAATATAATGTAAAGTTACCTTTAAGAAAAGCCACTGCCAAGGAAACACATATATGTTCTACGTCTCTTTATTTAGCAACTATAGATATACGTAATGTTTGCAACAAGATGTTAAAAGTAGTTAACTCTGGGAGATTTTTAACTATCTGTTTTGTGCTTTCTAAATTGCCTACATTTTAGATAAGTATGAAATGCTACTATAATTAGAAAAATAGAGCTATTTTCATTTTGGGAAAGACATAAATACCAATAATATATAAACCAAAAATAATAATATAATTTTTGGAGTCCTCAAGTTTCTGCTCTGTGACGGAAATATGAAATTATACTTTTCCTTTTAAAATTATCAATGTGTGATAACCTTGTGAACCCTTGGAAGAGTCAGATGGAAATGATCTTTGACTAGGTAGGGAACTACAGAATCAAAACACCTGGAAAAACAGGCTGCTAAATTACCACCCTGGTTCTGTAGATTACATACTCTGAACTAATCATAAACTAGAGCGCAGTTCATTGGGGCTATCAATTCCTTTCCAAAGCATGGGATTCCTGCCTTATGCTAGCTAGGATCACTTTAAAATACCACTGAGATAAACAATGTCTTTCACTTATGAATTCCAACTGATTGCAGGGAAACTTTAAAGTCCTAGCAACACTGTTGCTATAGCAATGCAACCTGATTAGATATTCTTAGCAACCAGCCACAACTCACGCCCACAGAGCCCCTTCACTTATTCTAAGAAGAATAATGTTGACATTCCAATTTCTAAAATATACAGATCTCAGTGATAGGCATCTATGGATGAGAGGCCTGTGAGATCCAATGGAATAGCATGCTCATGAACGACGCACCCAGGTCTTGAATATGTGATATATGTATTCAATAAACACATATAAAAGTAGGTTCTGTATGGCTAGAAATTAAAGAAGGATTTCATTTGACTATTGGAATACAGGTAAATAATGGCAGAATCCTTGAATTTCATATTGTTATAGCTAAAGTTTTACACACTTCTCAAACTGCATATTTTTTCTGCTAAATTAACAGATATAGTGATAAAATTATACATTTGCCACAAACAGCAATGATTTGACATTTTGACTCTAAAGCTTTGATAAAAACTGGTATCTCACTTGAAACACCGCAGGCACTAGCCATAGAAAGGGTATGCTTAATTAAGAGGGTATACAACAGACATGTGGCCTTGATATCACAAATGCTTAAACCAGAGTTGATATGAGAAACTGATGGAGTTTCTTCTCTGAAAGGAAAGATCTATCGCATTCTCAACAGGATAAGCTGTGAAGACTAGATTCTGGAGTTATTCCCAGGCAGATTTTAATCAGGAAGGTCAGATGCATGACCAAATCAATGAGGGCACAGAAAAGGCGATTACAGCTCAGAAATCTGTCAACAAGGCCCATGGTTCGGTAATTAAATAAAGGATGCTTTTCTATAACTCCAGGTCCTGAATCATTCTGTTTTGATAGGGAATAAAAACCAATTACCTTCTCCTCCTTCCCCTGAATGGCTGCATTTTCGTGGTATATAATCCAATCTCTATATACATGCAGTTTCTGTTATAAATGGAGGATCAAGTGGAAAGGCATTACAGTGAAAAACAACCAGGACCAAAGAATATGTTGTTGTTGTTGCTTTTAAACATGATGAAATTTGAGCCTCAGACATGGTATTATGAGAATAATAACCCTCAACCCAGCTACAGAATTAGGAAACCTTTCTGAAAGGACTCTTATTTTTTAAATATAAAATAAAATTTCTACATAAGAAATATGCATAAAATTGTTTGCACAACCCTTACATAACAATTGAATGTGAAGGGTGGCATAGTCCACCCCAAAATAGGCCACTTTGGCATAAAGAATTATTTTGAGCTAAAGGCACTTAAAAAAACAGCAAGTGCAAGAAGGATCCTCTGACCTCCCCATTTTTGTTCCTAAAAGCAGGAGATAAAATATCCATATGTAAGATGTCCTCTCTATACCAGAAGGAAAATTACATCCTTGTCACCAGAGACAGGGAGTCAAGACCCAGAAAAATCTTGACAAACCAACCTTGTTAAACTATCCCTTATCTTCTAGTTACTTTTTCATGATTAACGACTCTAGGCCAAGCTCTTTTGTCTTGTCACATTTTCACAATCCACTACTCTCTGTCCAATTCTGTATATAAGCATTCAACTCTAACTGCTTTTTTGGGTCTTCATTTCCTTCGGAGAGCTCCCATGTCACATAAAAGTCACACTAAATACATTTGTATGCTTTTCTCCTGTTAATCTGCCTCAAGTCAGTTTAATTCTCAGGCCCAAAGAAGTCTAAGAGATAAAATTTAACCTCCCCTACAAATATATCCTAAGAAAATGATCACTAGTGTCCACAAATATATGGCTAGAAAAACGTTTATCCCAGCTTAAACATTTTATCTCACCTGAATAACCTAAATGGAAACAGTATAGATGTATAAAAATGTGACATTAGCTAAATTGATTATGCTGTTTTGTATTATGAAATACAGCTCCACCATCCCCTTACTATGATCTTGAAGTCCAAAACATGCAGAAAATCAAAAGTTTATATATAACTTATTTAGCAGCAAAACTTTTTCTGACCAGGACTCATTTGACACCAAAACCTAATCTGAAGTGAGGCTAGGCATAGTCATTTTCTCACACGGTGTGATTATTCTTGTTTCACTAGAGGTATATTAATGTGTTTGATTACAGATTGCTGCCCCGCTGCCCAGACACTGCTGAAAATGTTACCTAATATATGTACTTAACCATATTATGTTTCAAAGGTTCAAAAAATTCTAAGCTATCTATTACCACAAGAGTTTTATATGAAGAATTGTGACATTTATATCTAGTGGGAAAGAAGGCAGGTTAAAAACTGTGTACACCTGGCATTCTCTACCTAAAATACTCTGTTTGGGTATGGATTTATAAACCTCCTGAATTGGTTCCCATCTACCATGTCTAAAGAGGACTCCTCTTTAGGCTCTCCATCACACCAGGCTATTCATTTCCTTCCTAGCACTTATCACAACCATTGATGGTCTCATTTGTTTCTTTATTTGCATACCTAATGACTGTTTTCCCCAACTAGGATGTAAGTTCTCAGAGGGCAGGGACCTTAACTGTCTTGTTCACTTCAGTGTTCCCAGCATCTAGTGCAATGTCAGGTACATAGTCTACACTCAGTATATATTTGTTGAATAAATAAATGGATGAATAAGTAAACAAATGAGGTTTTTAAAATATATATACATTAAAATATTTTTAATCCAGTATTACATTTTGATAGGACTAGAGGTAACTCTTTTTTCATTTGGGCTTATCTCTATGTTTGAAATGTTCTATGACAGAAATGTACTGGTTTTGTAGTAGAGAGAACAATTTTTAAGTGGATAGTGATTAAATTGATTGACATCACATGAAACACTTCTTTCAGGGTACTTATATTTACAAAATTATACAATCTTACTGATATCAAGAATTTCTTCAAATAAGAATCACACAATACAGTTCCCTCAAAAAGAGAAACCAGGCAAAATAAAAGCAAAAGGTAAAAGCCCCAGAAGTGGTTTCACATTTTCTTCAATTTTTTTCACCCTTTGCCATGTGAGGATTATTCTCTTATTTGCTAATTTCTGTCTAATTCCCAAACCAAAGTGCTGGCATATTATACCACAAGCACGTGTGTGTGTGTGTGTGTGTGTGTGTGTGTGTGTGTGTGTGTGTGTACTCTCAACAATGGGGCCTTAGGAAACACAGAATCTAAAGCCTTTGGGTTCATTAATGAAGATACGGTGAGAATTAAAAGCACATCCCTACACCATAAAGATAAAACATTTTTAAAATATACAGTTAAGTATTTCCAAACTTGATTTACAACAGCACTGAGTTGCTCTGCATTACTTTACAGAAGACACATACAGTCAAATGTCAAGAAATCCAAATCCTTTCCCAAGCCACTTATCATCAGGAGTGGTCCAACACTGAGCCAGAGAATATGCCCTGTGGGTCCTCTGACCCAGCGAAAGTCTCTAGAATCGTGGGATGTTCATGATCGGGAAATAGAGGATAAACATGTTTTTAAAAGGCAGGTTAGTTACATTTATGAAAAGCCTTCTCAATTTATTTTTCTCTGATTTCCAGACATATTTCAGGGCTCTAAATTTCCCGGTGTTTGCAGGTTTTTTCCATACTCTATTTTGTACTTAATGTATTTTTTCAGATTAACAATTGGACCTATTGCCATAAATTTAAAAGTATTTCAACTAAAAAAGTATGGAGAATGAGAAAACATATAGTGAACACATAAAATTTTAAAACAGTGAATATATATTTAAAACAGTTTTCGAAACTTCAAGGCACTCTGTAGTTTTCAGAATATATTTAAACTACAGAATAGCAAAGATTTACCATCATTTTGAGGAATCTACTTAATACCATATCCATCTCACTTAGTTCTTACTCTGATTTCAATAGCATCCTGAAACAAGCAGTTCAAAAAAACAAAAACCTAAAAAAAAGTGTTCTCCTTTATCTGCATGTTTATAATTGAAAACTTTTGATTCAAGAATGGTGGAAGAACCAGTTCCCAACAGCCTTCCACGTATACTTCTGTGGATACGTGTGTTGTACTGTAACTTAAAACATGCTGTTTAGGACTAATTGAATTCTTTCTCTGAGGCCCCATGAGTGAAGCAGCTGATCAGCAGCTGCAAGATTTTTTGCTTTATCTCCCTGCTTTTGTTTGTTAGCTGTGGTCACTGAGCCCTTTTCTCCAATGAACAGGCTGAGTCTGCGGGACAGCTGGACTGGACTGCTCCTATCCACCACCTAGACATGGAATACAGAATCACAGCCTCATCTGCCTACCATCAGCAAGGATTGTGCTTTTCAGTAACGGAGTGTCTGGGCTGTTAAATAATAAAATATCCCACTAATGATACAGAATGGAAAATGAACATTTTCCCCCTGTGTCCTCCAAATAGTATTTGGATACATTTATGTATTACCTTTCTGCAGAAGAATCATCTCACTTTTTAATTCACATATGACACCACATACCAAAGGCTTATTTTAGGAACTCCAGCTTTGCACCAAACATAAGTTAAACTGAAATTCTTTTATCATTTATCATATGTTAATTTCATGTAAGTAATTTCAAAATTTGAGCCTATTGGCTTATAATCAGGGGTCATAAATATTCTTCCAAATAGGAGAATTAAATTGCCTGTGGAAAACCTCCGGTGTGAACTAAAACTAAAATAACATTTCTATTGGCATGTCAGAATTCTAGGGCTACACTTGCAAAAGCAAACAGATGGTAATCATGTGAGGCTTTTCTTTAACTACAAATGCGAGACTTATGTACAATAAACTCCACTCAACTGCCTTTAAAAGCTAATAAAGTGTAGCACATAAAGCTTTATATAATGTTTACAGTCCTATGCAGTTGGGAAATCCTGAAATTATAACCCTAGTTTATTTCCATTAAAAATGTAATTCAAAAGGAAAAACTCATTCAGTAAAAAAAATGGAAAAGTTTAATAAGTTAATGGTGTAGGTACCATTTTTTCCAGGTAAAACTACTGTAAAATGTAAGAATTAACACACTACAGGATGATGGCTCCAAGGAGAAAAGGGTATGCTGTTGTTGCAGGATTTCAGAGGAGGTGAACTGGAATGCTTGAGTTCGCTAGTTTGGAGTTACACAGTATTCAGAAACAGAACTCTGCAATTTCTGTATATTGCATCTTTTTGCTGCCATATCTCTACCACAATACAATATTGTTTCATACTGAGTTTGCAATCCACTCCAATACTAGTTTTTTTTTTAAGACTAGTCAAGTGCAAGTAATGAGAAGGCTAATACATGTTTTAATTTGTTATGCCTGTGCTTGTATAACATGGCCTTATTTATTCACTTTTATTTGCTTCTGTTTTTAAATCTTAATTGTAGTTTAAGGTACAAATTTCCTTACCATCAATAAATTCTGTATGTATATTCACTGTTTAGCAATCGAAGTCTTAAATTTAATGTGATGTGGTTCTAAGTCATATTTTCTCACATCAAAGTCTTTCAAGAGCTCTTTCTCTTCTGTAAGTAATAGTTTTCTTCTGAGATGGGGAGAATAAAACACTTTCTATGAAGCACGTGAGAAAAAAACATACTCTGATGCCCTTAGAACATCATATTTGGGTATCCTGTAATGGAACTGCTGATTATATACAGTTTCTAAGTGTAGTTGTCAGGCAAGGATAAATCTTTGGGCGCTCTGTGACCAGAACCACGCTTAGCCACCTGCTTCTCCAGGACAGCACAGTGCGTGGCCATATGCGTGAAAACGCCATTCTGAAAAGCTGAAAGCTTACTCTTTTCCCCAGAGGACAAGATGAAGGTCAAAATATTTATACTAACCACTGCACAAAATACTCAAATCGGGCAGCTTCATGTATTACATATTTTATCCATTTTTATTGTAAGTTAAAATAAGTAAATAACATTTGAGCAAAGTATGTACCCAAAAAGAAATAACTGATTTTTTTAAAAAAATATATTGGTGTTTTGGAAAAGCAATGGATAGCATATCGATGATTTAAGACTATTTACTTTCTCAGGCTAAATAAAATGTTAGCTTTTTGGTTTCAAATTAGACGATAAGAAGAGTAACCATTTTCCTTGTTCTAATTTTTCTGCTAATTGTTAACAATTTTTAAAGTATAAAATTTTCAGAGAAATGTGTCTGTCAGGTTCTTAATGGATTCATGACAAAGTCCTACATGTTTGAAACCAAATGTAAGGAGATACATTGCCCCACCACGAGACAGGATGAGGAAAAGGGAAAAGATAACACTAGACCAAAAGATGCTGAAATGAAGATGTTTTTAAGCAAAAGTTTATTTAATTTTTAATTTAAAATTGTATTGATATTTCTAAGTACATTAATCCAGTTACAAATAAATCTGTGAATTAGATAATATGTAAAATTGCTGGATCAAAGAATATGTATATTTGTAACTTCAATAGATATTGCCAAATTGCCCTGTAGAAATCCTGTGCCCATTTATACTCTTATCAACAGTCTATGAGAAAAGATTGTTTCTCCACATTTTCTAACAAAAAATATTACCAAGACTTCTTATGTTTGCTAGTCTGAAGGATAAATAATGAGAGCTCAATGTATTTAAACTTGTTCTACTCGTGAGTGAAGTTGTACCTCCTTTCACATGTTGAAGAGGCACTTACCTTTCCTTTTCCACTATCTTCTCATTTCTTTTACTTATTTTTATTGGCTCATCAGTCTTTGCCTTATTGAAAGTGGGAGCTTTTCCCTCCTTTTATTGATATATAATAATTTACGTATTTATGAGGTAGATGTGTTTATTACATATGTTGAATGTGTAATGATCAAGTCAGGTTGTTTGGGCTATCCATCTTCTCAACTGTTTATCGTTTTTATGTGTTGTATGATTTCAAGTCCTTTCTTCTAGTTACTTTGAAATATACAGAATATTGTTGTGAAGAATAGTCTCCCTGTGTGTTAGTCCATTCTGTGTTGCTATAAAGGAATACCTGAAAATGGTAATTTATAAAGGAAAAAAGATTTGGCTCACAGTTGTTCTGCAGGCTGCACGCGAGGCATGGTGCTGGCATCTGCTTCTGGTGGGGGCCTCAGGAAGCTTACAATCATAGTGGAAAGTGAAGAGGAGCCAGCATGTCATGTAACGAAAGAGGGAGCAAGAGGGAAGACGAGGAGGTGCCAGGCACTTTTAAACAACCAGATCTTGCATGAACTCATAAAGTGAGAACTCACTCATTACTGTGAGGACAGCACCAAGACATTCATGAGAGATCCACCACCAAGACCCAAATGCCTCCCACTAGGCCCACCTCCAACACTGCAGATCACATTTCAATATGCGATTTAGAGGGGACACACATTCAAATCATATTACCCTAGTCTGCTATCAAACATTAAAATGTATTTCTTCTATCTAACTGTATGTTTGTATCCATAACCAATCTCTCTTCATCCTCTCTCCTTGCTACCCACCCCTCACAGTCTCTGGTATCTATTATTCTATTCTCTAGGTCCATGAGAGTGACTGTTTTAGCTCCTAAATATGAGTGAGGACACGTGGTATTTGTCTTTTTATGCCTGACTTATTTCACTTAACCTAATGACCTCCAGTTCTGTCCATGCTGCAGCAAATAGCAAATACTCTTTATGGCTGAGTAGTATTCTATTGAATATATATATATATATATCACATTTTCTTTATCCATTCTTTCTTTGATGGGTACTTAGGTTGATTCCAAATCTTTGCTATTGTGAATAGCGCTGTGATAAATATGCAGTGTGAGTACCCCTTTGATATACTGATTTTTTTTACCTTTGGATACATACCCAATGGTGGAATTGCTGGGTCATAGAGTAGTTCTATTTTTACGTCTTTGAGAAATGTGAGCTTTTTATAAATTAGGTAAATTAGCCCTGTCTATGATACAAGTTGCAAATATTTCTCCCTGATTTCTTATTTCTTAAATTTATTTATGTTGATCTTTGCATGATGCAGAAATTCTTGATTCATATGTAGTTGAATTCATCAGTCTTCTTTCTTATGGCTTATTGTTTTCATGTCTCAGAAAGCATTTACTCACTTCAAGTGTATAAAAAGATTCTCTTATGGCTTATTAAAGTACAGTCATGCGCCACATGATGACATTTCAGTCAATGATGGACCGTATATACGGCAGTGGTCCTAAAGGTTATAAGGGAGCTGAAAAATTCCTACCACCTCGTGATGTCACAGCTGTCCATTATGTCATAGCACAGCACATTACTCATGTGTTTGTGGTGATGCTGATGTAGACAAACCTGCACTGCCAGTTGTATGAAATAATAGCATATACAATTAGGTACAGTATATAAAACTTGATAATAAACTACTATGTAACTGGTTTATGTATTTACTATACCATACTTTTTACTCTTATTTTAGAGTATTCCCCATCATTTATAGAAAAAGAAGTTAACTGTAAAATAGCTTCAGACAGGTCTGTCACAAGGTATTCTAGAAGAAGGCGTTGTTATCATAGGAGATGACAGCTCCATGTGTGCTACTGCCCCTGAAGACCTTCCAGTGGAACAAGATGTGGAGGTGGAAGGCAGCTATGCTGATGATCCTAATCTTATGTAGGGCGAGGCTACTGTGGGTGTTTGTGTCTTTGTTTAAGAAAAAAAATTAAAAACAAAAAAAATTTTTTAAATAGAAAATAGTTTATACAATTAGGATACAAACAAAACAAAATTTCTTTATATCCTAATTGTATAATTGTACAATGAATCTGTATTTTAAGCTAAATGTTATTATACAGGAGTCTAAAAGTTTAAAAAAACAAAAAGTTTATAAAGTCAAAAAGTTACAGTAAGCTAAGGTTAACTTATTATGGAAGAAAGAAAAGCTTTTCAATATAAATGTAGTGTAGCCTAAGTGCACAGTGTTTGTGAAGTTGACATCAGTGTACAATAACGTTCTTGGCCTCCACATTCACTCACCACTCACTGACTGACTCACCCACAGTGACTTCCGGTCCTGCAAGCTCCATTCATGGTTAGTGCCCTATACTGATGTATCATTGTTTATCTTTTATATTGCATTTTTACTGCACCTTTTCCATGTTTAGATACATAAATATTGATCATTGTGTTATGATTGCTACAGTATTCAGTACAGCAACATGCTGTACAAGTTTATGGCCTAGGTGAAACAGGCTATATACCACATAGCCCAGGCATGTTGTAGGCAATATAGCATCTAGGTTTGTGTAAGTACATTCTAAGGATGCACTTGTCAGAATATAGCCCTGCCGTTAAGCAACACATGACTGTGTTTCTTTTACGCTTTCATTTCCCACATTTAAGTATTCAGTTCACTACCATTTACTGTGGTGTAACACAAGATCACTTTTTCAAACTGGACCACAGACCCTACACCAATTATTGGTCTCTACAGATTTGGGATGTCACCTTAATCATGTAGTCAATCTTCATATGTATCCAGTTTATTTCTTGACTTTCTCTTCTGTTCCACTGATTTTTCTTTTTTCATATTCCATACTATATTCTACATTTTATAGTATTTAAAAATATTCGGCCAGACCAGTTCCCTCATACATTACTCTCCTTTGCCAGTATTTTTTCAATAGATTTTTGATTCATTTTTTTTTTCATTTGAGTATTGTCTAGTTCAAAAAAAAGGAATCTATAATATCTCAGGGAGGTCATGTTAAATATATAGATTAACTTAGGAAAAACTTATGTGATATTGAACTTACCTAAGCAAAAACATATCATGCTTATCTATTTATTCATATCTTCTTTTGAGACCTTGCAATTATATAAAAAATTGTTTCATAAAAACTCGCACATTGCTTGTTTTGTTTATACTCATGGATCTTACCTTTTCTATTGCTGTTGCAATTGGGGATATAAAGAATTACAAGATAAGATTTCCATACTCAAAGAGATCAAACTTTTACAATAAAACACACAGGTCTCTAAAACCACTAAAATATAATGTGTTACCTGCCATTAATAATGTCTGCAAAAACAGGCTGCGGGAGTGAGCCCATGGCAGATGGCTGCATAAGAGAATGTCACCTGAAGGATGAATAAGTGTCTCCCAAAAGACGAATTGGGCAAAGGCACATCAGATGGGCAGGAGTCGGTACAGAGCCACAGAGGCCTGAGAGAAAGAGGTGATTTGGTGAACTACAAATAGTTACCCAGAGGAAACATGTCATAATCTTACAGGAAATGGGAGGAGATGAGACTGAAAAGATGGACAAGGACCCACTCACAAGAGAGCTTTATGTCCTGTCAAGGTGTTTGGACTTTATCTCCATAGGTATTGAAGTGTTATTAACAGAGAAAGTCCAAAATGCCCCAGAAAGGGCTAGCCTGGAAATTAGAAAAAAAGAAGCCTATTTCAATATTCAAGGTAGGAAATTACAAAGGTCTGTAGTACAGGTGGAGATCAAGAAATGGATGAGCAATGCTTAGGAGGTGGAATTTTTAAGACATTAGATAATCGAATGTGGAAATAAAAGGAAGAATTTGGGCTTTCTGGCTGGAGCATGTGCCTAGTCAGGACTGGAGAAATAACTACATGGAAATGCACATCTGGAGGCTGTTGAGATTCGCTGTCATAATCAAAATGCTCGTTTTGTGATGGTTTATCTCATCACCATTCACCCCAGGATGTGAGCAAGAGGAGAGAAGCCTGAGGACAGAAGCTTAGAGAAACTCAAACTCCTTACTGTCATATGGAAGGGAATCCTTGTTAGACTGACTGAGGAACGACCAGAACTGTAAGTGGAATTTACTCAGTGGGCTCCCAGAATCCAAAACAGGTTAAATTCATAAAGAATGAGGGGTCAGTAGAATCAAAGGCCAAATAATATTTGAATAATTTTCACTTAATTAGAAATATGGAGACACTGAAATGCTTTGAATTTTTTTGTCAGGGAAGGGAAGTCAAAGTTAAATACTAATCTGACACACTCTCAAGATATTAAAGAATATGTCAACCATTTGACTATAGTCTTTCCTTTGGTGGTTTTGCTTCATTATTTACTTTTTTATGATAAAATTATTTTTATTAATTGTCAAGCATAAAGTTTCACCTTTTCTTTCTTTCCTTTTTTTTTTTTTTTTTTTTCTGAGACAGAGTTTTGCTCTTGTCGCCCAGGCTGGAGTGCAGTGGTGGGATCTCGGCTCACTGCAACCTCCGCCTCCCAGGTTCAAGTGATTCTCCTGCCTCAGCCTCCTGAGTAGCTGGGATTACAGGCGCCCGCCAACACGCCTGGCTAATTTTTGTCTTTTTAGTAGAGCCAGGGTTTTGCCATATTGGCTAAGCTGGTCTCAAACTCCTGACAGGTGATCCACCCGCCTCAGCCTCCCAAAGTGCTGGGATTACAGGTGTGAACCACCACACCCAACCTCACATTATTTTTTAAGGAAAAAGAGAAAGGAAGTGACAAAATCCAATGGAAAGAAAAGAACTGTTCAACATGCATCTGATATCTACTATTTCAGACATGACCTCAAACTTTTGTAGGAATTATTCCTGTAGTTCAAAAACAGGAAAATAGACAAAGAAGTAGTCATTATCTGGTGATAATCTTCCCAGTGATGATGGTTTAGGTACGAGGATGATGATAATAAAATCAACAATTCTAATGTCATTGTTCAGTCATGAAGACTATGACAAGGATCCACATGAAGGAAATGACAGTTTTGAGTTACTTTGCTGGTGGGTGATGTGATTCGCCTCTACTCTTTCACCAAAAACTGTGCACAAATCTAGTTTTCCTTGTTTACTCAACACTGAACTCTATCTACCATGTTCAACTTTTCTAAACTTCTCATAATTTTTTTCATATCATTCTATGTCCCTGGAAAACTTGCAACTCACTTACCAGATTATCTTCCTCCATAAACACAGTGGCCAGTGTAGTAAAATGGGAGAAACACTGGACAATGAAGTAGGAATCCCAGATTTTACTGGTGAAGGGGATCAGGATAAGCCACCCAAAAATATGACACTTTGGGATAAGCATTATTTTGAGCTGATGGCAGTTGAAAAGCAATAGATACAGGAAGAGTTCTCTGCCCATCCTTGCCCATTTAAAAGCAGGACATAAACTTCCCTTTGTGAAGGTAGCATAAATTTCCCTTTGTGAAAGGTGTTCGTCTCGCTGTACCAGGAAGAGGAGAGCAATTCTTATCACCAGAGACAGACAGCTGACACCAAGATGAGTCTGCATAAACAAACCTTACTAAAATAACCCTTACCTTTCATTAGTTTCACTCATATATTTCACAGTCACTTTCCCACGGTTTATCATCCCTCAGAGCCAACCCTCCTTTTCTTTGTTAAAATAGTATATAAGCCCTGCAGTCTAACCATTTCTGTGGGGTTCATTTCTTTTCTTTGTGTCATTTTATGCAAACTCCCATGCACATAAAATAAAACTTGTATTCCTTTTCTTGTGTTAATCTGTCTTTCATGAGTTACACGTGTAGGCTCCTAGCCACTGAACTTAAGAGCATAGAGGAAAAGTTTTTTTCCTCTCTGTCACTCTTAATTGCCACTACTTTCCTACGTGTTATTAAACAAATCCCTTTAACTCTCTGATGTTCAATCATCTCTAAGACGTTCTATATATCACCTCCTCAAATTAACTTTCTAATGATGCTTGCCAAGAAAAGTAAGACGATTCCAGGGGGTTCAAATAAAATTAAAATCCTTAGCCAAAACCTTTCCTCTATGATTGGCATTCTGAAAATGGACAATATGAGCCTCTTTGGTTGTTTGTTTTTTTTTTTAAGGAGGAGGAGGAAAAGAACTGGTGGGGTGGGTTAGTGCGTTAGTATATTGTGCAAATCACCACTGGTTTTGTATTCCAAAATTTTAGTGAACCAAAACAGCTTATAAAAGCACAAAATATTTCAAAAGTATATATACACTTCAGGAATTTTGTCCCCTCCCTTTCTCTGTCAGGTGAGAGGCAGAATGGCAGGCTTAGTTTCGTGGTGCCCCGTGGCTGTGGGAATCGTCAGTAAGTGATTTAATCTCTCTGATCTTCATTTCCTTAATGTAAAAAGAACTCATGCTGGGCTTGTCTACTCTGCAGAATGACTGTGAGACTCAAATAAGATAATATATCCAAGGTTACTTGGCAAACTGTAAGGTGATACACAAAAATAAAGTATTATATTATAGTTACTCTTTTGAAACTGCATTCCTTACCATTATTTTAGTTTTTTAAATTTTGGTAAAATATTCTCAGTCATGAAGAAATTATCTATTAGCATCTCTCTGTATTGCAGAGGGAAACTGGAGAGAAATAATGACAAGAAATGTTTTATTTTAATATTTAAAAGGGCACAAAGTGCACAGGTATAGCATTTTGTATAATGTATGTGTTGCAATATTTAATATATTTAAGTACATTACCCATATACAAGTATGGAGACAGGGCTATTCTTGCTAAATTTATAGTTATTTTTCCCATCTCTCCCATTTTGATTTGCAATGAAAACATATACAAAAGGGAGTATATACAGAAAGACTTCTCCAAATTAATTTAGAAGAGTGTTCATTTTCTGCAAGATGCAATTGGATATTTTTAAATTTTGAAAAAGGGTGCCGTGATCAAACATGTTTAGGCAATGCTGTGTACTATATGCTTATTTTAGAGATTCAAAATTCACAATGACATATGGAAGGTTCTCAGAAATCCCACAGCAGATGAATCTTCTTAACTTTATTTAACACACTTTCCCAAATTTATTTAACCATGACACTCTAATTTTTTTAACCAACCACCTATTAATATCTCATGAACCTCTAGAGTTCTGCATAATGCAATTTGGGAAACCTGATCAATGAGTATGTTTCAAATATGCAGCAGTCATTATAAAGTAAGACATCCAGCACCAACTCTAACTAGGCTCACTGAGCACTTTTCTTCTCATTCACTAACATTACTACTTAATGTCATCCTGGAAACCCCTGGCAAATGCATTATGATGGATGCTACTATGTGACTGAGGTTGTGGACACTTCTGGCAAATGGTACTAAGTATTAACAGTTGTTAAAGACCATCACTCATTTTGGGCACCAAATCTCTTTTGAATTGTACCCTAAGGGCCCAGTGGGTGAGGGGAAAATTGCACCTACAAAAGGCAGACATAATTGACTTCTGCTTGAAAGAGTCCATTTGCGTTTGGCAAAACAGGCAAATGTGCCTTGAAAATGGCAATTATTTATTGCCACTGGGTTATCTAAGATTTCTGAAAAACTCACAGTGTGTTGGACACTGTCTTAACATCAGTCTTAACTAATGGACTTTTTATAATTCTAATAGCTTTTGATAATAAAATGTGAGGAATTAAGACCATCTCATTTAGGACCACATGCTCAAAAGATGGCCTTTAAGGGTTACAATTTTCCACCTGCTTATGTAATTGGCCAAAACAGTCAGCAAATGACACCAAAGTTTTGAGAAACTGACTCTACAATTAGAAAAAAAAGCCCAAAATTCTATAATATGTGTGTATGTGTATGTGTGTGTGTATATATATGTGTGTGTGTGTATATATATGTCATTTGTATATATGTGTATACATGTGTATATATGTCATTTGTGTGTATGTGTATGTGTGTGTGTATATATATGTGTGTGTGTGTATATATATGTCATTTGTATATATGTGTATACATGTGTATATATGTCATTTGTATATATGTGTATATATGTGTGTGTATATATACATATATATACACATACCATGTTGTATACCACATACAATTTTTACTTGTCAGCTAAAAAAATAATTAACTAATTAAATGAATGATAATATGACCAAAATATTTGTGCACACATATACTGGAAGAAAAGAACAAATGCTACAGTCTCCAAAACAGGGAAGTTCCATGGACTCTTTTTTAGGTGTTTGACTAGAAATGAGCTACGAGGAGTAAAATACACAAAAGGGATTGGTGGAGGCATCACCTCTGCATTTGAAACGTTTCAAGGTGTAGCGAGGGTTGATATTGTTAGATATTTGTTAAGCAAATTGCATATCAGTGGTTTTTGGGTGATAGAGGAGGAGGGGCAGATGGGAATATAAATAAGAGGGATCACAGATTTGGTCAGTCAGAAATTTCACAAATTGAAGAGATCTATTATACATGGTGACTCTAGTTAATAACAACTTATTGTGTACTTGAAAATTGCTAAAGAGAATAGGTTTTAAGTGTTGTCACCACACACAAAAATGATAAGTACATGAAGCAATACATGTGGTAATTAGCTTGATTTAGCCATTCCACAGGGCCTACATACTTCACAATATCGGGTTGTGTACCATAAATATATACAATGTTTATTTGTCAATTTAAAAAAGAGTAACATTAAAAGCCTAAAAAAAAAATCCATAGAGCAGGGACACATGTGCAGTTTGAAAAATAAAGGAAAATAAGCTTTGTCATAATCTTAACTGGTGAAGATATACTAGACAGAGAGTGAAAAAGCATTAGGAGAGAAGCCTATAATTTATGTCAATTAAACTCATGGACATAGGGAGAAGGATGGTTACCAGAGGCTGGGAAAGGTAGTGGGGGGCTGGGGATCGAGGAGGTAGAGATAGTTAATGCGTACAAAAATTAGAAATAATGAATAAGAAATAATGAATAAGACCTATTATTTGGTAGCACAACAGGGTAACTATAGTCAATAATAACTTAATTGTACGTTTTAAATACAGAGTGTAATTGGACTGTTTGTAACTCAAAGGACAAATGCTTAAAGGGATGGATACCTCATTCTTCATGATGTGATTATTTCACATTGCATGCCTGTATCAAAACATCACATGTACCCCATAAATACACTATGTACCCACAAAATTTAAAAATAAATATCAAAAATGAATCAGTAAATAAAATTTATGTGAATTAAGATGAATGAAATATAATGAGGCAAGAAAAGTGAATGGTGCAATAAAAGGTGCTGTTCCTATTGCATTCTATAAGCACAGTATATGTTCTATGTGCAAAAGTAAATATCTTTTCCTTTTAAAATATAGTTTTATTAGAGTATAATTAATGCATAAAAATTTGCATATATTTAAAGCGTACAATTTGATGATTTACACATTAGCCATCATCACAGTTAAGATAATCAACATATATATTCATCACTCCCAAGTTTCCTCATGCTCGTTTGTAAACTGGCCCTCCCTGCTCCCATCCCTATTCCCAGGCACTTATTGATTTGCTTTCTGCCACTATGAATTAGTTTGCATTTTCTAAAATCTTTCATACAACACAGATTCATTTTATGCCTGGCTTCTTCACCTAGATCATTATTTTGAGAACCATCTATGTTATTGCATGTATTAATAGTTCATCCTTTTTATCTATTCACCAGTTGATAGACATTTGGGTTGTTTTCAGTTTGGAGCTATTACAAATAAAGTTGCTATAAATATCTGCATAGAAGTCTTTGTATGGGTTTATGCTTTTATTTCTCTATGTTGGAAGAGCTAGGCATGGTATGCACATGTTTAACTTTTTAAGAAAATGCTAAATAGTTCTCCAAAGTGCTTATACCATTTACATTCCCACCAGCAGTGTATGAGAGTTCCAAAGAATTTGGAATACTCACCAACATTCCATAAAAGCAAATTATACATCAAAATCCTGATGTCTGCTAGAAAGAATAAAACTGGACCCCTACCTATCACCATACACAAAATGAAATTGAGATAGATTAAGGACTTAAATGTAAGATCTAAAACTATAAAAATCCCAGAAGAAAACCTAGGAAATGCCCTTTTGGAAATTGTTCTTGGCAAATTTATAACTAAGTCCCCAAAAGCAACTGCAACAAAAACAAAAATTGAAGAGTGGGATCTAATTAAAGAGCTTCTGCACAGCAAGAGAAACTATCAACAGAGTAAACAGACAACCTACAGAATGGGAGAAAATATTCACAAACTATGCATCTGACAGAGGTCTAATATCCAGAATCTATAAGAAACTTAGCTCAACACACAAAAAACAAATAACCCTATTAAAAAGAGAGCAAAGGACATGAATACACTTCTCAAAAGGAGACATACAAGCAACCAACAAACATATGTAAAAATGCTCAACATCGCTAATCAAAGAAATGCAAAAACCACAATGACATACCATCTCACACCAGTCAGAATGGCTATGATTAAAAATTCGAAAAATATCAGATGTTGGCAAGACTACAGAGAAAAGGGAATGCTCATACACTGTTAGTGGGAATGTATATTAGTGCAGCTGCTGTGGAAAGCAGTTTGGAGATATCACAAAAAACGAAAAACAAAATTATCATTTGACCTAGCAATCCCATTACTGAATATGTACCCAAAGGAAATTAAATCACTCTAACCAAAAGACACATGCACTTGTATGTAGGTTCATCGCAGCACTATTCACAAATAGCAAAGACATGGAATCAACCTAGGTGCCCATCAGTGGTAGATTGGATGAAGAAAATGTGGTATATATACACCATGGAACACTATGCAGCCATAAAAAAGGAATGAAGTCATGTCCTTTGCCGCAGCATGGCTGCAGCTAGAGGCCATTATCCTGAGCAAATTAACTCAGAAACAGAAAATCAAATACTGCATGTTCTCACTTATAAGTGGGAGCTAAACACTGGGTACACATGGACATAAAGGTGGGAACAGACACTGAGGACTACTGGGGGGGAGGAAAGAAGGGGAGAAAGAGTTGAAAAACTGCTTATTGGGTACTATACTCCATACGTGGGTGACAGGATCATTCATGCCCCAAACCTCAGCATCATGCAATATACCCATGTAGCAAGATTGCACATGTACCCCCTGAATCTAAAATAGAAGTTGAAATTTTTTAAAAATCCAAAAGCCCGATGTCTATACCACAGTGAATTTTTTAAACTACTGGAGATTGTCTCATAAAAACTTACATTCTGAGTACTTTAACTTCATTAGTACGGAAAACTTCCACAATACTTTTTAGCTTATTCTCCTATGAATTGTTGACCTAGCTGAGATAGAAATGTTCAAATTTCGTAAAAGATCACATTACTTTTCTTTTTGCTATTAGTTGCTATGAATCTGCCAATGAAGGAATCGTGTCCATCCATTTATTGCAATATGTGCCAAAAACATAGAAGTGTTCTTTCTTCAAGGGTTACAGAATCTGTAAAAATGTTGCTGTCTCCCAGATAATATCAAAACAATGACAAGAAAATCAGTTGACTGTTGGCACCATATACGTAATTTTTCTTTGACAATTAAAAATATAAACAAATAAATCCCATATAAAAGAAAAAGTTGGGATTAATATCTGCTTTTATTAATGTAGTAGTGCTCCATTCAGATCCAAACATCAGCATCCAAAACCTGCTTGCTAGCAATAAGTGAGACGTTCCAGACTGTCAAATGAAAATATGTTTGTGTGGATGGATACTCTAAAGAATGCAGTTGCCGGCCGGGCATGGTGGCTCATGCCTGTAATCCCAGCACTTTGGGAGGCCAAGGAGGGCAGATTACTTGAGGCCAGGAGTTCGAGACCAGCCTGGTCAAGATGGGGAAACCCTGTCTCTAATGAAAATACAAAAATTAGCCGGACATGGTGGCACGTGCCTGTAATCCCGGCTACTCAGGAGGCTGAGGCAGGAGAATTGCTTGAACCCAGGAGATGGAGGTTGCAGTGAGCCAAGATCGTGCCTCTGCACTCCAGCTTGGGTGATAGAGTGAGTCCCTGTGTCAAAAAAAAAAAAAAAAAATGCAGTTGCCTATAGAATGTAAGCTTCATGCACCTGAAGCCTTCCTCTTATTTCTTTTAATGCTCCTAGCACTCACAATAATCTACGACATATAGAAAGTATACACTGTCCAGGCAAAGTGGCTCACGCCTATAATCCCAGCACTTTGGGAGGCCGAGGCGGGTGGATCACGAGGTCAGGAGTTCAAGACCAGCCTGGCCACAATGGTGAAACCCTGTCTCTACTAAAAATACAAAAAAAAAATTAGTCAGGCATGGTGGCGGCCACCTGTAATCCCAGCTACTCAGAAGGCTGAGGCAGAGATTTGCTTGAACCTGGGAAGTGGAGGTTGCAGTGAGCCAAGATCGTGCCACTGCACTCCAGCCTGGGTGACAGAGCGAGACTCTGTCTAAAAAAAAAAAAAAGAAGGTATACACTAAATATTTTTTTTTGAGACAGGGTCTTGCTCTGTCACCCAGCCTGGAGTACAGTCACAAACATGGCTCACCGTAGCCTCGACTTCTCAGCCTCAAGCATTCCTCCCACCTCAACCTCCTGAGTACCTGGGACTACAGGGGCACACCACCATGCCCAGATACTTTTTTTTATTTTTTGTAGAGACAAGGTCTATGTTGCCCAGGCTGGTCTCGAACTCATGGGCTTAAGCAATCCTCCCACCTCAATCTCCTGAAGTGCTGGAATTACAGGTGTGAGCCACCGTGCCAGGCCCCACACTAAATATTTTAAATAAATTAATGAAGGATATCAGGAAAAGGGCCAACTAATTCAAACTTTCAGAGATAACACATTTGAATAGGTTTGGCAATTATAGATACAACATTTTAAGAACAGATGTCAATTTTAATAAATAAGCATCCGCATTTTTGCTTGGTATGGACTGAACTGTTTTCTCCCAAAATTTATATGTTAAACCCCTAATGCACAACGTGATGGTATTTGGAGATGGAATCCTTGAAAGGTGATTAAGTTTAGAGGAGGTCATGAGGGTGGAGCCCTTTTGATGAGATTCATGCCCTTATAAGACGAGACACCAAGAGCTTGTTTTTTGTCATCCCTCTCTTTGCCCTGTGAGGACACAGTGAGAAGCTAGAAAGAAAGCCCTTGTCAGAACCCGATCATACTGGCACCCACAACTCAAACTCTCCAGAACTGTGGGAAATAAATTTCTGTTTTTTAGGTCACCCAGTTTATGGTATTTTGTCATGGCAGCCTAAGCTCACTAATACAGATTTTGGTACCAAGAAATACCTAAAAATGTAGAAGTAGGCCAGGCGTGGTGGCTCATGCCTGTAATCCCAGCACTTTGGGAGGCCAAGATGGGTGGATCACTTGAGGTCAGGAGTTCAAGACCAACCTGCCCAACATGGTGAAACACCATCTCTACTAAAAATACAAAAATTAGCCGGGCGTGGTGACTCATGCCTGTAATCCCAGCTACTTGGGAAGCTGAGGCAGGAGAACTGCTTGAACCTGGGAGGTGGAGGTTGCAGTGAGCTGAGACCATGCCACTGCACTCCAGCCTGGGTGACAGAGTGAAACTCCGTCAAAAAAAAAAAAAAAGTAGAAGTAGGTTCGGAACTAGGTAATGAATGGGTAGAGGCTAAAGGAGTTTTGAGGTTCATAATAAAAATATGGATTTTATATGCAATTCTAGCAAAAGCCCAGAAATAAAAGACGAGGGCAAGTTGGAGAGAAAAAGAGAAAGTTTCCATCTTCTCAGAGAATACATAAAATAATGTACAAAATGTAGAAATACAGATGTTAAGGGCCATTCTGCTGAGGTCTCAGATGGAAATGAGGAATTATATTAATGGAAACTGGAGGAAAGGCAATCCTTTTGATATAGTGAAAAAAAAAACTTGGCTGAACTGTGTTCTAGTGTTCTGTAGAAGGTAAAACTTGCAGGTGATGAAACTGGATGTTTATCTGAGGGGATTTCTAAACAAAGTATTGAAGGAGCAACTTCATTTTTCCTGACTGCTTCTGGTAAACTGAGAAGGGAAGGAGTTCAGTTGAGGAAGGAATTATTAAGCAAAACAAACCAGAAATTGAAGATTTGGAAAATTCTCAGCCTATCCATATTGAAAAAAAAGAAAGAAAAGGAAAGAAAAGAAAAAAAAAGCTTGCTCTGAAGAGAATACTAGGGGTGTGGCTGAACAGCCATTTGATTAAAAGACTGTGTGTGTAACACATGAACTTAATCAGCCATCTCAACAGAAGCCAGGAATAGAGATGGGATAATACCAGCAAAGACACTGCCAGTTTGAATTAAATAAATTTCTGGTTTTTAAGCCACCCTATCTATGGTATTTTGTTATGGAAATCTGAGCTAACACATTGCTCAATATGATGCCCCAAGCTTTTGCACCCCAAATACAGACATGAATGCAGCAAATGAGTGCTACAGGGTTTTTAATATCATTGAACCAATGAAGGTCTCCAAAACAAGGTTCTTGATTTTTTTTTTTTTGAGACAGCGTCTTGCTCTGTCGCCAGGCTAGAATGCAGTGGCACAATCTTGGCTCACTGCAGCCTCTGCCTCCCGGGTTCAAGCAATTCTGCCTCAGCTTCCCGAGTAGCTGGGACTACAGGTGTGCACCACCATGCCCAGCTAATTTTTGTATTTTTAGTAGAGATGGGGTTTCACCCTGTTGGCCAGGATGGTCCCCATCTCTTGACCTCATGATGCGCCCACCTCAGCCTCCCAAAGTGCTGGGATTACAGGCATGAACCACTGCGCCTTGCCACTGCGCCTTGCCCAATAGGATTTCAAAGAAAGAAAATTAGGATGAATTTGGTTGTAATTTAAGAACATCCAATTTGGAAGTTTGTTAGGCGGTCTTCCTTTAATCACATCTATAAAATACTTCACAGTAACACTTAGAGTTTGATGGAATAACTGGAGACTGCTTAGCCAAGTGGATACATCAAAATGACCATCACACCAACCATGCACATGGAGGGTGGTGAGGAGGGAAAACGAGAATCCTGGTGCTCTGAGCATATTCTGTCCTGGGATAAAGGTAGAAGATTTACATGAACAAGCAGTGACTCATGCCCTTTGTCTACTATACTCCTCAAAATTGGCATCTTCTTTTTTGAAATGCCTATCATTTAAAAACATCAAATGTTGATCTAGATGAGGGCTATGCAGATGATGAATTTCAATCTCTGTCTCTGAAACACACCCAGACATAGATATGTTACTCTCAGATACACCAAGACAGGTATAAAAAAAACCCCTCTGACAAACGTGCTGGACATAAACAGGGAAGAAGTGCCTGGGTTTAATCAGAGAATAGACTCAGAATGGGTGTCATCTATAATAATATCTAAGAGGTGGGGCTTTTATACCTTGACTATTAGTGAGAGACTCTGATCATGTCAGCCTTTTAATGGACTCCAAGTTATTGTTTTGGCTCAATGCCTGCCTTATTATTATTATTTTATTACTATTGAGACAGGGTCTTGCTCTGTCACCCAGGCTGGAGTTCAGTGGCACAATCATGGCTCACTACAGCCTCAAAGTCTTGGGCTCAAGCTGTCCTACCACCTCAGCCTCCTGAGTAGCTGAGATTACAGGAATGTGCCACCATGCCCAGGTAATTTTAATTTTTTTGTAGAGACAGGGGTCTCACTACTTTCTCAGGCTGGTCTTGAACTCCTGGCCTCAATCAATCTTCCTGCCTCAGGCTCCCAAGGCATTAGGATTACAGGCATGAGTCACTGTGCCCAGCCAATACCTGACTTATTTTTTAAAAAATTATTAATTTAGTGTGCTACAATATCACAATTTCAACAATTCCTATTGAGCTATGAAATTAAATGTTAATTTTCTTGATTTAATCTTGGAAGGATACAGTTATGAACTGTCCAAAGTCAAAAAAATGTGTACGCATGTTTTCTGTTATTTGTTGGTTTAGAAGCATTTCTTATCCCACAGAACAACACTAAGCCAAATATATATTGGCTTACATACCATTTATTCCTCCTAAACCTTCAGCTCCCTGACTTCCTGCCATTCTCTTTTAAGACCTCCGATGAATGTCCACTATTTGAGAGAGCTCACAAGATACACTATGAGGCTGCAGGATATTTTCTGAAACCATTAATTTAAAATTTGCCCCACTGTGTTGTTTCTTAACATCTGATAGTAGAGACTTACTTTACGTAAGTATAATGAGAACATACTGCACGAGGCTGCTGCACCTGCCAGAGGCACCAGGGCTTATTTTTCTCTGCAGAATCAATTAGCTGCAATAAATATAAAACACCACTAAAAATAAAAGGAAATTTGGTAGATAAATATTATGGCTAAGAGGAGTCAATGAATCAGTAAGACCACATGTTTCATCATATGTTTGTGTCTACAGACTTCATTTTCATCAATTTTACAACATAATTGTCCTGTTGAAGTTATTATATGAGTTTCTGCTATATTATTAAATTGTCCTATTGAAGTAATTATATGAGTTTCAGCTATATTACATTATTATTATTAAAATTCTATATTAAGAATTTTTAACTTGGTAAACCAATAACCTCTTTGTGTCTCAGTTTTCTTGTTTAAAATATGAGCAGAACAAGATTTCCAGAATTACCTCTGAATTGCTTCTCAGCCTTTTGGCTAAGATCAAGTATAGAATTACCTCTGTCCTAGCATTAGTTTTTATCTGCTTCAAGAAGAACACAAGGCCGGGCGCGGTGGCTCACGCTTGTAATCCCAGCATTTTGGGAGGCCGAGGTGGGCGGATCACGAGGTCAGGAGATCGAGACCACGGTGAAACCCCGTCTCTACTAAAAATATAAAAAATTAGCCGGGCGTGGTGGCGGGCGCCTGTAGTCCCAGCTACTCGGAGAGGCTGAGGCAGGAGAATGGCGTGAACCCGGGAGGCGGAGCTTGCAGTGAGCCGAGATCGCGCCACTGCACTCCAGCCTGGGTGACAGAGCGAGACTCCATCTCAAAAAAAAAAAAAAAAAAAAGAAGAAGAACACAACTTAGAGATATATCTACACAAAATTAAAGCAGCATTTGTCTATACAGAGAAAACAGAATCATTCCCACTGGACCTGAAATACCCCAAAAATCTGTGTCCTCCCATCAAACTATTAGGAGACCATCAGAACTTTTTCACCATTTGGGTTACCCAGAAAACGCTTACATATTGAGCCCTGGTTAAAAGCCATGAGTAGAATAAAGACTCTAAACTCCTTCTACTAGTCCATCTACCTGTCTTCATGCACATAATTAAGCTAATATTACCTTTTCCATTTACCTAAACAATTACTACTAGGTTACAATAAGATAAAGTAAGTAAAAGAAGGTTGTAAGTCATGAGGCAATGTACATATTTCAGGTGTTACTATTTAACAGAAAGAAGTGCTAAGATATATTCCAAATTATCAGCCACTGTTATACTCCCATCTGCATCCCTAAATCTGGGAACTGGAAGTGACTACATCAGACTGGCCTGTAGCAAACTGTTTTCTTTCCCTTTAGAGAATGTACACATTCTGCATTTCTTCTCAGCTCAACCCTTTTTTCTTTCTATTAATTTCCTCAGATCATCCTTTCTTTCACATCTCAGAACCCACTCCAGTGCGAGCTGAAATGGAACATGGTAACAATGACAATTCCACTTAAGTAAGAAGTAGGCAACACTTTCAAGATACTTCAGCCATAATTCTGTAAGACACGCTCCTAAAATGGTCACTAGAATAACAAGTACAAAGTCCATCAAGTATACTTGATTTCCAGTATTATGTTAATACCAAGAGAGCAAGGGGTTTTCTGTTTCATTTAATGCTGCATTCCAGTTGCTGGAATAGTAGATGCTCAATAAAAATTTGGTAAACTATGCTTCTTTAACAATTTCTAAAATATGTCTTATATCCTAGCAGCCCCACTTACATAGCTATTATCACTGCAGTTCTGGTGTAAACCACTGACTCCTTCTCACCTGGACACTGAGGAAACGCTAGTGTACATACTTTATCCTGATTTGGAACCCATTTCTCTCCTTGGTCGTGCTAGCTCTGCTCTAGCATCTGAGTCACCTCTCCTGTTTCTATATCGTATGCTGTTGCAGACTAATACTGTCAGTTCTGGGGTCTGAAATGGTATACTATTTTTGTAAGTAATATATTCCTAAAAATTGTTACAAAGTGTAATGTCTGAAAGTTAGGCAATAGACATATATGTTATCGTTGTTTCTACAGAAATCTAACAGGGAAAAAATAACTCCTGAATTACATTTTTTTCCAACACTGCTCTCACAGAGCCAAGTAATCCTGCTGGTGGGTATGACCTTCACGGGTATCTGGGGATTGCTGACCTGAGAGCAAGTTGGTCATTTCCTTGTCCTGCCACAAGCAATTAGTCCAGCATTCCCTTCTCCAAAGACTTGTCACCTGCCACCTGGGACCCTTCCCCCAAAGACCTGCCTTCTAACAAAGGCAGATCAGGAATTCAGCCTCCAATCTGAATCTGGTTAGTTCCTGAATCAAAGAATTAAGGGTTGTTGTTTGTCTCCTGCCCGTGTCTCCCAGCTGGGCTGAGTATAGAGAACATCACCAGGCTGCACGGCCACCTGCTTCCAGCCCAGCACTGCCCATTCCACTTACCACCATCCCTCTGTTCCCACTGAGGAAGCTCTGGGGTAGAGGAAGTCTGAGACAGGAAAGCAGATACCTGCCCTGAATGCCAGCCTAGTGTGAACAAGATGAGAGGATGAGAATATAGACCTATGCAATATTTTGAAATTATCAGATAGCTCAAGATTGTCCAACCTGCGGCCTAGGATGGCTTTGAATGTGGCCCAACACAAATTCATAAACTTTCTTAAAACATTATGAAATTTTGTGTGTGTGTGTTTTAGCTCATCAGCTATCGTTAGTGTATTTTATGTGTGGTCCAAGACAATTCTTCCAATGTGGCCTAGGGAAGCCAAAAGATTAGACACCACTGAAGTAGCTGATATGTAAAAAACGGAATTGGATATATGCCATGTGTGTCAGTGTCTATCTAAGGTGTCAAAGTTAAGTGAAATGTGAACATAGAACGTGGAACATTGCACAGTGTTGCCATCTGCAAGCACTCAATGTTCACTCTAAACTGCTACACCTACTCCATTACCTATTATGCCATTTCTCTAGCAATTTTTCCCCATTTGATATTTTACAAATCTAAAATACTGGAAATGCATAGCAGTGAAACTCCTATGAAGTAAACATTCTGCTACTGCCTTCTATAAAAATGTCTCCTTCAAAGATATCTGTTGTAGTTATACGGTATAAAAGGCATCTTAGATGTGCTGAAGACTTTCCAAACTGAGTGTTACCAGAAAGATTCTTCCCCTGAGTCAAAAGCCATTTCTTCTGTGCCTATCCTCCTTCTCCCACAATCAACAGTTCCCTGACTGGAGTAATGTTAAAAAAACAAAACAAAACAAAACAAAAAAAACCTCTGCTTGGCTACCTTCTGGGGTTTTTACAATTTGCCAGTTTTATGCACATGTGAGTTACCAAAACACATGGCTTCCTATAAAACTAGCATTGTAAACACCTCAAATTCTATGTTTATATTTTTATAGATGAACTTTCTAATATGCCTTTAAAGTTAAAAAGCACTTATATGTACAGAAATTACATACTCAACTAGAAAAAAATTTGGCTGTTCATATGTAGAAGGTATAATTTATCACACAGCTCAATTATCAAAAAAACTAGAGAGTTAAACTGAACTTACCTGGATTTTGAATTCTCTAATTCTATGAACCTAGACCACAGTGTACTAACCAGATATACTGCAGTCTAAGTTCATAGAATCAGAGAATATATATATATGAATCATAATTTTATATATTTTATATTTATATATAATTTTATTTTTTATTTCCATAGATTTTGGGGGAACAAGTGGTGTTTGGTTACATGAATAATTTCTTTAGTGGTGACTTCTAAGATTTTGGTGCACCCATCACCTGAGCAGTGTACACTGTACCCATGTGTAGTCTTTTATCCCTCACCCCCATCTCACCCTTTCCTCCAAGTCCCCAAAGTCCATTGCCACAGTACATATTTTTAATCAATGCCTACTGTCCCTGAATCTTCAGTCCCACATCCTGCCCTCCAGGGGAGAACCATGGAGCATAATCAGAAAGTCTACCCAAAAACTTGAATAAGGAGACTAAAGGCAGACTTTCATATTACTAAATTAAAATATGGACATTGTCCGCTGAAGCTAGTAGCTTCAAAGAACTAACATTGAAACCAACCAGGTCCCTATGGTATAACTAATGCCCTCATAAATCTTCAGATGAGAACCACTTGACAAATATGGAGGAGGACTGTGCTCAATACAAACTTTAAGAAGCAGCCTCTTTCTGTTAAAACCCACAAAAGAGATGCAGAAAGGAGACACACTACTATGACAGAGACTTCCCTAGAAGCCTTTCTGCTCTCATTGCCTATTTTTCACCCTTAGAAGAAATGAGAGAAGTGGGGAAGCAAATAGACTCACAGTTAGCATTTGTAATGTGTTGGTGTAGGTGGGTGTTGTGTGGTAACCCAATTGTAATGCAAATCTTTTACCTGTGAAAATCAAACACGACAAGTTTGCTGACACACTCAACTGAGTAATACCTGGAATTATATCTCAGTTGGAGTGGTTTAGGTTAGGTATAGAATAGTATTTTAGAAGTGGATATTTTGAGGGAAGCCCTTAGATAATTTAGTAGACAGGTTAGAAATACAGATATGTCTGTCTTCATAGAAGCAGATACAGGTGGACAGTCCAGTTTTGAATGACATCACCATTATTTTTAAAGTAAGCTACATAAGAGTTTAATTGTAGAACCTAGACAATGGACTTATCAATATTCACTATACAATTATTTCAACTTTTCTGCATATTATAAATTTTTATAACAAAATGTTGAACCAGGTGGAGGGGAACTCAAGCCATACAGAAGGAGTTAGTCCACTGGGCTCAGTTTATCATGTACTACATTTGACCCCAACACACACTGGTAATGTAATTGAGCAGCCTCAGTCCAAAGATGATCTAAATGTTTTCCCAGGTTTGAATGCATGAGCTCACTTCTGACCATGAGTACAAACTTTAACACCAAAGCATTTTAGAAAATAGTCAATAACCCCTCATGACTGGGTAAATTTCTGTGGCTCTACACATCCATTCATCTTTATTCTTTACACAGGAAGCCAGAGTCATAGTAAAAAAGACCTGAGCTTTGAATTATAGCTCAGATCTCTACCCCACTGCTTATATACTGACTGATATGATTTGGCTGTGTCCCCACCCAAATCTCATCTTGGATTCCCACGTGTTATGGGAGAGACCTGGTGGGAGGTAATTGAATCATGGGGGCAGGTCTTTCCCATGCTGTTCTCGTGACAGTAAGTCTCATGAGATCTGATGGTTATTATAAGGGGAAGTTTTCCTGCACAAGCTCTCTCTCTTTGCCTGTTCCCATCCATGTAAGATGTGACTTGCTCCTCCTTGCCTTCTTCCATGATTGTGAGGCTTCCTCAGCCATGTGGAACTCTAAGTCCAATTAAACCTTTCTTTTGTAAATTGCCCAGTCTCAGGTATGTCTTTATCAGCAGCGTGAAAACGGACCAACACGCTGACCAAACCTCCTGATCCTCTCCCCATACAATAAGAAAAACCAAGATACTAATTTCCATTTTATACAGTTGATATAAGTATTAAATAAACAGATTTTTATAATTCTAAGCACAATATGAACATAGCATACGAAACTTTTGGTTAATGATTCCACATTGACTGAGCCTCTCCCAGGCAAAAGTTTGTCTAGAACTTTTTAAGTTGCTTTTAGTCAGTGGGATGTGAAATTATCATCATTATTATTTCGTCAAGAATGATGAAAATATAAATTCTGTTAACCAGACTCTGTCTTCATTAAATTTGTACATCTAAAAGTAAAATATTGAGTTGCTGAATAATGACCCCAAAGTATCTAAAATTCCTGAAGTTTCTACCGAATCATGTAAGTGCAATGAAGAGAAGGAAAAAGGAAAGACAAGCTGTCTGCTCTCCTAAAACTCAGCTCCATCTCACCCTACCTTCTATTTTATTCATCAAGATATGGAGAAAGAGAAAACAGGAAGAGATAAATCTTATTAAAAGGAGTTAATTCTTTTTCTGTAGCACTTATTTTTGTTTTTTTTCTGAGACGGAGTTTCGCTCTTGTTGCTCAGGCTGGAGTGCAATGGCGCAATCTTGGGTCACCACAACCTCTGCCTCCCAGGTTCAAGCGATTCTCCTGCCTCAGCCTCACGAGTAGCTGGAATTACAGGCATGCGCCACCACACCCGACTAATTTTGAATTTTTTTTTTAGTAGACACGGAGTTTCTCCATGTTGGTCAGGTTGGTCTCGATCTCCCAACCTCAGGTGATCTGCCCACCTCGGCCTCCCAAAGTGCTGGGATTACAGGTGTGAGCCACCGCGCCTGGCCTCTTTTTTTTTTTTTTAACCCAGTAATGTTAGAAGTCTATGCACTTCAGATAAATAGAGATTTAATGAACCCAAATGCTAATGGAGCACAGTTATTTTTGTCACTACCTACATAATTATTTTATAACATACATATGAATTAGAAAATAAGAAAGAATCTAATATGCTGAAGGCAATGAAATATGTTAACAGTGTGAGGAAATTTACCAATTATATTCAGAAATTCATGTTATTTTAAAATTCAGCATGACAGTTTTTCTTCAGGATAATAAAAGAGAATTTTGGCTTTAAATACGGCTAAAAATACTGCTAAGAGTTAATGAGAGAAATAAAAATTAGTTACTATTATATTATTAGTCTTGTTGGGGTGGCTAAAATGCAGTATGTATCAGATGCACTGGTTGCCATGGTGTATTTTGTTGCATTCTTCAAACAGAGTATAAAACAGTTTTGTAACCAATAACAAGAGTTGAAAGAATGAATTCTACTGCACAGATTGCAAAACAGCTTTTTCATCTCTCTTTTTTTCTTGAACCACCAGGAGGAGCCACAAAATGTATACTAAATTATGGGATTTTTTTTAGAATCGCTTAACTGAAAGGTGTAAACAGTATGTTCTTAGTAGTATAATTTTGACTTTGACTAGTTTTTATGTCATTTTTTCCTATCTACAGGGCCCAGCTTCCAACAGTGATTGATTGGTCACATGAGAGTCACAGATCACACCCGCAGTGCCCTCTATCCTCTCTGAATCTTTGAAGGTCTCTTGTTAGCTCTCTTCAGCTTTCTTCTAGGACATAGGCACTATAAGTTCCCCCTTAGATTAAGATATTTTACCAAATAACTTCAATAATTTTTTAAAATTTCTTGTAGCAACTCAATTCTATTTTTCAAGAACACAGCAATAACTATATGTTTTTAAAATTAGAAAGCTTCATTTGTTGAGAACAATTATCTGCTTACACTACCGAGTGGATTTTCAGAATTGGCTAAATTCATATTCTTCATACAGATTAGATTACTCTGCCTTTTTTATTACTTTGTATTGATATTCTACAGAATAATCTGACTTTTCAGCACTTGTCAAAGATGATAAGCATGTCTCAAAATTTAATTCTGGAGATTATTCACCTCTAACTGGAGCCATTTTTCTAAAATGGTTTATTTTTAAAATAAAGTAAAATAAAATAAGATTTTCATAATTTAAAAAATTTTTTTCCTTCTTTTAACTCCAGCATTTCCAAACTCTTTTTTTATTCACAGGCCAAAAATCTATTTTTTGCAGAACATGCTGAGAAATGCTGAGTTTGCTGAAGCTTTTTTTAAACATTTAAACCTTGTCTCAGTTTAACTAGAAAGAATTAAGGGAAGGGTCACTGCTGTTCTCTGTGTCAAAATGAAAGTTTCACTGCTTCTATAAACATCATGTTGATAGGGACTACTGTTGAAAGAGACAGAAACCCCTTCATACCCCCACACCCAGGAAGTTGTATCTTATGATTGTTGAATTAATACTGTTAGGGTCACAAAATCTGGCCCCCACACAACCTTGGAATTTGGGGATTTGTTTTAAAGAAAGAGGCATTACTTCACAATTCCAAATTCTTATCTCTAGCCCAAACTTCCTTTCTTTAGACCTTCAAATACTGCAGCATCTTTTTTCTTTTCCACTAAAGCTGGTATTTCCCTATGCTTCTTCCTTAGGGATATCAGCAAAAGGATTAACTGCAATACTCCACTACCAGAACAGAATTCACTAACTTCTTGTCAAGCCAGTTCCTTCTTCTGATTTTATTACATCTGTTAAAAGAACCATCACCCTACTAGTCCTCTCAACCTGAAACTTTAGTCTGTCATTCTTTCCTTTATTTCTAATCCATGAAGGTACTAAATCCCATGGTTCCACTTCTGCAAGGTCGCTTTCATTCCAGGTTATCGCCCTAATCCAGACCTTCTCCTATAAAACTCTTCAAACAGCCTCCTAACTGTTCTCAATCTGCTTCTCTCCTCCTCCTCTTCATCTCCTGTATTTCCACTGGTTAGTTTTCATGAAGGCAACTGTGACATTTCTGTACATAAATCTCTGATATCTTGCCATTGCCTACCAATTCAAACACCAACTGGCATTCTGCCTAGGATTTCTACTCTGCAATTTCATACCCAAATTACTTGTCCAACTCATCCTTCCCTTAATCATATGCCAGTGGAGCCTTGAGCATGCACTTCACTTGAGCACATCTCTGCCACTGTTATCTGAAATGTTCTTCCTCCACACTCTTCCTTACATCTCCTTCCAGATCCATCTCAAATAGTTACACTTTCAGCCTGAGGCACGATGTAGTGAAATGGTGAACACAAGTGTATACAAGCCTTGTAATCAGGCAGATCTTCGTTTATAACAACTCTGCCTCTTATCAGCTGTAAGTTCTTGGGCAAACTCGCTGATACTTACTGCCCTCATGTGTTATTAAGCAGCCAATCATAAGCTTCCAATTTGCTACATGTGTTTTTCACAAGAATTAAATGAAACACACGCTTGCTTCTGACACATGAACATTACCATTATGACTGAAATCTTTCCCAGTTTCCTATATTCTGAAATGATATCTCTCAATTAAAAATTTCACAACTTAAAAATTGTACTTTATAGTCAGCTGTAATAACAGAAATATATTCTGCCCTGAGCACCTCAAAGAAAAAGACTACAGCCCTGTTAGCATTTGCTAGAGCGCTTACACAATATTTTGATTAGAGCATTCAGTCCATATATGTTTAAATGAATTGAGGTGACATAGTTAAGAAGGGTTCTCATTTGAGATACTTTTTTCACAAGCAGAAATAGATGTCCCTCTTCATTTGCCATTCACAGCAATCTATTGTTGATGGCAGCGACAGCCCATCCAGAGTGGCCGCTGTGAAAAAGCTGGCTGCAGCGGGAGAGGTGCGGCCGGGGTTGCACACTCCATGGGGCCAGAGGGAGCCCAGAACAGGGGGAGCCCCAACCCCACCGAGTTTGCGGCAGGAGCCCACGCTCTTGGTCAGGCTGCAGCCACCCAGCCACAGCTCCAAACCCAGGTAAGCCCCTCCACCTGCAGGCTCAGAAGCGCCTGTTCCCACTCCCTGGCCTATCCCCACTCTCGGTGCCCCCTCTGATGTGGAGCAAAGTTGAGGTCGAGCCCAGGTGCTGTCGCAGCACAGCTGGGTGTGCACGTGCTCGGGGCAGGAATGACATGCCAGCCCCCTGCTGCCTCAGGCCCCTTTGGACTTTGGGCGCTGACGGGTGTGGAAGAGGGGCCGGGGGAGTGGCTGAGGGCAGCTCTGCCTGGGCCTGCAGGTAACCCTCAGCACAAACAGGCTGGGCGCGTGGACTACATGTTGATGTCAGGACGGAGACTGGTTACTGGGTGGAAAGGGGCGGGTTTCCGGAGAAATCTCACCTTAAAGCCAGGGAGGGCCTGAAGCCTGGGGCCAGGCTGCCAGTTCCAGACAGAATCTGCCTCGGAAACTGAGAACTTATCATGCTTTTTCCGAGCCCGCCCATGGTCCCCCACGGACCAATCAACATGCACTTTCTCCCTCCTGAGCCCATAAAAACCACCGGACCCAGCTAGACTCACACAGATGTCAGGACTATCAGCTGCAAGAAGGAGCTACCCACTTCGGATGTCCTAAACTTGTCAGGACAATCTGCCTGCAGAAAGTGGCTACCCATTTCGGGTCTCCTGATAACTGTTCTGTCGCTCAATGAAGCTCCTCTCTGCCTTCTTCACCCTCCAGTTGTCCACATACCTCATTCTTCCTAGACATGGGAAAAGAATTCGGAACCCACCAAAAATTTGGGACCTGCCATTTGGCAAGCCTGAAAGAACTGTAAGACAAACAGGGCTGAAACTTGCCCCCTGCTCACCAGGTTGCAGGTGATGAGGAGAAAAGAGCTGCAGCCCTTTGGGGAGCCCAGACCTAGGGCCTCTCTGAGCGAGGGCTGTGACACCATCTTTGGGGCTCTGCAGCTTCCAAGCATCTTTGGGGCTCGGAAGCTCTCCAAGCTTCCAGGCACCACCACGTTCCCAGGTACCCACCTTGGAAGCCGCTTGTGGTACATCTGGTCCAGCCACAGCCTCGCATAGAGCTGGCACCTGTACCAGCATTTGGCGCTGCCTGCCTTGCTGCAGCCGGCACACCTGATTGTGCTCAGTGGTCAGACCCCACACTCACTCACACACCCCTCGCCACTCTGCACCTGGCTCGCCCTTGGCAGGTATGGGATCTGGGCTGGTAGCACGAGCCAAGCACAGCCTGCTGGGCCAAGTGGGCAGAACAAGCCCAGCAGGCCTGAGCAAAACTCAGGCAAAGGTGCTGATGACCACAGAGGTTTCCGGCTGGAAAAGCAGCACCCAAAGGATCCTGTGACATTGTTATGCTATTATTATTTCTATTGCAAAATATGGACACCTGGTCCCCGCGAAATAACCTACTCAAGCTCACGTTAGTGATCTACAGAGTCAAGACATGAGCCTACACAGTTGGCTCCAGTAACAGCACCCCGAGCACATTCTATGGTCTCTTTAGAGTAAAAAGGTCAAATGACCATGTCAAATTCATCATTGTTGAGGCAGTTTCAAATTGGTAAAATTATAGGCTTAGAAGCATTAAGTCACTGGGAAATTCTTTAATGGTATGGAAACAACCCAAATGCCCACTGAGAGGTAAATGGATAAATGTGGCATAGAGATACAGTGGAATATTATTCAGCCTTAAAAAGGAAGGATATTGAGATACATGCCACAATATTGATAAACCTTGAAGACATAACACTAAGTGAAATAAGGCAGGCACAAAAGGACAAATACTATGATTCTGCTTACCTGATATACCTAGAATAACCTAATTCAGAGAGTTGGAAAGGAGAATGGTGGTTTCCAGGCACTAAGAAAAGCAGGAAACTGGGCCTTACTATTTAATGTGTACAGAGTTTCAGTTTGGGAAAATGAAAGAATTCCAGATTGTGATGGTTGCAAAGCAATGTGAATATACCTAATCCACTGTACACTTATAGGAAGTTTTATGTTAAGTATATCTTACTATGATACAAAAAAGTGAAACAAAATAACATTGAGAATTCCCAGGAAGAGAAAATTTTAAATGAAACTAACAGAAAACAAACTTTTTTTTTTTTCTTGAGACAGAGTCTTGCTCTGTCACGCAGGCTGCAGTGCAGTGGTGCAATCTCGACTCACTGCAACCTCTGCCTCCCAGGTTCAAGCAATTCTCCTGCCTCAGCCTTCCAAGTAGCTGGGATTACAGGTACCCACCAACACACCTGGCTAATTTTTGTGTTTTAGTAGAGACGGGGTTTCACCATGTTGGCCAGGCTGGTCTCAAACTCTTGACCTCAGGTGATCCACCTACCTCGGCCACCCAAAGTGCTGGGATTACAGGCGGGAGCCACAGCACCCAGCCCAGAAAACAAACTTTTAAAAAGACTAATAATTATTTTTTGCCTGAATCTTATTTAAAAATTCATTCATTCCAGGGAAATGGATGAAGCTGGAAACCATCATCCTCAGCAATCTAACACAGGAACAGAAAACCAAACACTGCATATTCTCACTCATAAGTGGGAGCTGAACAATGAGAACACATGGACACAGAGAGGCGAACATCACATACCGGGGTATGTAGGTGGTTGGAGGGAAAGGGAAGGGAAAGCGTTAGGAAAAATACCTAATGCATATGGGGCTTAAAACCTAGATGATGGGTTGATAGGTGCAGCAAACCACTATGGTACATGTATACCTATGTAACAAACCTGCATGTTCAGCACGTGTCCCAGAACTTAAAGTAAAAAATAAAATAAAACAAAAATAAAAATTTTTTTTAAATTTATTTATTCATGGTTATTAAATGTTTAAAGGAGAATTGAGTAAAGGTGGATATTAGAAATAATAATCACACTTAAAAGAAATTCATGAAAGACATTACACTCAATTCAGATTCACTTTTCAATTTTCTTTATATCTTAAAATTAATATAAAACATTTCTTAAAATTGAATTTCCCAAAGTACTTTCTAATTAGTTTGTACCCTGTTGGAATAAAAGTGTACCCTGCTATTGTTAATTTCAACAATATTCTTTAAAGAAGAAAGGTAATTCATAATAAATAACTGAAAAGTAATTTTTTCCACACAGAAAACAGCCAAGCAATTTGACATCATCAACTCCTTATTTTTTTAAGATTACAGTAAAGATAAAAGAAAGTTACATGGCCAGGCGCGGTGGCTCACGCTTGTAATCCCAGCACTTTGGGAGGCCGAGGAGGGCGGATCACGAGGTCAGGAGATCGAGACCACGGTGAAACCCCATCTCTACTAAAAATACAAAAAATTAGCCGGGCGTGGTGGCGGTCGCCTGTAGTCCCAGCTACTCGGAGAGGCTGAGGCAGGACAATGGCGTGAACCCGGGAGGCGGAGCTTGCAGTGAGCCGAGATTGCACCACTGCACTCCAGCCTGGGCGACAGAGCGAGACTCCGTCTCAAAAAAAAAAAAAAAAAAAAAAAGGAAGAAAGTTACATGAATACAATTTAATTCCTACTATTTTCTCTTTTCATAAAAATCAGTAAACATGTGGCCCAGTATAAACCATTCTTTTAGAAAGGCAAACCCCCACTTCATTTAAGAAAAGAAAACCAAATGAAAGAGTGGAACAAAGAATTCCTGCTTTCTAGTCTTCTGAATTAAATCTGGTTCAACAGAGACTTACAAGAACTTACAACTGACAAACCCCAGCACGAGATGCCAGGGATGCAAAGATAAGTGAGGTCACCCTTTCTACTTGCTTTCAAGGAAATGAGTCCAAGGAGGATATAAACATGTACTTAAATACATCTCTGCATTGTGGGTAAAGATTCTAAGGGCAGACTTCACTGTAAAGGTAGATTCAAAGTACAGCAGGGTCACAAAGAAGTAGTCAGCACTAAGCGGTAATGTTTTGGGAGCTCTCTTAAAGGAAAAAAAAAAAAACAAGCCTCTCTGGTTTGGAATGGATGTCTTTAGGAAAAAAAAAAAAAAGCAAATACAGCATGAATATCACCTTACATTTCTACTATCAGTTTACATTTCATTTTAAAATTAATTAAGCAGTTCTCATACACTACTGAGTGAAACAGCCCTACAATTATTCCCATATTGCAGATGAGGAATGTGCCTCTCAGAGAAGTAGTTAGCTAAAAATTCGACAACCAGGCTGGGTGCCGCAGCTCACGCCTGTAATCCAGCACTTTGGGAGATCAAGGTGGGAGGATCACCTGAGGTCAGGAGTTCAAGACCAGCCTGACCAACATAGTGAAACCCCATCTCTACTAAAAATACAAAAATTAGCCTGTCGTGGTAGTGTGCACCTGTAATCCCAGCTACTCAGGAGGCTGAGGCAGGACAATCGCTTGAACCTGGGAGATGGAGGTTGCAGTGAGCCAAGGTCGTGCCTCTGCATTCCAGCCTGGGTGACAGATTGAGACTTTGTCTAAAAAAAAAAAAAAAAATTCCACAGCCAGTAATACCTAGGGCTATGTATGATAAACTCTTTTAATTCCTAAGCTGCTTTGTCACTGAAACTGTTTCACACCAGCATGCTCACAAAAGGAAGACGTAGAGAATTTGTGGATTGCAGGGAAAAAATGACATAAAATGAAAAAAAATGTCAGAGCATGTGTGAGCATATTCAATTTTCAAATTGAAAAATATACCAATTAAATACAAGGTAGGAGCAACTACTTAGGCAGCTGAGGCTTTCTGAATAATAACAAATTAAACATAAACTAAAACCAGACACAGACTGATCATATCCAAATGTACCCATAGATGGTACCCATCTATCACTTTTAAAGAATTCCCTTAAAAGGAATGAACTGGAGCTCTAATCTAATAATCTGATATTTTAAATGATATATCTGATCATCATAATACAGAGGAACTGCCTCAGAGATCTGTTACCTGATTATTGTCAAAATTAAAGGGAAGCATTTGGGCAAAAAAGAAAGGAATGGAGGACTGCAAGAAGGAGATTACTTGCTTCCAGTCCTGCTGCATATTATTTATAGAAGAAATAAAAATTAGAGTGGTTGATGGTATTTGCTTTCAATTCCTAGGTCACGTTGGATAAAACTGTCAGCCAGCTCTCCCCTTTTGATTTATTTCCTTCAGTTTAATTAAACCCGTTTTTCTGTAATATTGAATACATCAAGCAGTGAAAAATTATTTAAAGTTGTGTATAATATTTTCCAAAATGTTTTTTAGATCCAATATTTTTTTCCTTTCAAGTAACCTTTCATATGTACCTCAACCATACTTGATAATCTGAAAGTACTGAAGAGTTTTTTTTATTTGAAGGAATAATTGGCATCTTCAAATTCACTCTAGCAAAAAATAAAATTGTTGAAATAATAATCATCATGAACTTAGGAAAATTATGATTCCTGCTAAGTGAACATAAACATCAACAGAATACACTCATAGTTCACAGGTAGCTAAATGGAAGTTCCTAAGCAGTATATTCCTTCACCAAAAGATAACCTCAGACAGGTAAGTGCCGATATAGATTTTTCTCAAAAGGGAAAAACGGGCATTTTCCAGACTTGATGAAAAGCAACGTGATATATGAAAGGTACTGGGCTGAGAGTAGGTAACAGTTCTAATACAGATTTATTTTTTACCAAATGTTTTACTTTGTTATCTTGAAACTATAGTTAACCCATTTGAAAATGAAAGCATCAATTTAGACAACCCGAAAAATTCCTTTCTATGTCATTTTCTTCTTTCTTTCGATAATCCTTCTTCCCTACTTTCAAGCAGGCATAGGCCACGCCTGTGTTCACTTTTTTTTTTCTTTTTCTATACTTTTACCAGGGCAAAAATAGGAGCTAAATGAGAAGAGGGAAAAAAACAGAGAAGACATTTCTATGAAGAATGCAAGTTCTCTACAGAAAACTAGCTAGGGAAATTCAGACCAATTTGTTAATCTTTCTAAACTTCATTGCCTTTTCCTACAAAGTGAAATAATGAAATTTTCCTGAGGATAAAGGAGATAATCCATTTGCACTTCCTGATGCATAGAAAGCACTTAATAAATTCTGAATACTACTGCTATTGTTGATTTCCAGTGGGGAGACGGAAGAAGCAGCAGCTCTGGTCCAAGTTCAACTATATCATCTCTTCCTTCCTTTTACTTCATTTTCCCTCTCTTCACAGAAATCTTACAATTCTGTTTTTTGATGTGTGCTTATCTAAATGGAATACCAGGTAGTAGGTTAATTTAGTAACAAAAGAAAGTAGTCCTTTTGGGTTAGCATTTGATGCTGTAGTTGATTCAATCCCTCTCACTCTTTACATTAGACACAGGAAATTAGCAGGGTCCCCTTTTAATGGAAAACATTTTCTTGCTAAATCTGTATTGCTTTCCAATTTAGGCCCTTGTCATTGTGTTCCCACAAATGACACAATTTAACAGTGCATGGGTGGATTCTCTAGAGACTGAGAAGGTTCATGAAAATATTCATAAGAGAGGTGTGTCATTTCCCCTCAGCACTACCCACTGCACCCAATTTAGAAAGACAAACTCCCAGCAGATGGGTCTCCTGGCCTCTTTCCAATACATAATTTAAATTGTTTTTCAAAGACACTACAAATCAAAAGCTGATGCTGCAAACAATTTATGTGTTTCAGAGAATCAAGTGACAAGGTCAGTGTACAGCACTGCTTTAATTATTATGCCTTTTAATGACTTGCTTTTTAGTGTGATAGCTTGTAGAATGAGTAGTTTTGGGTTTTCTTGGATTGTAATAAAACATTTTTTATTTTCCACCATCTATCCAGTCAGATGGACTGTGGCTAACCCCTAACAACAGTGCAGTGGCCCATAAGAAATAAGTTTCAGATTTTAATTCAGTTCCTTAATGGAGAACTAACTACTTTACACAACCCATCACCCAAAGTATGACCATTTGGACTGAAGAAACAATAGCTAGAAGTGGCCTTGCATCTGCATTATTTAACATTTCAGTCACTATCCTAAATTACAGCAGAAGAAACATGCTTATTAAGTTTGCATAGAAAGCCAGGCTGGGAAGGAAGGCAGAGGATAGCATCTGAGAAAACACTTACCAGCTCTCTATGATCATGTCCATTTGGATCCTTTATCAAAAGCAACACAACTAAACTCAGTAAAGAGAGAACAGACAGCAGGATGGAAAGAGAAGATGGAACAGTGCTGAACTAGTCAGAAGCTCTGCAGTCAAAGACTTAACTCTGCCATTTGCTACATACACGTACATCTTGAGCACATCACTTTGCTTTTATATCTTAGTATATCTTAATTTGCCAACTATAAAGAGTGATAAAAATGCCCTGCCACGCCTATTTGCTAGAGTTTTGTGAAAATTAAACTGCATCTTCTTAATTTTCAAAATAAAATCATGAAATACGTGCATTTCAATCTCTGAGGTTAAGGTTACTTTCCCTGGAAAAAGTTTTTTTTTTTTTACAGTGCAAATGATTTCTTTTATTTCAATAGTTTTTGGAGTACAGGTGGTTTTTGGTTACACAGATAAGTTCTTTAGTGGTGATTTCTGAGATTTTGAAAGCACCTATCACCCAAGCAGTGTACACTGTTCCCAATAAGTAGTCTTTTATCCCTCACTCTCCTCCCAGCCTTACCCCTCAAGCCCCTAAAGCCCATTATGTCACTCTTACACCTTTGCATCCTCATAGCTTAGCTCCCACTCATAAGTGAGAACATACACTATTTGGTTTTCCATTCCTGAATTGCTTCACTTAGAATAATGGCCTCCAGCTCCATCCAAGTTGCTGCAAAAGACATTGTTTCGTTTATTTTTATGGCTGAGTAATATTCTGCGGTATATATATACCATGTTTTCTTTATCCACTCGTTGGTCAATGAACACTTAAGTTGGTTCCATATCTTTGCAATTGCAAATTGTGCTGCTATAAACATGTATGTGCATGCGTCTTTTTCAAATAATGACTTCTTTTTCTGGAAAAATCTTATTGAGGAAATTATATGTGTGGAAGGGTATTAGATTACTATCACACCCCATATTTGCTATATGTACCATCCTATGTATGTGGCCACCTCTTAACCCTTCTCACCCAGGCCCTCCCGCAGCTTAACATAACACCTGTACACTGACAACTCCCAAACACTTATCACCAGGCCCAGGCTCTCCTCTAAACTTCAGTCTACCTGACATCCAAACTTAGATGTCTAAGAAGCACAGAGAATTTTATATAATAACAGTAGTAATTGCAGTGATCACATGGACACAGGGAAGGGAACATCACACACTGGGGCCTGTCGAGGGGTGAGGGGCAAAGGGAGGGAGAGCATTAGGACAAATACCTAATGCATGCAGGGCTTAAAACCTAGATGACTGGTTGATAGGTGTGGCAAATCACTATGGCACATGCAGACCTATGTAACAAACCTGCACGTTCTGCACATGTATCCTGGAAGTTAAAGTAAAATAAAAAAATAATAATAATTACAGTGATCACAATAGCATCTACAGTCTATTGGTCACTGACTTTATACCAAGCACTGTGCTACATACATTTTAAATATCAATTTATTTTTCTTGCCCTGGCAAGACCACGTCTCCTCCCTTAACACTACCCTTGGCAGAATAGTAAAAGGGGCCCACCAATCCTTGAATGATTCTTGTACATCTCTTTGATAATGAGTAATTGCCAGAGATGGTTCAAGTAGGTGCATCTTAAAGTCAGATAATTATCTTGTGCTCACTTTTTTCTCACTCCACCATTGCCCCACTGGAATCATTTTCCATGGGTGGATTTTAATGTTATGTCTGAGTCTTTTATCACAGGGTACATTGAGGAAATAGCCCTATGACATCTGTTACTGCATCCTGTTTTTGAGGACCGTGGCATGTGTAATTCCAAGCCTCTGTCCCTCCACCCCTAATATGAAGCTCCTCAAGATAAACTTGTCTTTCTCTTAAAAGAAATGTATTTCTTCTTTCCAACGAAGGAAACAATGTATTTCTTCTTTCCAACCATAAAGTCTTCTAGCCTTTTATATATTCTGTTCACTTTGGCTGCCAGAAAATTCACGACACTTTTCAAACAGCAATTACAATATGGCCCTTATAGCCTACGTACTTATGTTCTATTTTCCATATTGGTCTTGGTTACTCACACTAATTTTGTATTATTTCTCAGAAAAATTTTCTGAATCTTGGAAATAGGCAAATGAGATTACTAGGTATGCTTTTAGTGCAGTGCTGGGCTTGACTTTCTACTTAGTGGCTGTTTACAACTCAGTTGGGACAGGTTACCTTGTAGATTTTGTGCAGTAGAAATGCAAATAAAGTCTGTCTGGTGGAACCTAAGGTATGCTTTATGGCTTTGTTGGGCATTAACCAATTTTATATCTAATTCAGCAATAATAAGTTGCAATAAATCTAATACAAATCAAGTGCTCTTTGGACCAGTTTTTAATATTTTGCTGGTTCCCTCATCAATTAATAAAATAAATAAAATTTGTGATATGTGTTCATTTTAAATTTTCATGAGTCAGATTTTTCCCTTTTTAAAAGTATTCTTTAAGATATTTTATGTAATCATGATTTTTATTTCCCATTTATATTTTCCCCTTTTACCTGTATTTTAAATTAATTTCTAAATGATGAATAAAAATTGTATATACTTATGATGTGCAACATGATGTTTTGAAATATTATGCATTGTGGAATGGCTAAATCAAGCTAATTGACATATGCGTTACCACATATACTTATCATTTTTTCAGTGGGGCACTTAAAATCTACTATTTTCCTGATTTTCAAGTATACAATACATCGTTATTAGCTATAAGCATCATATTCTACAAGTTCTAGATTTCTTGAACTTCTTCATTCTGTCTAACTGAAATTTTATACTTTTGACCAAAATCTACCCACTCTCCCCACCATTAAATAAATATAGATATATATGTGTATATATAGTTATAAGCTGCCCTGAAACATTTGTAGAATAAACCTATGTAGAAATAAATTAAAAGAAGTGGGCAGATCACAAGGTCAGGAGCTCAAGACAAGCCTGGCCAATATGATGAAACCCAATCTCTACTAAAAAATACAAAAATTAGCCGGGCATGGTGGTGCCCACCTGTAATCCCAGCTACTTGGGAGGCTGAGGCAGGAGAATTGTTTGAACCTGGGAGGCAGATGTTGCAGTGAGCCAAGATTGCACCACTGCACTCCAGCCTGGGCAATGGAATGAGACTACATCTTTAAAAAAATTAATTAATTAATTAGTTAAAATGAAATTACATATATGAGCATGTATGTGACAGCACCAAACAAATATGTTACTCTTAAATTTATATGTCTTGCCAGGCATGGTGGCTCATGCCTGTAATCCCAGCACATTGGGAGGCCGAGGCAGGCAGAGTTCGAGATCAGCCTGGCCAACATGGTGAAACCCCATCTCTACTAAAAATACAAAAAAATTAGCCTGGTGTGGTGGCAGGCGCCTGTAATCCCAGCTACTTGGGAGGCTGAGGTATGAGAATGGCTTGAACCTGGGAGGCGGAGGTTGCAGTGAGCCGAGATAGCACCATTGCACTCCAGCCTGGATGACAGAGTGAGACTCTGTCTCAAAAAAAAAAAAAAAATTATATGTCTCTAGATTAACAGTATTGTTACATAAAACAATATGACAGGGGCTTGCATCAAAAACTGTTTGGAATTAGACTTTAGTCTTCTCATACTTATCACTAGTGAGTCTCACTAGGATAAATCACTAGTGAGACTAAAGTACTCCTACAGAGCTCAGCTTACATATGAGAAAATATAACACATATTATCAAATATAAAAGGAGATTGCTGCATAACTGTTACCCATATCTACCATGGACAGAACAAGAAGATACTGGCTCACTCTACAGCGCAAATCTGGGTTAGATGTAAGAATGAATATTCTATAAACAAGATATCCTAAAATATTTTGAAAAAACTGGCTAGATACGGTTTGCTTGAGTTTTTCTCCTCCATGCTATCCAATTCCTATTCTGCCACTTCAGAGCATTGGTCTCAAGCTCAGAACACAACCTCCTCTTCCCCCTTTTCACTCTTTTCCTCCCTAGTCTTCATTTTCTTTAAGCCTTCCCTGGAGAGCCTGAACTTGTAGAAGCAGCAAAAGGTGTCGACATTAAAGTCCGGGGGGAAACCAATGGCATAAATCAGAGAGAAAGGCAGAAGATAAGAACTAAAGAGAGAAATTTGGAAGTAAGGGAAAATTGTGGACTAGGCCAACCTAAATGAATGCCTATAGATAGGTAGTCAGCAAATGGCAGACTCTTCCTCAAGAGAAACGAGATGTTGCAAATCCAGGCAAAAGAGTGTTCAGGGAATATCTATGGGCTTTAAAACTAAGTGGAACTGCAAGTAATTCTCATTAACAGAGTTAGTGTGGATTCAAAAAGAGCTCCACTGTCTAGGGTCTGAAGGGTTTAGATACCATCATTTATTAACTGTAAATAAAGCCTTTGGAAAATACCTCCCAGAACCTCAGTGTTCTCATCAGTAGAATATAGGTAATCACATCTACCTTGCAAAATTATGTGGAGGATAAGACAACGTATACAAGGCCCTCAGCATAGTTACTGGACTATACACAGTGCTAGCTGAATAATTCTGATGTGTAATTTTTAGTAAGGAAGTGAGTCATTCTGAACTGAGACTTTGGGATGAATCTGAGGCCAAGACACAAAAAGACCTTGTTTCTCTAGGGATCTATTACCAAATTAAAATGGTATAAACAATCAATAAAATCAGTATAAGTAGAGAAATGAACAACTATAGGGCATGTAAAAATATTAAATTCTCCAGAACAGACTGTCCAATAATTTAACCCTATGCTAAGCTCATTAAATAATGAAGAATTGTGTCCCTATATAGAAATGGCAAATATTTTCTAATTTGGGATTCCCTCACATTGTAGTAAAAGCTGCTGCGAATGTTATAATGGTGGTTGCTATGGGCAACAGCAGTCACAATGTGGGAAAAGAAAAGGGAGAAAGAGAAAAAAAAACAAAAAGCAATGATTCTACAGGGAATGTGCCTTTGCAAAAACTCTACATCCTCACCCCTTTATGCTTAATTTTGGTGGCAGGATAAATTTACCAGAGACAACTGGAAGAAAAAATCTGGCCCAGAGTTCCACGAACAATTCATTCTTCAACCAAAGGCTGGCTCTTTTCTCTGGGATGGCCATCGTCTTCAGCCAAGGGTGTGGCATAGGGGAGATGAGATGGGAAATGGCACTGTCCAGCTGGTTGGATGGGCCTGGTCCCTGGGGAGTGACAGATGTCAGAGCCAGAGACCCAACATCTGAAAGAAAGTCTGTGGCTGAGAAGATCAATGCATCTGAACATTATTCAGCAGTACCACCACCTCTTTGAACCCTGTGCAGTAAGTTATACAGATCTCAGTTCAAGAATTATACTAAGCTGCTAATAATTAATGGTTCATCGGAAAGTCCTTCAAATGAATAAGCAATTGAAAAAAAGTTCAATGTTTCTGAAAGTTACACATTCCATGACTGGGCAAATCTCCCTGGAATAAAAAAGGTGAGAGGTTGGGGCAAAAAACATAAAAATCATCTAATTTTACCAACTAGTGGAAGTAATCAACTATCAAATACCAGGAAAAAAGATGTCTGTATGGTATATGAAATGGGTCAATCAGGAGATTTTTCTTTATGAAGGACAATGGATTCCACAGTCTTCCTTGATATATTCACAGACTTTTTGTCTTTTCAACTCAAGCTGAGAGGGGAAATGATTAAATATTAAAATAAGCAAGCTGCTATCTCTCTGTTTCTGCCACCCACACTAACAATTTTGCATTCAAGATCTGTCTGAGTGTGATTAAAGAGCTAAAAATGAAGGATCCAGCTAAAATAAAAACTGATATAACATCAAAAATATACAGATTTGACAGGATTTTTTTAAAGAAGACATTCAATCATTTAACGCTTTTGACTTACTACAAATTTTTGCAACACCTATGGTAACTTTGTTTTCACACCTTTGGGAAAGTATACATCATTTCAGTAACCCTTTTCACAGATTTTTTTAAAAGATAAAAGCCAGATAATAATGGGCCATTTTTATCATTTAAGTTACTATTTTGATTATCGAACAATGGAAAAATACTTCTGAAGCTCTAAACTAAATGGTGGTGAGGGAAAAGGTTATTACGCTGGGCTCTGCCGCTGCAAGTTTCAGCTCTGGAACACGATTATGTAACTTGGGAAAGTAGTTTAACTTCCTTCAGCATCATTTTGCTCACTTGTAAAAGGAAAAATTCAGATTAGTTTAATCTTGACTTTTGGCTTCCAGCCCCAGGAAGGCACAAGAGCTAATCCAGTCTTTATGCCTGCCAAGGGGGAGCCAAGATCATACACACATTCTCACAAATTGCACCCTCCTCAATGGTGCAGATGACACTACATTTACTTCTTTACTTGGAACTCAGTGCAACACCATCATATTTCAGGATTAAAAATTAATAAGGATTTATTTCATCAAGGGTTCAACTGAGAAAATTTCTAAATTCTCTATAGAGAATATATTTTCTCTTACTACTCAGAACTGCTTAATGTGTCCTAAGGACACCCCAAAATCACTCTTATACCAAAGGAACCAGCAATTTGCTTGACATGCTCCCCCCAAGGCTCTCATCAAGCTTTCTTACATTTATTGACAGTGCTCGCTCAAGCTGAAAATGAGATTTGACCATTCTGAAAGGAGAGGGTCAGAAGGAGTAATACCGTATTTAATAAGGTTTTACAGCATTTTATGCATTGTCAATCAAACATCATAGATCGAGATTTTTTTATCATTTAAAACAACTTCCTAATAGGTTTTAAAAAGGCTTATATAGAATATCTTTTCTATATCCATGATCTTACATATGATTATGGTTGTGATATCTAAATATAGACATCTTTAATTCTCTAAAAATCTATTCTAAGTACAAAAATGTTCACCATAACACTACTTAAAATGGAAAAATAAGCAACACTGATAAAGGAATATTTTCTGACAACAGTTACAAACGTGAAGAAACTCTTATTATAGAATTAAGTTAAAAGATTAATTTTTATATATGATTTTAAATTTGCTTTTAAAAAGTATGTGTATACACACACACGTTCATTTGAGAAGAACTGGAAAGAAAAACAAAACATCAACAGTATTTATCATGATTAATGCAAATAATTTTCTAAATGTTCTGCTAGTATTATGAACTACTTTTATAATGAAAAATATATATATTAAAAGAGTTATGCTCGAACTGCATAAACAAAAATTATTTTAGTATATTTCAATTTTTTAATGAGATATAATCTTTTATGAGTGTTAGAAGATATCAATTTAATCAAACATTTATAATGTAATTTGGATTTATAGTATAAATGTTCACAAAGAGAAGGAAACATGTCATAGTTTCTTTCTAAAGTACTTTGAATCCTAATTGATGCAGATTGTTAAATTATTATAATTGAAGATGTTTATAGATTTAGATTTTTTAAAGTTCTACACCTAACAATGTGAAAATATAGCCCTATTTAAATACGTTAAAATTAAGTTTTTCTAAATTTGAAAGTGTCATTAAAATACTTTTATGTCCTGCAATGTTTGTTTCCATTAAAAAGTTATTTTATAATTTTATAAAATCAGGCAATGAGTATTCTTATAAAATACATAAAATATAGTTAAAATATAGAATTACACTGTTTGCCATAACCAGAATATTACAACCAATCAGAATGTGATTTGAAATATCATCAAGAATAGAGAACCCAAAAACAAATTCATACACCTACAGTGAATTCATTTTCAACAAAGGTGCCAAGAACATATATTAAAGAAATGACAGTCTCTTTAATAAATGTTGCTGGGAAAACTGGATATCAATATGCAGAAGAAAGAAACTTGACCCCTATCTCTCGCTATATATGAAAATCAGTTCAAAGTAGACTAAAGGCTTGAATCTCAGACCTCATACTACAAAACTACTATAAGAAAACATTGGAGAAACTTTCCAGGACATTGGTCTGAGCAAAATTTCTTGAGTAATGCCCACAAGTACAGGCAACCAAATGGAATCACGTCAAGTTAGAAACAATCAACAAAGTGAAGAGACAATCCACAGGATGGGAGAAAATATTTGCAAACTACTTACCTTACAAGAGATTAATAACCAGAATATATAAGGAGCTCAAACAACTCTATAGGAAAAAAAAATCTAATAATCTGATTTTAAAATGGGCAAAATAATTGAATAGACATTCCTCAAAAGAAGGCATACAAATGGCAAACAGGCATATGAAAAGGTGCGTAACATCATTGATCATCAGAGAAATGCAAATAGAAAGTACAATGAGATATCCTCTCACCCAGGTTAAAATGGTTTTTATCCAAAAGAGAGGCAATGACAAATGCTAGCAAGGATGTGGAGAAAAGGGAATCTTAATACGCTGTTGACAAAAATGTAAATTTGTATAATCACTATGGAGAATAGTTTGGAGGTTCCTCAAAAAATTAAAAATAGAGTTACTGTATGATCCAGCAACCCCACTGCTGGGTATATACCCCCAAAGAAAGGAAATCAGTGAATTGAAGAGATATCTGCTCTCCCATGTTTGTTACAGTACTGTTCACAATAGCCAAGATTTGGAAGCAACCTAAGTGTCAATCAACAGATGAATGGACAAAGAAAATGTGGTACATGGCCGGGCGCGGTGGCTCACGCCTGTAATCCCAGGACTTTGGGAGGCCGAGGCGGGCAGATCACGAGGTCAGGAGATCGAGACCATCCTGGCTAACACGGTGAAACCCCACCTCTACTAAAAATACAAAAAATTAGCCGGGTGTTGTGGTGGGCGCCTGTAGTCCCAGCTACTTGGGAGGCTGAGGCAGGAGAATGGCATGAATCTGGAAGGTGGAGCTTGCAGTGAGCTGAGATGTGCCACTGCACTCCAGCCTGGGCAACAGAGTGAGACTCTGTCTCAAAAAAAAAAAAAAAGAAAAGAAAAAAAAAAGAAAATGTGGTAAATATACAAAAAGGAGTACTATGCAGCCATAAAAAAGAATGAGATTCAGTCATTTGCAACAAACTGGATGGAACTGGAGGTCATTATGCTAAGTGAAATGTCATATACAGAAAGACAAACTTTTCAGGTGCTCACTTATTTGTGGATGCTAAAAATCAAAACAGTGGAACTCATGGAGACAGAGAGTAGAAGAATGGTTACCAGCAGCTGGGAAGGGCAGTGGGGGTGAGGGTGGGGGAAGTGGGGATGGTTAATGGGTACAAAAAAAATTTAATTGTATATTTTTAAAGAACTAAAAGAGTATATTTGGATTGTTTGTGACACAAAGGATAAATGCTTGAGGGGATAGATGCCTCACTTTTCATGATGTGATTATTGCTTATTGCATGCCTGTATCAAAGTATCTCATGTGCCCCATAAATGTACACACCAACTATGTACCCACAAAAATTTTTAAAACCTTAAAAATTTTAAAAAGGAATATCATCTGGAAATAAAAGGGTGGTAAAAATCGAAAATGTCATGTTTTATTATAAATAAGAATTCAATAATAGGGATATAGTCAAATAATAATAAAATGTAACCATTAACATAATGTATGACTATGTACAATCATGGAAGTGGCTACAAGACTCAGTAACTATAAATAGTTGGCTACTATAAATAATAGAAATAAATTCGCTTAGTATGTTGGTGTTATTTTTATTAAATTTCCACTTTGTGTTTCAAAATAATGTTAGATGTTTTGAATTATGACTGTCTCATTCTTACAAATAATCACATTTTATAGAGACTTGGTTCAGCTTCTATATTTTATCAATGTTATTATAACCTATATTTTTCCTTGAAGGAACTATGTAAGAACTTAGCAAATGCTTTATTATTCCCATTTTATAGAAGCACCCATCAAGACTGGAAAATATCATGAAGAGAAATAGTGATTCACTTGGGAAAAAAATTCAGCCTGCCCCTTCTCAAGACACCTGCTACTGTCCAAGAGCTACTCTACTGTGGTCCATGGATTATTTTTAGTTATCAAAATTTTGAATCAATAAATTATTTCTGTAATTTCAAGAATGACTACAATCTGAGTAATCTTACCAAACTCACTCAACCTAAGAGCTGTAACTACCTTTGGTGCTATGCTGTTTTGACTATTAGAGGTTGGTAGGCAATAATAGATGCATGAAACAGATTAAGCTCCCAGAAAAGAATGTTTTTGCCTTGTACATTATAAGCTCTAAAGGAATAAATGGCTTTAGTATCATCAAGATCATTGAAAATTAAGAGTCAACCAAGAAAAACCAACAAGTATTTGGAAACACACTTGGCTTTGAAGGAGAAAGGAATTATATCAAAATACATTCTCATATTGCTTTCAGAGAAGGGCAAAGCTTGAAATCACTTAGAAGGCTGAACCATATCACCACGACAATGGAGTCAGAACTAACTGAATCTAAAGGAACATGTTACCACCTATTTAAATATTTCTTCTAAATAATTGACTATCAAGCAGTATTTCAAAAATTAAGTGATGGAAAAAGTATATAATCAGGAGATATTCATGTATCAGCTGAAAAAATCTGAGATATAAATAAATACAACACTTGATCACACAAATGATTAGCAGGAATCTACTGGAGATTCCCAAAGAAAATAATTTCCCTTATACAGCTGAATGACTCCATACCAAAATTTAATTCTAATTAAGGTTTAGTGAAATCATGTCATTCTACTCTTGCCATAAGTCAGTGATTCTTAAAAGCTTTTAAAAATACAGATACTAAAGTCCTCTCCCTATAGCTTCTGACTTATTAGGCTTGGTGGTGGGGCTTAAGCATATGTTTTCTTAATAAATTCCCATTGAACACTTATGCGCGGTTAGTGGGAATATAGATTAGTTCAGACACTGTAGACAGCAGTTTGGAGATTTCTAAACGGACTTAAAACAGAGCTAATATTCGACCCAGCAATCCCATTACTGGGTACGTACCCAAAGGAAAATAGATCAGTATACCAAAAAGACACATGCACTTTTATGTTGGTGGCTGCACTATTCACAATAGCAAAGACATGGAGTCAACCTAGGTGCCCATCAACAGTGGATTGGATAAAGAAAATATGGTACATACACACCATGGAATATTTCACAGATATAAAAAGAATAACATCATGTCCTTTGTAGCAACATGGATGGAGATGGAGCCCATAATCCTAAGTGAATCAGCATAAGCAAAGAAAATCAACAACTGCATGTTCTCACTTATAAGTGAGAGCTAAACATTGACCACTCATGGACATAGACACGGGAACAATAGACACTGCAGACTACTAGAGGGTAGAGAGACGGAAGTATGGGTTGAAAAATTTACCAATTGAGTACTATCCTCACACCTGAGTGCAATATATCCACATAACAAACCTGCACGTGTTATCTAAAATAAAAGTTGGAAAAACAAAAACAAAGACAAAAATTTATAAAAACAAATAAATTCCCATTCTCTAAAGGTAACCAAAGTTTGAAGACCGCAGACTAGATTAGAGGTTCTTAACTCTGGTTGCACATTGTAGATCCTTTGGAAACTTGGAAAAATTCCTAGGCCCAGGCCCCATCCCAAACAAATTAAACAAATCAAATTAGAATCAAACAAATTAAATTAGAATCTTTGGAATCCAAGTATCATTATATTTTAGAGGTTTTCAAGTCATTATAATGGGCAGACAGGGTTGAGAACAACTGTGATTATTTTGACTTCTCACAATAATCACAATAATAATTTTGACTCAGCTCTGGTCATTATAATCATACTAGCAATTTTTATCTGAAGATCTTCAACACAATAATTTAAAGGGAGAGAAAACTGCTAACTAAAAGTGGACCATTGACACATGGTCCAACCGCCCTAAACACAATGGGGGAAATGTAGCATGCTTTTATTCTGTTTATATAAGTCATAGTCTGCAAAAAGCAAATGGTATTCTCCACCTATGGTATGCACAGTTAAAGTCAAGGCCTGGTCTGTAATATATTTTAATCTAAGGTATTTAAAACACATTAAAGAAATGAGGAACTTATTAAACTTGCACTTTTTCTTTCAGAAAAATATTCTGTTCTATATTCAGAATCTTTATTTATGTAGATTTGGGCAATTTTGAAATAAAGAAAGTTTCTCTTTAGTAGTTATTTCTGAGATAGAAACAATAAATAATTGTTACTCTACACATAACTAAAAAAATCATGCCTTATATTCTCCTTTTCCTACCTATAATGAGAGTAGCATTCAATAGTTATGTTGTTATTGTTACATTGATATTTTTCTTAATCCATAGATGCTTTCTTCCCACAGAATTCACTGCAGCTAGATCAGACACTTTCTATAGGCTGTCTGCCCGGACAAGGAAATAGGTTTTCTTATTGAGCTCTTCTGCAGTGATATTTTTATAATGGAATTTTGTCTGTAACCTATTTGTCTCTATTAAGCCCACCAGTTTCAAAAACAAAAGCAGTTATTTAGATAGTTTACAAAAACTAAAGAATTTTTAATATAGTTTAAAAACTAAAATTGCTACACAAGAATGACATGGAAGCCAGGCGCGGTGGCTCACACCTGTAATCCCAGCACTTTGGGAGGCTGAGGCGGGTGGATCACGAGGTCAGGAGATCGAGACCATCCTGGCTAACACAGTGAAACCCCGTCTCTACTAAAAAAAAAAACAAAAAAATTAGCCGGGCGTGGCAGTGGGCACCTGTAGTCCCAGCTACTCAGGAGGCTGAGGCAGGAGAATGGCGTGAACCCAGGAGGTGGAGGTTGCGGTGAGCCGAGATCAGGCCACTGCTCTCCAGCCTGGGCGACAGAGCAAGACTCCGTCTCAAAAAAAAAAAAAAAAAAAGAATTACATGGAAATTGAGTATTGTAAATATCTTACAAGTCTGGTTATTTGTAAAGTATCTGATTCAAGCCTTATGAAAAAAACAAATAACTTTTCTAAACCTGGGTTTTATCTGTAAAATTGGAGTAATGATGCTGTCTCTCAATATCCTCATAGGGATGTCATGAAGGTAAAAAGGGGAAAAGCAGATGAGGAAACTTGGCAAGCCAATATATAAAATAAATTATCTTATTACTATGAAAATGCTGTAGTTGAGGAAAACGATGGTAAAATAAAATAGTTAATGTTAAGGATTATCACTAATTTACCATTTTAAAGAATAAATTTATTAAGAGACCAGAGTTTGTCTATTTTAAATCAATTTAATTTTGGTCTTGAATTAAATACAATCTAATTCGGGACATTGTGATGTGCCCAAAGTTTGAGACTAATAGTTTATTTTAAAATAAGGGAAGTTCTTGTTCTGATTCTTTAAAACAACAAACAGCAACAGAAAAAACAAAACAGCGATTACATTTGAGAGCCAGAAAAACTTTGTAAGGAAATAGAAACTTTTTATATGCATCTGGTATAATAATCAGATCACTTATGTTTGTCATTTTGAGTGGCTTTGGAAATTAGGTACCAAAAGACTAAAAAAAAAAAAGGCAGACACTAACGCTGCTCTACCTCTGGTTTAGAATCCACCCTGCATATATGTCATCTAGAGTCATCCCATCTAGACAACCGGACCCCAAAAGGAGGCTGTGGACAATATATGAATATATGGAGGTCCTCCAGCCTAATGGCACCTCCCAATATTCCTGACACAGATGGGCTTTATGTTATCACAGTATGGTTTACTCAGAAGTTAGTCTGGGGGGTGCCATTCATCTGAGTTGTTTGGCTTGAATACACAAA